>NC_140681.1:12947500-13365000 GCF_054131305.1 Coturnix japonica | reverse complement strand
TATTCAGCCCCTGAATAAATGAGCAGTCCTAGGTCAGGGCGGCATCAACCATGGAAACAGCTGACCCAGAGACTACCCAAACTGGGGAGGGGAAATTTACACTTGGGGAAATTACCATGAAGGATTGCTCGTGCATGAAGCGCTGTGGGACCCCCTGTACGTTCCTTCATTTTGTTGTTTTCCTGGAGCTATGAATTTTGCTATTCTTTTGAAAAATGTGTTTCCATATTCAAAGTGGACAAAGTGTCTCACAAGGAAATGTGAGAAGAGCTTTTGGTTGGAAAGAAATTTTAGATCTTGAACTTCCAAATGTTGGAACATTTAAGAGTTTATGAGTTATTTGCTCTGTAGTGTTTCAAGAACCAAATTTCTGAAGGGCTGATTGGGAGAAAGGTGTGATAAATCTGTGCATTTGCGCTCAATGCTGTTCTGAAGCAGGAGAGGAACAGGCTGTGCTGTAGAAGTTTGAATGGAAAATTATTGCTTATGCAGGAGGGGTCTGTAATTACCAGGAAAGTATGCAATCTTGTGAAAGTAAATTGCAATAGACGCGTACATAGATCACAACATTTTCTGCAGCATCAGCCACTTAAGTTCACATCTCTCAGTTTCATTTTGAATTTAAAGTTTGAATAAACCCAAAACTACAAGGCCCAACTCGTCTGAAATTTTCAAGTTTCATCTGCTTTTGATATAAAACTATAAGCCATAAATCGATTTCTCACTTTGTAATGGAACTCCAGACTCAGTGAATATTTGTGCTTTTTTGTTTTATTGTAAAAGTTTGCCTTCCTGTATGAGTATGAAAGTACTGGTTTTGCCCCTGAGGCTGAACTCGCGTGAACCCAGTTCAACAAATTTGCTTTAAATAACGTTTTCAGCATTCTCTGAATGCTGCTACAAAAGAAGTTGTGCAGTGAGGAGAAGGTTATGAATACCCTGAATAAGAAGAATGAGCACATAAGCAGCCGCGCACTGACACACTTTCTGTTGTAGTTGAACTTTTCAAAAAGATTCTGAACTTACAAATATCTCTTCCATCTCAATAAATAAATAAGTAAGAAGATGGTTTAACAGACATTTAAATGTCTTTAGCAAGTAGCTGCACTGGAATACAATAAAAAGATGGTCTTCTGTTCTGCCACTTTTTAATCTGTCTCTGTTGCCCCCATTTCTTCCGTGTTAAAAATTAGTTTCTATTCCATTGGAACTGACCATCAGTTTCAATACTGTATCTTTGCATTCGTTTCCCAAAATTGCTCTTTTGGGCAAGAAATCTAATAACAAATCTGGAAAATCAAGTGTGAACAGACTCCTTCCCTAGGCTGTCTTACTGAAAAAACATTTCATGCAAATAATCTCATTAGTGTAAAGATTTTGTTCCCTGGCTCCTACCAGTAACATAAGTTCACATGATTGAGCTATGAGCTCCCGTAGAAGGCAGGAGGATTTGCAAGGATGGCCATCAGAAGATCAAGCTTTAAACAGTCAGAAAGCAGCAAAACCCACAACCTTGGGAGACTGCATCTCATTACAAGGGTGTGCCCTGCGTGAGGAATCACACTGCTCACTTCTCAGCTAGGCAGGCAGACATTTCTCAAATGTTTCATAAGGTGGAGGAATAATAGGAAAAAAGGAGTAGATTTAATGATAAATAATAATGCACTGTCTCCGACATTAAAGGACATCATTGGCTCCCTTCTCTGTGGTGTAAATCAATGTAATGTGTGAATCCTTTAAAAGTAACATGGAATTTAAAATGGAAAATATGAGAAGCTAGTAGAATTACTGCTAAAATCATCCGTTTATTATCTAGGTGTACTTAATAGCCTGCTAGCTGATGAAAAATCATTTGCTAACCCCAAGGAATGGTTCATTTTCCAACTCAATCACTCAACCATGCATCGGCCAGTGCTTTTTAAAAATATGCCTCATATTGCTTCTTTTGTCAGCGTCTGGAGATAATTTATAACAGCCATAACTTCCATTAACACACCCACAAAGCATTTTAGTCAGGACAGGTAAGATCTGCAGGTGAACTTGAGATTTTTTAATAGCAAACTAGTTAACAGCCAACTACTGCAATGTTTTTAAGTGGTTTTTGGCTGGCTGGAGGTCAGTGCAGTTGTAGAGTATCAGTGGACTCAGTTGCTCACAGTAATCAGGTTCTTGAGTATAGATTGACAGACTCATTTCTTGTGTACTTAAGATAACTTACGTTGCTCTGACATTACACCTAAACACCTCTCAACAGAATAGCATAGAAGAGACTTTAGCATAATTAGGTTTGGTTTCTTTGTTCCCTCATTAATAAATATTTTGAAATAGCCACTTCCAGTTGTTGACACAGATGAGTCTAAGAGTAGCTCCTGCTGGTCTGCCTGACCTCACGATTTACAGCCCTGTTACAAGCAAGTCAGGCTCTCTCATCTTTTGTGGCAACACGTAACCTGCATTCTCCTGAGAAGAGAAATGCTAACTTTGTTCCCTGTCTGTACCTGGCTGTAGGCATCTTAGGGCAGAATCTGACAATACAGTTGGGAACTGGAAACTTGCTGCCAGGGAGGACAGTTCAACTGGAGCCATCCTGTGCACCAATCTTCTCCTCTCCCTCCTTGACAATGACATTTAGAGCTTTACCAGCAACAAGCCAATTCAGAAGTAAAAGGGCCAAAAAGTAGCCCTGCAACAAAGGTAAATTCAGTTTATCTCACGGAACCAGTTTGCTGTCAAGTCAGATGAATAGCAGTGCAAAGCAAAGGGATTTACGATGGGAACACGTTGTGGGAAGCAGTTTTGAGGGCATGGAAAACTTCTTTTGGTGCTGATTAGCCATTGCATTTGCTTAGCAAATAAATGAATCCTCCATAGTTTAGATTTAAAGACAGGCACTACAAGAATGCCCTTAGCAAAGAAACTGCTTTTCATACACATAAAGGTTCTTATATGATGCTTTTAAGGAACATCTCAGCATGAAGTTTAACAGGATAGGTTCAAATTCTGAAATTTTTCTTTTGTTTCTTTGATACCAGAATTCTCATTAGCAGAGGTAAAAAAGAGAAGGAAAAAAGTAGAGGAGAACCATTAAGCATCAGAAATCAGCTCTAAGCTGTTTGTTTCATATCCCTTTGGACAGATTCACATGTTTTATGGGAGTGGAAGGTTCTTTGGAGATGTGTGGGGTTTGTGCGGGATGGGGAATGTGTGTTGTGACGCTGCTGTCCATGCGGTGCTGTTATGTTTAATGCGGTGCTGTTATGTTTAATTGCTGAGCTCCACATTAAGTCTTGTGTGTGCGGAGGGATTCAGGGATCTTTTCTATTTTCCTGAACATGATTACATTTTTTGTAATTTACATTTTTAGCCACTAAACAGTGATACATTGTATTTAGAAAATGAGATGCTTTGAGTGTCATCAAGATGTGACAGTGACAAATCTTATGAACGTTGATACAGAAACCCATCATAGTTCAAGTCCCACTTGCTGTATTATGGCTTTCTCTATGGTTTGGGAGGAGAAAACATTATTGTTATAAAGCTGTCACTGTGCAGATGCCTCTTCTTTTTTCTTTTCTTTTTTTTTCTCAGTTTAAAAACAATGTGCACCTGTAGGAGCTGTACAGCTGCATGCACTGGGTATGGGACCTCTGCAAAAAAAGTACAAAGGAAAAGTCACTTCCCCAAAGGTTACAAACCAGCCCCAAATTTGCAGCTTTTGCAGCATGTCTTTATCCATTTTGTGCTCATGCTGCCTGAACAAACTCATAGCCAGTGCCTAATCAGTAAAAAGTTTATATCCTGAGCTCCCTGAGTTTGCAGCACTCCTGTTAAGTGTCAGTCAGAATTTCTATTGTGATCACCCGTTCAGGGATTTATAACTCGGCTCTAGTTCCCAGCTCCAGGCTAAAAATTGGCATCTAAGAAAGCAGATTTGGTTTAAACATACACTGAAGCTGAAGAACTGGGAAGAGTCTCTCTCTGGTTTCAGAGTTCCGTTTTCTACAGTACTTCTGAGTGAGCGTTTGTAGAGCTCAGTAGCACTGCAGTATGTGGGAAGGGCACAGGTCAGCACGCTCGTTTGGTGGCAGGAGATGCTGTTTCTCAGTGTGAGGTCCTGGCTCTGTGGTGCTGTGCCAGCAGATTGTGGGGCTGAATGTTCACCCTACATGCACTTAGCAGGCAAAGCTGCTGCACAGTGGTTTGCTTTGGATAGGAAATCCCAGATACACAAAGCATTTATTTGACCGGGTCCCTAGGTAAGGACTAAATATATATCTCAAAATAAAACCAAAGAACAAAAAATATTGTGTGGAATGATAGCTGCAATGGGGATGAAACGGAACATCTAAGAAGCACAAGCTGTTATCTGATGTCCTGTCCCTCATACAAGGAGGCTCTCAAGATAACAGCGCGGGCACTTGGTGTGCAGTCATCAGAAGCCTGAATTGCCTCTTGCTGCTTCCTTCTCAGCAAGCTGCTGGCCTGACACTTTTTCTCTGTATTTGCCTTATAATAAGTCCATTAGTGCCATTTTTTCATTCCTATTTTATCCTGCCCAAAGCGTTGTGTTTCTATGAAAGCAAATTAAACACTGTTTCTGCTGAATCTGTAGCTTCCACCTTACGCACTTTCCAGCCTGGTTGTATCTTTGTATGACTTTCCCAGGGCTTCTCCAAGGTGTATGTTGCTGGAGGACTTAGGCAGGATACAAAGAGGATCAGTGAAAGCTGTGGTACTTCATAGGGCAACCCCGTGGTGTGATGGGTTGCAGACACTACCTCCTAGCTAGTCCCAGAGCAGGACCAGCAGGCTCCTCCTGAGCCATTGCATGATGCTGTTGGCAGTGCACATGTGGGAGCTTTCACCATGGGCTGACATCTGAGATCACAGAGCTTTGCACAAGCTCTTCATTTACAGTCTTTCATGTCAATATTCTGTGGGCTAAGGACTAGCAGTAATACGCATTGATGCATTAGAGGCCATATCCGTCTGTCTAATCAATCATCCATAAATTATAAGAGGAATACATACATCATTTAAAAGAAAAAAGCACAAATAAAAGCCAGGAAACTGAGAAACAAAACTATATATATTCATGTTAAAAGTCTGAGCTAGAAGCATGCTGGGTAAGCAAATGCAGAGTTAAAGCTGTAATTTACCCAGCCTACCTTTGTAATACTCACAAGTACAAAGGAACAGATTGAGTGCAGAGCAGAAGCTTAAGCCATGCATGTTTTTGATTTTAAGAGTTCAGGGGGAAGCTGTAGGGCTCTTAATTTGACCTAACGTTGTTTTATGTTAAGCATGCTTCTATGTTATTACCCCATTCGAGTGTATGATAATATGTGAAACAATTTGATATTGGAGTTAGTGCTCAGCTCTCTGTGAGCATGCTGTCTGCATGCATTGATCATTCTGTTAGAAATATATCAACATGTTCCATAACCAACTCACTGCCATTTTGTTTTGAAAAGAAAAACATTTTTTTTTATATTGCTGGTTTTGTGTTTTTTTAACTAAAAATCAATAACAGTAAATAGTAAAATATGCCAAATTTGTATATTGCAGCAGCTGGAAAGACCTCTGAGTCTGTGTTCTGCTGTTATTTTGGTACTGACATTGCTAGATAGAGTCAGTACAGATACCTCTACTGTGTTAGAGCTGGTATTTCTAGCAACCAGAATCTCTACCTTTTGTCTACAGCAATCGATCAAGTCTGTATTTGAGACTACAAATTTTTCTAAGAGGAAACAAAGCAGATCGCATCCTTTAGCAGGCACAAGTCCAACAAATGTCAATTTCTGAACAACATTACTTTGTGTCTCTATTTAACATTAAAGCTGATGGCTTTTTGACAGGTTTATAGCTGACAACTTCCATAGCCAGTCATGCAGTACAATTATGTTTGAGCTAATTTGATGAATCAACTTGATGTTCTATAGTCCCAGTTGGCTTCAATAGCGTATGTGCTCAATTTTCTGCTGGAGGTCAAAAATAAGCTTTGAAATTTGGCTAATCCCATCACATCCGCAGAACATGTCTGCTGGAATAATCTTTGGACATGAAGTCTTGAATAGTGCCAGAAATAGGAAGGAAAACTTAGTAATTTCATTAGACCCATCCATCATGAATCGTGTAGGCACAGCAATCAGGGTCTCATGTCCAGCAATTTACTTGTAAGCTTTAAATGCTTAAGTGGTTAGGGTAGGAGGAGGAACATTCCTCAAGCCTGGGCTTTGTTCTAGAGAAAAAAGGGTCTCATTGTTAATGTACAGTTAGAACAAATGCTAACTGAACGGTGGCGGGAAGTAAGAATGCAAAGATTTTCTGATTGTGTCTTTCCTGCAAAGATGGGTGCTGACTCTATTTCTTGGAATGGCAAAACGAGGTGTTAGAAGCGCCCCAGCCATCTTGGCTTTGGAATAGTATAGTATAGTAGTTGTTACAGTAAAATCGTTACTAGTCATCAACCTTCTCTCAGATAACAAACCAGCAGTAAATGCATTGAAACTTCTAATGCAAGTGTTAACAGATTTCCCCTGCCAATATATATTGGTCCTTATTCATTTTTTAGTGGATTTTAGGCACAGAAATTTCAGTTTCACTTGATGCTTGCACTGTTGGGCATTGACATTGCTCCAAAGTGGAAGCTGAAATCTACTTTCACTGTGGGTGGGTGCTGTAGTTAGAACATGGCTAATGGTCAGTTAGACATCCAGTACTTCTGCCCTGGTTTTGCCCATGAAGACTGAGGACTTTAGATTCCCGTTTCTGTTCCAATCCTGGGAGGTTTTGTCAGAGGGTTTTCACATCTCATAAATTCTGTGCATTTTCTACCATTTGTACCTAC
Organism: Coturnix japonica; assembly: GCF_054131305.1. NCBI lineage: Eukaryota > Metazoa > Chordata > Aves > Galliformes > Phasianidae > Coturnix > Coturnix japonica. Next base: position 13,358,150 of record NC_140681.1, on the reverse strand, counting down.
ACATACGTGTGCATAATGTGTCTATATGCATATCTGTGTGTGTCTGCATTTGTTTAATGCAGAGTTAAGTAATGTGTGATGAAGCAGTTTTCCTGGCTACAGAGCTGATGAGGGTGCTGCTTTTGCTGTATGAACTGTCCACAGCAGCATGTTCCCATCCTTCACCTCTCTCCTTCACTCGCTGCATTACAGCACACATGATATAGCTGTGATGAGTCATGGCCGTGGAGCTGTTTATTAGCAGCATGCTCTGAATCACCAGGTCAGGTGCTAGAAAGATAGCAGATATGTATATATCCATACAGACAGAAACACACACATATATATGCACATATATACACACACATGTATGCAGGTAAGTGCTCTTGCATTCTATTTCCACTGATTAGATCTGAGCTATTACAAGCACTAAATTAGGCAGCAAATATGTGTAGTTCTGTTTCTTTTCTTTTGCTCAGAGCAGTAATTCACAGTACATCAAAGGAATGGATTTTTAAGGAACATTTTTGATTCTTAACTTGAATTTGTATCAATTTAAATGATTTTAAAGGAGAGACTCATTTGGTAAGGAATGGCACAGACTCTGAACATTTATGTGCATATGAAACAGTTGTAATGAAGACTGGAGATTGGACTTTTTCCTATCAACATTTCAGAACATTTAATCCCCCTTTTTCACTGCCTTCTTTGTGGTGTATATAAATATGTAATGTTAGCCTAGGTTCACCTTTGCCTGTTAGAAACAAATTGTTCTCTGTGTATTCATAACTGATGTTTCTCTGGCCAGTTATTTTTCTGAGGTTTGCCAGTGTACTATTTCAACTTGCTTCTTTGAATTTGGATATTCAATGAGAAGAAACAGCTGAAGCAGCCAGAAGTGCCGTTCTCTGAAGGAGCAGCGTTGCACCGAGGCTGACTGCAGAGCTGGGCACCAATAGCGTCAACATGCCTTTGTGGGAGCAGCTCAGCATCCTTCCTGTGCCTCCTGAATGTGACACTGCGTTGGTGGGCACGGTGCCAGTTGTTAGCAAGTTGGGCCTGTGGTTCCTCTGCTTGTTATGATTGAATCAGCAGCTGTCTGTGCTATCAGTGAGAGACCTTTGGTGACTGTTGTGGCTGCTCCCTGAGCCTTCCCATGTGAAAGCCTTTTTTTTTTTTTAATAAGAGAGAAATGACTGGTCTCAGTGATTTGTCCCTGCATGCCCAAAGCATTGTAACCAGCAGTGCTTTAACATTTTATTTATGATAACAGAAGGAAATGATTTTCTAGCACAGAAATCCCCTGAACTTTAATCATTCTGGTCTCAAGGGCTTTTGTGTTCTTGCCTCCATTTTGATTCAAACTTTTCTATGCATTAGCTTGTGGGAAGTTAGAGACCTGTTTACCAGGTAATCTGATCAACGTTGTGACTCACCCAACACTTAAAAAAAAGCAAAACAAAATGAGACAGGGAGGTGGGGAAGAGCCTTCAGTGTTAATATATTTATATTAGTTTTGAATGAAGAGAGAAAATTTCCTTCCAGAAAATAACAATTTCTTTTCTATGCACACGATAGAGATCTGTGTGTGCTCATGGATCGCCTTGCTGCGCTCTGCCTGGCGTCTCCCTGCTTCCAGGAGCCAGAGGTGCTGGGAGTGCCCTGGGGCTTTGCCGTGGGCACTGTGGGGCTGGCGCTTTCAGGCTGGCACGTCCAGGGTCTGAAGGTTGCTCTGAGGCACTGAGGGTGACAGTGGTTTGTGATACACGTGTGCTGAGAAGGAGGGGAAGGAGAGGAGAAAGGGAAATGGGATTGAGTACCTTACTGGTCAAAAATCCAAGACATATGATATAAGGAGAAATAAATTTGCTGTAGCATAAGGTCCCTTCCTCGCCTGTGTTTTGATATATCTACAGTGCTTTGTCTGCTTACGTGTTCATAAAACATTATGCATTTGAAAATAGCAGCTTTCCCAATGCCATATGTTGAGATATCTTAAGTATAGTCTTAAAAATCATAAGTGAGTGGCTTAGGAAATTAATATATTTCTTAAATAACATATTGGATTCTTACAGTTTGCTTTCTACTTTTAGAATCAGCATGTTCTTGATTTTAAGCTTTTGCCTGTGACCATAAGAGCTGTGCGCCAGCTTTTTCTGGGTTTTGTTTTTTAATGAAATATGAGATCCTCGCGTAACTACGGAACTGGAGGAAACGAGCTTTTAATACAAGTACTAACTATCCTGAGACTAGCAATAAAATAAGTAGAAGTGGGTACCATGAAAAATGGCCATGGTTTCGCACACAGTCTCTGCCTAGTTACAAGCCTGACTTATGTGCAGCTGCCTCAGTTGTGCATGCTGACAGCAGAGGAACTGCATGGGCAAATGAGCGGTCAGGTGGACTTGTGGACAGCCATCAGTCTTCTCCATTCACACTCGGGATGTGAGTGTGTTTTGCATGAGCAATTGCAAATAGGACATATTTGCTTATTTGTCCCATAATATTTACCCCAACATTTGTTCTCAGCAGCTATTCTTGCTGTATTGCCATATTCATTGGTAGGCTGCTTGGTGCTTAGTATCTACACAGTTCTTTACAGGGAGTGATAACGCAAACATCACCAAAAAAAAAGAGAGAGTTGGCATGTCTTGTTTTTCAGTTCCCAGGTTTAGTCATTCAAAAGGAGAACTCAGTGGTTAAGCAAGAATTTCTGATCAGCAACTCTTCTTCAACTGTCTGCTGTTAATTGCCTAGAAGCAGGATATATCACAAGTATTATTATGGGGTTTTCAGCCTCTGGAGAAGTGGTTTTCAAAACTATGGGTATGCACCTTTGGTGACTGAAATCTGCTCACAGCCCTGCCTAAACATTTCGTTTTACATCAGATTTTTCCTACCTAACTAACCTGAAGCATCCCATGCAATTGTAATGCCAGGTGCTCAAACCTATGATGTAAGAAACACCATTTTTTTGCTTGCCATATAACTCTGAGTTTTTCTTTTAAGCCCCAAATGAGAACAATTTGGAAATCTTTCTAACATAGGTAAGCTAAAGTGCATGTCTTTGGAACTTCTAGAGTATTAACCAACAAAACCCCATATGGTAATTCTTAAGTTTTCTTTATGTATATGTAACTAACAGATGAAGCAGTATCTTCAGATTCTTTCCATACCGTCTAAAATACTCACAATATATGCAGCCATTGTAGGTCTGGAGATTGTATCTGTCAAGGCTGGCTGCATGTGCAAGAAACATGATGGTAAAATATGTGGCAAGTATGAGAACTGCATGAACAAGAAGTTCTGTGCTTGAACTCATCAAATGAACCTGACACTGGCCAACTGCAAAGTTGATACGTTCAGGAAATGACATCTCTTGCCCCAAGAAAATCAGATGACACCAGTATATCATCCACAATCAAGTTTCTTTCCGCATTTAATCTGAACTTTTTATTTGAATTATCAGCTCTAAGTGTCTCGTACAGCTACAGAGATAATAAAATAGCCCTGAAGTCTCAGAGCAGGTCAGCTTCTCCTTGATGTGCTTTTTAGCTATCTATCTGTGTTTTGGTCTGGCAGTAGTGATAACTCCTAGAGACAAAATATTCACAGATAAATAAGAAGGAAAAAAACCCCACAGAACGATATTTTTTGTTCCTTTTAATACAGTTGTGGTGGTTTGGACAGAAGTGGTGTTACTGTTCTGAGTCCTTGGATCCTTCTGAATCTCCTTCCTGAGGACACCCAGTTTCAGGGTTTTGAGCACATGATACACCCCGAATACATAGAGAATTTAATTAAGACATTGTCCTGTGGTTCACACCCCAGCTGTGATCATCAGTGTCTCTGTGGCAAAGATGGTAGTTGGGAGAGGGAAGTCAATAGTCTCTTCTATTTTGTGGCCATAATAGGTCTTTTTTGTGGGGGAAAAAAATGTACTTTTCCGTATCCCATATCTCCTCTTTGGATCTACCTGCTGTGTTTATCTTGCTGTGCAGGCATTGGTCTCACAGCCTCTGAGCTGCTTTGCACTAAGCACAAATTCTCAGGCTTCCCAACTTGCTGAGAGTTCTCAGAGATGTGGGACTGTTTGTTTTTTTCTCCCTCTCTCACTCCCTGTGAGCACTGCAGCCTTTCCCCAGGTAGCCCTGCAGGCCTCAGTTGATGTTCCTATTGCAGGGAGCAGACCTGCAGGGAGGGGATGTGCCCACCCTGACAGGGGTTGTGTAGAGCAGGGACATGGACTGGCTCATTGGCATGAGACCTAGATTTAGCTCTCTTTAATTCTTTGCAGAGTGTAATTTACATACCTGCTAGCACAGTGCACTATTGATCTCATTTCTTTGTGTCTGTTCATGACTACCAACAGACTAGACAGATCCAGATTTCTTAAGTCTAAATCAAACGCAATTTTCTGAGTCAGAAAAAACATGTTTGTTTCTTAGTTACTGTATGTGCGTCTCTGCTGCCTTGAAATATATTCTGTAATCCCATGCATATGTGATTTCTTTCTTGGTACTCCGGAGTGCACTCTATAGATAACACTTTCATGGTATTTTAAATTCCTATATCTTGACTGTTTTCAGAGAAATGAATATGATTTAACCTTCTTTAGAGCAAGGATAAACTTTGAAATGAAAACTAACATATGGTCTACGTGCTATTTTTGTAACTGTATTTTATAATTTCTGAGCTGATTTTGAGAGCTGATTATTATTTAACAAGTGAAACAGGCTGTCAGTGTGACTGCCGCGGTGCTCTGTGAATTAGTGCTCAGTTCTCGGAAACTCCATTCAAGAGCAGCTCTGCAGAAGGGGATATTGCAGGTCCATGCTGGGACCTGTGGGCTAAGCTGCTTGGGGAAGACCTCATGCTAACCTTCAGTGCACCCAGCTGCAGTAACAGGCTGTTAGTTGGGCATTTTTTTCTAGCACTAAATTCGCTCACACATTTTGTTGTTGTTAAATATATTGGCTGTCAGACCGCATTATATTTCTTCATGATCCACTGCATTTTCTGTGTGTTTTCCTGAGAAGATCCACCATACTCTATCAAAGAAGACCTGTTTCTCCTTCCTTCTCTTCTCCTAGCCACACTTCTTGTTTTTGCTCAGTCTCACAGGCACATATCCTAAAATTGTCCAAGAGATCCTCAGAGCACCACTGGCTTCCCACAACAGTTCACCCATTCACGGGCTTCCACCATCCAATTCACTCACAAATCATCCCAAGGGGTATTCTAGCAGGGGCTCCTCTGCCTCCTCTCGATTCTGCTAAGTATAAAATGTAGGAAGCCAGAAATAAAAAATTACAGTGGAATCTTCCACCTCAGAAGACAGTGATACTGTGCAGCTATTGGCCTGGCAGATCTACTGAGGAAAACACAGGTGGATAAATGTGGGTGCACTGGAGGAATGTGAGGAATCCATTTACACGTTATTATAAACTCCAAGTAAAGATGTCTGAGTATTGCAGGCCCTCCTGTTTCATTTTTGTGTGATGCTGTCTCTATTCCCAGTAGAATCCAAGAGTGCACCTCAACCTCACTGCTTCTGCATACAAATATTTGCCTGAAAAATATAGTACATTGTAAGGTCACTTGCAAATATGCCTGGAAAAAATCACACGAAAAGCTGAGCAAGTTTTCACTATTGAAATTAAGTAGGTCAAGAATCTATCTAGTTTGTCTGGTAATGTGCTCTACAAGCTAATGAGATCTTGAGAGAAGAAACACATGCATGTGGTTGCCAAGGTGAGCATACATTCACATTACAAACCAATAAACAAGAGTAGCAGTCTCTGATTTTTGTTTAATCTTTACCCAACAGTGCTCTAAAAATACGTAACCCTACCTACAGAACTTTTTGGAATGGGTAGAAATGTATCATGAAAGTAATTAACTGCTCTTGTGATTACAGAATGTATGCCTTCATCTTAATGGGTGGGATGACCAGGCACATATACTTATGTACGTACATTTTATTTGTATCTTCAAATAGATAAGAAAGATGTATTACGTGATTATAGTTGTAGGATATGATGCTTATCCCATAGCTGATTATACCATAGGTGAGTTAAGACCTCATTAAGACTTTGGTGTCAGGTCTAGTGCTGACTTGCTTGCTGGATAAAATCATTTCCCATGGTATATAGGTTTTCTGAGTCATTAAGACATAAAATACTGTTCCAAACTCTGCCATGGAATAGGTATTATAGAAGAACATTAATACATAGTCATAAGGAGATATAATTATATGTGTGTGTGGGTATATATATATAATGTTTAGTCTAGACATCAGTATAATTATGCACAATAAGATGTGACATCTGAGATTCATGTGTGTTATAAATCTTTTTGAAAAGGAAAATGGTTAAGTCTGGGAAAATTGTATTTTTCCCAGCACTGTGCTGCTTCGGCCCCTTTTATTTCTGAGTTCTGGAAGAAAGACAAGGCTTATCATTTATTTTTGAGACATTTTATTCTAATGTTCATCTCCTCATGTGGTCCAAAGCCCATGAGTTTGCTCTGAAATGTGCAGATGAAACAGACTCTTGTTGTCTCTAACCAAAAACGTGATGCTGCAGAGGTGAGGGACCTGGCTGCATGGCCTGAAAACAGAGTGGGACCGTGGAGTCTGATATTTATAATATTACACTGTCTTTGTCTAAGGGAACTCCGAGGATTGCTTGGAGAGTCAGGATATGACGTGACAAGGAAAGAAAATTGAGAACTCTCTCCCGAATTTTCCCATTTGTCGCCACTTTGGCAGGAAAATGAAGGGTCAGATTTCAAAACCTGGCCAGCCTCTTGGTGCCGGTAACTTGCGGGAGGATGTGAATGGAATTAATTGTGGGTGTACTTAAAGCTATTTATATGTCTTAAGAATTTAATTTTGGAGAAAGAAAACAGACATTTTAGTATTTAATATTTGTTCTCAGTTCGGTTACAGAATTTAACCTGCAAAAGGCAGGAAGGCCCAGACAAGGACCGGTTGTAAATGTTGATCAAAATGAAACCATTCAAGGTTAACAAATTGCAAGACATCTCAAACAATTTAACCAACATATTGCTTGCTCACAACTATATTTTCTGCTTTGCTGGATTTAACTTGTTTTGACTAGTGTTGAAGGTTCAAGCCAGTTGGGGACCGCACAGCTTTTTATAATTAAACATTAAACTGGTTAGTGGGGTTAAAACTGTTAAGTATATAAAACTTTCAGGGCATTCATTGAACAGTATGTTTATTTCATTTGGCATGTTATTTTAAGTATACTTAAGAAAACAGTAAATGCAAAATGCCACGGTAACAGACTGACTGTAGAGAATAAGCAGAGGATGCTTGGATGCTGGAAGTTTGATTCTGTGCAAACAAGGCAGGAGAGATTCACATGCCATGTCAGCTCTCAGATGCGTTCAGCAAATTCTTCTGACAGTAGTGCAGGAGAACACAAGGGCTTTGTTGTGCATCCTACTAGAAATATTACGTACCGTAGAGAAAAGAAAACAGTGAAGAGTCGGTCAATATTTTTCTTGAATTTACTCCTAGTGGTAGAAGCTCTGCCTGAAGTGTTCCATTTACGTTTGGTGCTCTGCACTTTATCATCTTGCTGCTCTGTAAAGTAAATTTATTCTTGGGAGGAGCACAAGCTTTTGTTGTAGCACGTAGTGCATCCAGGAAGGTCTGAGGGATTAATTGGTTTCATTATAATTATTTTTTAATTTGATAGACAAACCAGAAAATTAAATACTGCCAACAGTTTTTTGGTTGGATGTTTTTTGTTTTGTTTTGTTTTTAGGCTCTGTTACACTTCTCCAAGTTTATCTGCTTTTGAAATGAGGTGTTACTTCCTGGTGAAGAATTTAAAGGAGGCTCATTTAAAAAAAAAAAAAGAACAAAAAAAACACAAACAAAAACAGAAAAATATTTTGATACAATGCCATTTTTTTTTCATATATCTGTGTTGTGTTTTGGTGTTTTATTTCATTGTTGTTTGTTTTTATTTTATTTTTTTTCCATGCAAAGTATCTTCAAATCTTGCCCCTCAGATGTGAACAATTATGGCCTGAAATGTCATTTTCTGGTGAACAGATATTTGAGATGATAGAAAATATCACACAGTCCGACTCCCACACCTGTAAAACGCTGATTGAAGATCTCTGCGAGTTTGAATGGTCCAGCTCTGGGAGGGTGGGCTCTGTTTCCCTGAGTGATGCTATATGGTTGGCTGAGCACATGAGGAACAATATAGGAAAAGGGAAATCTCTGCATACTTTGAGTGTGCCGGACCTCAAGGACCTACCTGGGTGGATATTTTGTGGCTGACCATTAGTGGTGCAAAGCCAATGTAAGTAGAGTCAGACTATGGCTGGATTCCTGACTCCAGCTCAGCTCCATGTCAGTGAATAAGGATGGTCCAAGGAGGAGTAGCAGCCAATGAAAATATTCTGACATTAATTCCTGGTGGTCTACTGTCACTGTGTATATCATTTCATTAAACAACTTTGTCATACAATATATAATTCAGCTCCAATCGTTTGGGTTTGACTTAAATAGAAGAGCCAGACCATGGACTCAATTTAGACTTTATGATTTCCAATTTCTGGCTTCTCCTGTGTTCTAACAAAAACATTTTTCTGTTGACTTTTTAAAAATCTACATACATTTCAGGTGAGGTTTTCCTGACGACTTAAAAGTGGTTTGCAACCAAGTTATTCACTGTTGGCTACCATTTATTTGTCTGGAAGGATGTTAGGAAACCAGAACATTCAAGAAAGTACGTGTTGCCCTTAGAGGTCATGTACCTCTCACTTCTTTCCAAACATGAGTAGGTGGGCTCAATTTCACCGCTTGCTTTTACATTCCTGCTTCTTAACGTGTACCTAAAAGGTGTAAATTCTGTTACCACATATAGACAAAAGGTCCTTTTCTGTGCAAGAGACATTTGCCAGTTGTTTATAAGGAGTGGGAATGTGGAATGACACAACAGGTCAAAAATTTCTGATTAAATGAGTCGATCCTTTTGAAATTTCTGCATTCAATCCTAAGGACATAAAATTTAGAGCATGAGAATGTAATCTTCTATAATGACCAGGCAGCGATGTTTCCAGGAGTGCTAAGCTGTGAGTATCTTTTTCCCCAGGAAAACTGATATACACTTAGAACACTGAGTGTGTCTAGCAGTAATACACAAATGCTTTACATTTTTACATATATTTGGCTCCATCTATTCAACAGATCAGTGTAGTGGTTCAGCTCATTAGCATTGCAGCAAATTTGTTACACTTTTTAAGGACTGTTTTTGGAGTGGCCTAGCCCCGAATAATGCAGTGAATTCCAGATGCTAATGGCACCATTTGTCAAGACATCTCTTTTTAACATAATGCATAAACCTTTCCTACACGGTCCTTTTTACTTGCTTCAATTCCATTGCAATTCACTGCTTCAGGCAGAGGAAATGAAGATCTTAAGCAATGTAAACACACTAGGAAAAGGCTCTTAGATCCATGTGGCTCCTGGAGATGAAATACTTATTTCCACAAAATTTGGCTTCTACTCTAACAGAGTATAGTGGAGTACTTGGAGGAATCTGGAGTTAAATTACATTTCTAGGTGTTTTTATGTTTCTCCTCAGTGAAACATCTGAGCATCTCATAACCCATCAAAGCTTCTAAAATGGAAAATACCCTTTTTTAAAATCTTTTTCTTTCTTTCTTTTTTTTTTCTCCTGAAGAGTTACTTAGAGTTCAGATTTCTTTAGGCAAAGGGATTTTCTTTTTCTCCGTGTGCTGCGTTGCAGTACAAAAAAAAAACCAACCAACCAAACAAAAAACAAAATGCTATGAAGCAGAAACTGTTCCCTCAGTCTGATGTTGGGTGTAGTATTAAAACAAGAAACTGGTCATACAAAAAGCATAAACATTATTATGAGATGGACTGTGTTGGAGCCAATATTAAATGAGAAACAAAAACACTGAAACAATTTAACATACTCCCCATCTCCAGGCCTACATCACTATTTCTAATATCTCTGAATTTTTCAGTCTTCTTGGCATTTGAACATGATCCCTGTGAAACCAGCTTGCCTCTCATCTGAAGCAAATAACGATGTCCATATTGCTCCCATTTCCTGGACGTGGGACTTATCATTTTTCTAGTCTTTTGTATCTCGTCAGACTAAACTGACACTTCAAAATGTAATGACTGCACTCCAAAATAAATTTTGTTGCATATTCCTTAGGTCCCAGTACTGGAAAGCATTGAGCTGTAGACTTAATACCGCATTTATGCACGTTATCAGCTGCAGGGAGTAGCTCCTATGAATTTATACCAGCTCATAGTCTGGCCAAAGGATTATAACTCTTACCCATTGTAGTGTGAGATCATGGGACTCGTTTTTATTTTTTTCCCTGCCTGTTTTATTCCAAATGCAATTGGCTTCAGGTTCCCATCTCCTGTTATTTACAATGCAAGAATTTTGGGCCTTGATGCTACAAATGTTCATGTTGGTTTAACTACAAGCATATGACTACTCCCAAATGAAGGCCCTGGAACTCTTCACGACTTAAGCACACAGTCTCTGATCCTGGAAATTCCTGTGCATATGCTTTTCTTTACCCCCTTGAGCAGTCTCATTAATTTCAGCGGGACTACCCACAGTAGTAAAGTTAAAACATGTACATAAGTATTTGCAGGTTCAGGTCCATAGTGACATTTCTTGTCTTCCAATGTTATTTTATCCCCAAGCCTGTTCATTGTCAAAAAATGAATCTTCAAGTAATCAGGCCTCAAAACTCCCCTCAGACCCCTTCCTGGAGCTTGGTTTATGTTCAGTTCTCTGGCAAGCCCTATGGACAGCAGCAGGGCTGTCCTAAATCAAATAATCTTAAGGCTCTGACATAAATTGACAAGAGCCAAGTATGGCCGAGCTAAAGCTTAAACCAAGCTGAACTGAATACTTCTCTCTGGTGCAGTTTTCTTGGCATTCCTTGCAATCACGTTGTCCTTTATATTATTATTATTAAAATAAGCTAGATGAGAATTATAAATGGGAGTGCTTATGTTCTTAAATGATCTGGAAGAGAGGCCTCAGTTGCACTCCTTAGCTCCTTATGTTTTGTAAGGTTTTCTTCCAAATGGGCACTTGAGGTTTGAAGCAGGACAATTAAGTAGCTTCACAGCTTTGGTACAAAAACCATCTGTGTTATTGAAGTTGTGCTGTGTGGGTTTGAGGAACTGAGAAGCTCAGAGTCCTGGACAAATTACAGGGAAATCCCCTCCCATCCCCACATCAGGTCCCTGCACAACTACCTCTCTGCTGTGGAAGTGCAGCAGCCGTTCTCAGTAAGGCATCATCCCCCAAAGCCTGCACACTTCCATCTGTTTCCTTACAAAAGCAGCTGCACTGCGGTAAAGGCAAATATGGTAACAGCAGTGCAGCCTGATGTGCTCAGCTGCAAGGCAGGAAATCCTGACTGCTGTCCCTGGCTCGTCCATTGCCTGCTCCAGGCCTCAGGTGAGAGCTGACTTCTCCTGAAACGTCTATAACATCGAGCAACACACCTGAGAGCTGACAGCAATGTACAGGGCTTCATTCCTCTGACGACACTGTAGAGAATGGTTTGTGAAAGTGTATTCCATATATATTAGACATACAGGGAGCAGTGAAAAGATGCAGAAATAGTGGTAGCTTCCTACATAAACATGTAGGTGTTTTAACAAGTTTTATCTGTCAAATGCACACACGGCTGTTCCTCAGGTATGTCTGTCCAAAACTGCAGGTATTAATAAAAACAATTTCTCTTGCAAAGAAATTGAGTTAATCATCAACATATGCAGCTGCTTTACATGAATGTAAAACTGTGCATTCAAAGGCATGTCTAACTGGCTTAAAAATCAGACTCAACCAATTCCATGACTCCATAATCCCCAAATATAAACAACTGACATGGATTTTATGTTCTAGTGTATTAGAAGTGGGAAAGCATCAGATGTTTTAAATGGAAACACAGCAAATTACTGTATCTGAAACTCTGTCACTTGCTTTAAGCGGAGCTCAAAGGAATTATGCCTTATCTGAATGATTTCAGATAAAATTTCAGATAGGATTAACTGTGATGTTCTTTGTTCTCTAAACTTTAGAGCACTTCAGGAGGGAGCTGGCAACATGGACAGCATTTTGTGATTAAAAAAATGCAGTAACAGCTTTAGAAGAGGGCAGACAGCTGCGTGTAAGCAAAGTTAGGACAAACTTGGAATTCCTGGAGATGCTGTTAGTGAATATAGACCCTTCTTGCCCGAGTGTACAAAAGCATGTGAGTGTTTTGTAGGAAGAGAGCGCTGTTTGCATCCACATTATAGATAAATAATAAGAAAGATCTAAAACTTGGGATGTTTTTCTACACAGGAAAATGTGATTTAGCCTGTTTTCACAAAAAGACTTTTTAAACGTTTTGTTGTATTTTTCCATGAAACTCTCAGCTTTCCTGAACAAAACACCATTCTCCAAAGCACTGCATTGCTGGAAGTTACTTACTAAGATTTCTTTATTGTTTTAAAATATCCAGCTCAGATTCCACTTTTGGATTATGCTAAGTCTGAAATCTTCACATTTGTCTTATTTTCAGCCCCCAAAAACATGGGAGGGAATAAAAGTAAACAACAAAGTAGCGTTTTATTAAAAATGGGCAAAAATTGTTTGCAGCTATAAATGACAGAAGCTTCATTAAATTCAGGGGAGTTAGACTCACTTATACTAGCAGAAAATAGGGTCCTTTTTCCTCTTGTTTTCAATAATTTTTCAGATGTTATTTTTAACAATTCTGGGGGGAGGAGGGAAGTAGAGTGGAAAACAGTTACAGCCATTTTATCACATTTTACTCCTAACAATGCAGTACAAATGAAAAGAAACCATAATGCTCTGTAGAATAATACATTAATCATCATCAGTCGTCATTCAGTGCAATACGTTCTTTCCACACCATGCAAAATATGAGCAGATACCCTCATGAGAAGGAGAAATGTCTTCTCTAATCGTTCACCTAGTCTGGAATACATACCGGATTGCAGTGGGGCTGGATGTTATTTATCATCTCATGCATGGGGCAAAAATCATGTGACAGATTTCTTTAGAACCATGAGAGATTTATGAAAGGTTTCACCCCTTAAGGGGTGTGAAATAAAGGGGTTAGAGGCCCATCCAGCCAGAATATTTTTAACCAGTGACAGATGAGTTGTTTTCCCTTGAGAAAAAAAAATTAATTTCAATGGGAAAAAAACATCTTAAGTTATTGTTCATGAGGAACTAACTAGCTGAGCTTGGCCCACTGTGTCACACCATTGGAAGATTTACTCTCCAAATACATTTAATTGAGTAGCAGCTGTGCTGTTGTCTAGCCTTGCTCCCTCAGGAATGCACCTCCCACAAGGTGCAATGTGCCTTGTGCTGGGGCTCAGCACCCACAACCTCCTGGAACTGGGGAATCTCCCAGGATGCTGAGACTGTAAGTGAGATCTGGAATACTTCAGAATGGAAAACTCAGCTTGGTTGGAAGGTGGGTCAGGAGGGCTTGAGCCCCTCATTGTCCTCAGCTGAGCCAGGTCCGCTGTGAGTCACCAGGCTGCCCTGGCAGTGTAGCCAGAGGAGGCTCCGCTCCTATATATCAGCAGTGCTGACATGGCTGTGGCTTCTGTGACGTACTGTTGCCCTCCAGGGCCTTTAATCTAGATCTGCATTTTTTTCACTGAGAAGTTGGTGAAAAAGCAGAGTGCCATGGACTGGCTCTGTTGTCCTGTGATGGTTATTGCTCTACCCCATGGAGTTGAACCATCTTCTGCCTAACTGGTTTTGGAGCAAGTTCTGCTGCCTCCCAGGAGAGCACACTTAACAACCAAACCTCTCCTGTTTTACACAGCAAGACAGTACAGCAGAAATAAGGGGAAAGGCAGATGAAGGCTGTGGTGCTGATGCAGAATATGGGAGGAATACCTTCCAGTCTGTCATCTAAACAATACTCAAATGCATAGACAAAGTAGGAAGGGCTGGAAGGCACATGCCTCTGTGAGATGGGAGCTAAAATTCCCACTGTGTCAGGACATGGAGGAGTTGGAAATGTACAAACTGATGAGCTCCTGCCGAAGGTGATCCTTGATCCACACGGTCAGTTCAAATCTCCACTGTAGAATTGGGCTGCATGGGCAAATGTTGGTAGAAGAACATTTATTTTGTGAAACTTGTGGAGAGTTCAGTACCACAACTGCAATAGAAGGGCATAGATGATCTTGCAAAACAATAAAAATCCCTGTGCTTAGCGTGTTGTATCAATGGAAACAGTTGAGGGATCTGGGCTGTTTGAAAGTAGCTGAGTGAGGTTTTCGAGCATCTTTTTTTTCAGAATTAGTGACTCCCGAAGTGTCAGTTCGGTAAATGTGTCACTTCATGACTCTGAGCCTTCCAGATTTTACCTTGTTTGGTGTTTTTAAATTCTTCCTGTAGCAGTTCTCCAGTGTTTTTTTCCGTTCCTTATGCTGCATCAGTCATACATCAAGCTGTGGCTACTCCCCAGTGGCTTGCAGAGAACAATAACATAGGTGAGAAAATATGCCTGCTCATATATTTTGATTGTCTGACTTTCTCCTATATCTCTTTGGAATGCTTTTCTACCTGTGTGCCTATTTACATATTAATGTGCAAGTATTTGCAGACCCACGTATTTAGTGAGACTTGGAAACTGGGGAGAAATCTGTAGATAGTAGAAGTATATCATTTTGATTTACAGTCTAACATTTAAATGTTTTGAGGTCAGACCTCTGAGAGAAAATAATTCACAACTGGATATATAGCTTCCACAGGCTGTACATTTATTGCCAACAAGTACAACACAGATTGTTTTTTACGCGCCTGCTTTTTATTGCTTTAGATGCTGTTGCAGGATAGTTCACATAAACATTTATATAGGGTTTAGAAAACAGTTGTTAGCGAGGAGGAAGCTTTTGCTGTTTACACAGCCTCAAACAAAGCCACCGCGCGGAGCTTCCTGTAATTGACATGTGGGCGGGTTTGTTCAAGTCACTGACTGGAAGAAGTGAGTGTCTGAGATTTATTCCTGACAGGACTTAAATTACTGGTAGCCTGACACATTTGTGAACAATTACTAGACACTGAGGTGTTTAAAGTAATGGGTACAGTTTGCTCGAGGGATGGGGAAGTTTTGAAACCATTAAAACAAAACAATTTTCCATTAGATTAGTAAAAAGTGAATGCACACGTTTATTTTTCTAAAATGCACACGTATTTTTGGTTTCTTAACTAAGTTTTCTCTGCAAGTACCCATGGTTAGCAGTAGGTTGCCATACATTTGTGCAAGCACCCACTCACTGAGCTCACACTGCATTCCCAACACAGCACCTCTGAGCTTGTGGTCTCCTGAAAGGTGAATCCCCTGGTGATTTCTTGAGCAGAAAAGGATCTTACTGTTAAGTTGTCCAAAATAACAACAACATCTAATTTCTAGTCCTCCTTTTGTTTCTCAGTTTGAAAGATGAGATGTGGAACACCCTGAAAGTTACTGCTTTGTACATTTGGCTGTTATCTACTGTGAACATTTATGGAAAAAAATTAAGCTCAGTTCTCTCTATTTGTAACTCTTCAAGGTATAATTTATACTCATTCCCACCATTTGCATTCATTCTTGTTAGCAGTAGCTGGGAACTGCACTTCATCCCAGCCCCCTGATTTTCTAGTAGCCACTTGAGAGCCTCCTGTCACCAAAGGGATACGTCATGGCCACGGGTTGCCAAAGGTTTTTCAGCAGCATCCTACACACACACTGAACTGTGTGTACACGGCTTTATCCATCTTCCCTCATTAATCATGATCTGTTGTACAGGTGCTGTCTCTGCAACTCACGCTGTTCTGATGTTCTGTGATAAAAGTGAATAAAAATATTAAAAACTGCGTACATCTACTAATAGTTAGAAATAAAAATTTAGATGGTGAACGCAGACCAGTATTTTTTGAGCAGACAGCTGTGCCTGTAGCTTAGCAGTCAGAAGCTCACTCGTTCTTGCTGGCTGAGTCAATAAAAATGTTTATACACGTTTTCAGTACAATGCGGCCACACAGAGAGCTGTGAGGAATGTTTGCCATACTGGTAGGTTCAGATGCAGAGCTGTGAGCGTTGCTCGCAGTACTGTTGATCCAAGTCACTCCAAGTCACGTTGCCTAAAATCACGGCCTTGACTTAAGCACATTAAGCTGTCACTAAAAAAATAATAAAAAGCTCCTGTTTTTCAGTTACTCTTCCGAGAACGAGGATAAAACGTTATTTTAAAGAAACAAAAAAGGTGAAATGTTTATATAACCATATCACCCTCATTAGATGTCCTCCCACTGTTTTATTGGGACTCCTACAATGTAAACGTGACAGTTTTTCCCATGAGCAATTTCCTACTGCAGAAAATTAATCTTTTACTTGTAGTTATTTAGCATTCTTTGGGAACGAATAAGCAGCTGTGTGTTTTGATGGCCTGCCCATGCACTCTTCCAGTTTTCAGCAAGACCATGTATCACCAGATCAGCTTATTTCTGCCCCCCAAAACCGCTCAGTTAGGAGGAAAGGGTGGTTTATGAGGGAAATGAGGACATAAATGGAAAGCTGTAAGCACTTCTCTCGTATCATCACTGAACAATTCAGCCTCTGACCTGTTAGCAGTATTTCCTACTGCAAATCCTCCTCTGCTCTTTCATTTCTCCATCCACAAATAATCTTGGGATTTCTCAAGCCATTGCTTTCAGCTGGCATCCTCTCTTGCTCCCACTGGTATCTGTATGACAACTCTCTGCCCACTGTTGCACCAGATTTGATTCTTTCCTGGCATGAGCAGGAACATCAGGCAGGTGTCTCTTCACTGATGCTAGTTTGAGTCAAAGCATTTGTGAGCACCAATTTTATCTTAATGCACAGAAGCAGTGCATGCTGCTCCTCTGCATTCATGGGAAATGAAGACACTCCATGTCTGCTGGAAGTAATTTCCAAAGTGATTTGCACTGACTTATGGTGAGAGCTCCCAAAAGTCCATTCCATGCACTGTGTGTGGCACACTTGTCAGTGTGTCAGTCAGCCAAACCACTGCCCGCTTTCCATGTGAGCCTGTGTGGAAGATTCTGTGAACCCAACAGAGCTGAAGAGTTTGTTACCTGCTTCTTGTTTTCTGTGTCAGTTCTTGATGCACTGAGTAGTGAAACCATTTGTAGAGCTCTGTTAGCACAAAACAGTGAAAAATAATACCAAAAATAAAACATGTAACTGCCACGAATGCGTCTGCTTTAGCACACTGTGTTTTGTCTCAAGGACATTTCAGAAGCTTCAGCAAAGAAACCTAAAACACTTTCAGGGTACCAGATCCCCACTGGGCTTTTTCTGTTTTCTCAGCGTTCCAAACTTCATGTGTGTTTTGCAGCAATACAGAGTGGTACCTCTTCTGCAGGCTGTCTGCTGTTTTGCTCACATATTCATAAATTTTTCTCATTTGTGAGAGGCAGTGAACGGAGCATGAGAATTGTTTTACCCAGTAGGTGGTGGAGCAATAATGAAGCATTGTGATTAAGTAGTGTTGGAACATCTTATCTACCTCACTGAGTGGGAGGCACCATTAGTAGTAAAAGTAATTACCTGTGTAGAACGTGCTGATTGCATTGAGTACCTACACCATGACACAAAGAATGTCTTCTCAACCTTAGGAACTTCAAGAGATCTCCATTTGCTGCTAATTTCAAGTTTTAAGCAATAACACATAATTACTTTTGATTTTTCCGTGGTGTCAAAATTACAAATAAACTTTGAAAGAGCTTTTTCTCTTCATCAAAACTCTGCCCTTGTCATTGGAAGCTACAAAAAGAGGATGATAAAAAAATCACACAACATAACCAGAACAGTAGAACAGGGTACGTTCCCAGGACTTGCCCACAGCACTTGGGGGTCTCACGAAGAACTGTCCTGAGGTGCCCTGGTCTGTCCTGAATAGCGTTACTCTATAGAACTGGTGCAGATGATGATTCAGAAACAGAACATCGATGCTGAGCACAAAGGGAAGGTTTCAGCTTACAGAAAATTCCTTGAGCTGAGGATATGTGGGAGGCTGTTGCCACTGATGGCATCAGTTGCTCACAGGGTTATTCTCACAGAAGCCAGTCTGTAGTATAATACACTCCGTCCTGAGGTCTGCATTTCATAAGCATTCATCCATCTGCCTGACAGTTTCCAGTAACTTGGGGAATAAAATATTAAGATACAATGGAAATAAGGAGTTCTTTTATCATAGGAAAAGGGGGTTATTTTTTATTCCATCTATAGCCTGTAGATCTGGTAACTTCTGTATCTCGTATAGTTGTGAAATCAAACCTTGCTTTTCATCTTATGCTTTTCATCCCTCTTGGCCTCTTTCAAAAACTTACTAATAGTCCTGGGACCCAAAGGGATCCATGCGTTTTAGGCCAAAAAAGAAAACTGACAAAGAACATTTTAGGTCTGATTCAAAGCCTGCTGGAATCCCAACAAAGAGAGTCTCGCTGATTTCTAAGATTAATATCTGGGGTTTGAACATAATGTCTAATACAAATGAAATCCTGCTATACTCTTGAAAAGTACCTGAACACATCTGTAATAACGTAAGGGTTAGATGACTGTACTGGGCAACATTAGTAGACAGGTAGAGTCAATTAAGATAATTGACAGCAAAGAAAAAGACTTGTGAAGGGGCTGTATTTTCTCTGTTCTCTGTATTACTTTATGGAGGCATTTCCTTTGGTAATTTTAGGAGGATATGAGGTCATAGTGACTGCAGACAGGCAGGGACTTTAATGGAGATGACAAACTGTGATTGAATTGATTGCTTGTTTCTCTATCAAGTATGACCTCTTCCACCTATAAAAGGAGAACATTTGTTTAAGGCATAGTGTGCTCTTGGGGAGCAACCTAAATTTCAGACTTATTTCAGAGGCTTTTGATGGTTTTTCTGCTACACATGCACTAAGTTTGGGACTGGGAAAGAAGTGAGTTAAGTTGCTAGAGCTACAAGAGTGGAAATGCACTTTAAATAATCCTAAAAAATCAACTAGTGAGTTTATGAGTAGATTAGGCCAGGAAATGATGAGTGCCAGTGAAATGTGGCAGTTTTCTTTGCAGAACTGAATGCAGCGTTTTGCTTTGGTATGTGATTCTGTGGACTTGGTTTGGCTTGACTCAGAATAAATGAAAAGTCAAAGTGAATTTCGGACTAAGTGAGTAAGAGCCACCCAGTGTTGTACAGAACTGTACAGCTGCATGTTCTGTGTGGTTTTAATTTGCAGACTTAAGATTAGCTTCAAATTGGGCCTGAGCTGATTTTATTCTTACTGGTCTTGGAGCAAAGCAAAATTTCTGAGAGGCCTGGGGAATATTCTTGGCAAAACAGGCTGCAGTTCATCTGAGACCAAAATCAGGTGCATTTGGTGTCACACAGCTTGGATTTCTATAATTTCCAACAGCAATTAAATGATTTAAGAAATACAGTGAATGTCTGTTTCTCATTGCTGTTGTTTACAGAAACTAACTGCCTTCAAGGACACCAAGTAGGGAATTTCCATACTGTGGCATGAAAACAGTGGGCAGAGATTTTATTTGTAATAGGAATATCAGCAACATGAAAATTGGATCAGTGGGATCCATTTAGTGTTCCTGCCCAAAATCCTACTAAAATTCAGGACCACTCCTCTTCTGCATGATACTTTCAGTGTCACTCATGGGTATGTCTGATATCCCAGTATGCCCTCATACACTTCAAAGCACGACAGTACTTAAGTACCCAATTAGTTGTGCTCCTTAAAGCATTCCAGAATATTTGTGTCTCCAGGTACTAACTGTAAATGAGAACACCTCTGCCTTGCAATCAGGTAGAAGATAAATCATTAGTGCTGACAAACTTTTATATTATGCTGGGATCCCATTGTGCTACAAATAGCACAGTCATTGAAAATGGCAATTGCTGATCTGGCTTTCTGATTAATCCATGAAGTTACAGATGTTTGTTATATATAATAAAATTTTAGCCTTCCTGAAATGTGCTCAATAGTTTATATTCAGAAAAAAAGATGCATGATGTCTTCACAAATATGCTGCCAAACACTAGATTTGAACTTTCTTTTAAGAGCACTTGTACTGCAGATTGTGAAATCTATCTGCAGAAGATGGTAGTCAAATATATATCCTATGTGTATGAGACTCAGAGATGGATGGTCCATGCAGAGATTGCACCTACTGATGATGCATACAGGTGACTGGCCAGATTTGTTCAAGATCTCTTTAGGTCAAAGGAATCTAAAATGTGAGAATGGATCAATGCGTGTGCTTAGTTAGCACAGCAAAAATACTGCTGCTCTTGTCTTAGGAACAGAATCCACAGTTTGGATCTTGATTCTTATCCATTGCTTAGAGACAGAGAAATGTAACTCCGAGCAAAACCTTGCATGGGAGGGAGAGAAAAATGCAATGTGATGTTTTGCTCCAAGTGAGTTGGTTTAAGGGGAAAAAAAATTGAAAAAACATTTTTGGCAGTTAAAGTGTTATGTGGGTTTACAGCCCTTTTTTGGAATAAGCAAGTATGTCACAATCAATATTGTTCTTGATAAAACTGAACCACAGAAAACCTTTTTCTTTTTTCTGTTTTCTTGTTTCTGTTGTTGTTGTTTTTTTTTAGAAAGAAAAGTAAAAGCTAAAAGTAAATGCAGATCCTTATCCCCAGACTCAGTAATGAAATTTGCAAAGGAAAATTCATAATATGTGATGGAAAAAGATGCACGCACCTGATGTTAGTTAGTGGGGAAAATATTGGACAGAAATTGTTAGCACGATGGGAAATTAAATTACTTTAAACAGTATTTGGACATGAAGAGAACAGAAATTTGATTAGGGAAATCATTTCAGATACTCTTTTAATACTTTAATCCTTCCAGTACCTGAAGGGAACCTACAGGGGAGAGGGGAGATTTAGACCAGATATCAGGTAGGGGTTCTTCACTGTGAGCATGGTGAGACACTGAACAGGTAGCCCTGTGAGGCTGCAGATGCCCCTTCCTGGAAGCACTCAAGGCCAGGCTGGATGGGGCTGTGAGCAGCCTGGTCCAGAGGGTGGTGTCCCTGCCTACAGGGGGGGGAGGTTGGAACGAGATGATCATAAAGGTCCCTTCCAACCCAAACCACTCTGATTCTGTGATTTCTAAGCTTCCCCCCAGCCCCCATATAAATCCCTAGAACCAAACAACCACATGCTGCTACATCTATAGAGAGATCCTAGTTAAGAGTCTAGCTTGCAGAAGTTCACCTTCTAACTCCTGACTTTCCCGTGGCTTTCAGCACCTTATCCAAGCCAATCTCCAAGTCTTTTATTCACATTAGGAAGTATCTCTTGAGTAATCCAAGTGCATCTAATTGCAGTCTACTTTTCCTCGTGACCTCTTGATCAAACACATGTGCTTTCCATACAGTAAAATAATGATGTTTCTACTCTATTTTCCTTCAGCATCTTCATTTGTAGACACTATGACATTGTGTCTGTAGAGCATTTGACAATGGGGAGTGAGGAGGAGAGAAAGTCAAACTGAGTTACAGCTTTTTTCAAAGAACAGTCATTTTATGGTTATCTGTAAGTCTCGTTCCCAACTTCTCTACAATCTGTAATGGATTTATGCATAGAAGACCTGCTGGGAAGGGGCAGCCCTTCAGCAGGGACTTAATCTGCAGACTCCTGGAAATCTGGTCTCCTAAGCAAGGATAGGACCTGATGGTGCTCAGAGTTAAGGAATAAGCCTGTAGCCATCAAGCTCTTCTCTAGTTCCCCTGCCCACTGAGCCATCTCGAGGTTTTCATATGAGCTGCCCTCACTAATTCAGGCAGGACTGATCATAGGAGAGAGGATGACCCATGAAAACAGTGGGGTGTTCAGGGAGAAAGGGGGCAGCTACCTGGGCAGAACAGCATCCAGTCTGCTGAATTTAGCACCACATTTCATACGTGGCGTTAATGTGGAGATCAAAGTCAATAAAACACATGGAGGGAAAATTTATGATTCCAATTTACATTAAAGAACTTAAAAGTTGTGAAATATGTGAAGAACAAACTGTTGTGAGAAAATAAGTGCCAGCCTTCCTGCAAATTTTGTATCTGATTCTGCAGGCATGGGAAGTCTTCAGCACTGTTCCTGACTTGGCTGCCAGTTTATGTGGGAGGGGAAACAGCCATTTTGCTCGAGGGAAAGAGTTTTTAAAAGTTCCATGTTGAGATGGGGTTTTGTTTGTTTGTTTATTTTTGTTTTCCTGCATGAAATGAGTTTTGCAGTTTAAAATAGTGGCCCAAAGGCTGAATTCTGACTGCAGTGACATCAGCTGAGATGTTACACATGTGCTTCTGCGTTGAGATTATAGCAAATTAGCTTTGATTATAGATATGTATGCACACACATACACCGTGTGTGTGTATGCACACATTGTGTGTGCGTATGTATAGATGTACCCACAGTTAAGCTTTCATCTGGACTGCATTTTTATGTAAAGCGTTTCAGATGATGGATCAGTTTTATGGATGACAAGGGTGAAGCACAAAACCCACAAGATGTAGCAAAGAGACACAAAACTTCCAAGTCCTACCCAAGCCTCCCCCCACCCCCACCCCTAAACCCACCCCTAAAGAAGTGACATGTTTAATTCTTATACTTTAGGGGCAGATTTTGTCCAAAAAAAAAGAACTGCCCATCCATCATTTGCCATGTGGGAACATAAGGAGTGAGTGGATTTCAGGGTTAGCCTGCTTGAAATCCAGGGTTAGTTCAGGGAGCCAGATGACATGGAAAGGTTCTCAGCTGTGCTCTGCTGGGGTCCCATCTCCCAGGCACAGGAGGAGTTTGGGAGTTTCTCTTGAAAATCTGCTTTTTTCACGTAGGTGTTGGGCTGGAAGCTGCAGATTGGAAAATCTTCCCTCTGAGGCCTATTTTTAAAATATGATTTCTGCTTTTTCAGACACAATTCTGTGATCCCAGCTAATTAGGAGAACAGCCATGTGGTTAGACATGAGAGTGCTAGTCTTATTGCTTGCAACAATGTCCGTGGTAGGAAATCTGGTCCAATGTGGTTTTGTAGTTATTTTGTGCATTTCTTTCTTTCAGAATAGAGTGGAATCTAGTTTACAGGCTGTGTTGGACTCCATTTCGGATGTAACAAATGCTGTTGCTATTCAGTAAGACTGTTGCTGATGAACTCGAATGAAATTTCAATTGGAATGACATATTTTATTTCCAAATGTCAGTCTCCCTTCCACATTCTGCATGTGCTTTCAGACCACTGATACGGGAGAGCTGCTGCGTGGCTCTTTGATTTACAATTCAGTCGTCCAAAATCAGAAATATAATAAAGCTTTAAGTATCAATTGAAATTAAAATGTAGGTACTAAAGGTGGCTCAGTCGGTTCTCCAGATTGCCTGCTTACTTGCAGTTGAGTGTATCACGCAAATACAATTTTACATTTATATTAAAAAGTGACTTTAAGAGACCCCAAGCAAGAGAGTGAAATTAAGTATCTTATGAGAAACCTGCCCTCAGTTGAACTTCTTGGAGCAGGACAGGAGTGATCAAGGGAAATTCTTCTGAATTTGGGTAGCAATCTGGAGGAGAAATTATTCCATCTTACTGGCCGACATTGGATGCTGTTACATCATTGCAGAGCTCAGCCCCCAAATGCTGATACACCTGGTACATGTGTGGAGGTTTAGTGAGAATTAGAGCTGACCTCACATTCAGGAAAGAGATCATTTGAAGGCAAAAAGTATCTCAAAATGTTGCTGCAAAACTTGCACAACAAAATTAGTAGAAACATTTCTGCTTCTTGCTAGCCCTGGCTTCTCACTGAAAGACACCAGCCGTGAGCACGGTGCAGTTACAGTTACTGAGCTCCTACTAATTGCTGACAGGCTCCCAGGCTGTTAGAACCTGAACCTGTTTATGTCACAAGCGTCCTTGTTCCCCAGGTACAGCTGCAAAAAACAAAATGTATCCCAAGAGGTTTGTGGTGGGATTACACAAGAAGTGACTAATATTCCCTACAAGGAGGAAAGCCCACTCCATCGGCTGCTTCTAGATTGCCGTGGTAGTATCCTACACTGCATCTTTGCTAAGAAAATGTCAAGAGCAGATCCTCTGTTCCATCAACATGCTGCAGTTTCCTCCCTATCATACCTATTGCACTCAATATAACAGCATTCAGCCAGGACTAAGACCTCACTGTATAAGTATGTATGTATACGGCTAAGCACGGTATAAATACATAACAAGATGCGGTCTCTTTCGCAAAGAGTTTACAGATTGTCACCAGCCCTGCACAGAAGCAGATTCCTGATCTGTTGGGGAACCAACAAATGAAGGCAAGATGCATCAATGGGAGGAAATATCAAAGCTTTGGGAACCAATGCAGCCTTCAGTGACAATGAATACTTGATGATTTCAGTGTAAGAGAAACCTAAGTGTAGTAATCCTCTGTGCAGGTGGTTGGTCTCAGGATGTTTAAATGAGTGCAGTGTATCAGAGTTTGTCATGGCCTTGTGCTGACTCCTTTTGGGTAGCAATTCCTTCTGGAAACCACTGTCAGATGGGCTAGGGGAGGACAGCAAGAATAATGTGAATGTAAGTGCAGTGAGGGTGGAAGAAGGGAGGCAAATTTTTGTGGTGGGTGCTGGGATATGGCTGGTGTTACTGCTAATTTCTATTTGAGTTAACTTCTATTTTGCACACTGCTAATAGCCCACTTAGTGGGATGAGAACTGATTCATTAAAGGCTTTCACTGTGTAAAGAATATGGGAAGGACTGATTTTCACTTAGTTAGAAAGATTCTTCTTTCACACAGTGAAAGCAGTCTTCCATCTCCAGTGAAATATGTAAAAAACTTGCCCTGTTTTATTTCTTCATTATGTGCCAGATATCCAGCACTTGAAAGTAAATAGGAAACTTGTGATTTTTTTCTAGGCTTCATTTAAGGTTAATGAGGAGTGTAACATACCTGCATTCAGCCTCATTCATTGTGTCCCCTCACATCAATGAAGCTGGTCTCACTCTTTCCAGTGCACAATCCCTCCAATAGGAAATGTTCAGACATTAAGAAACAGTGTTTAATTTGAGATTTCTCTGCATTTGACTTTTATATAAAAGAGATAAAATCTGAACCAAATGGCTGCTTTCTGAGACTTGTAGCCATATCCAGATTCACTGTAAAGATTCTTGCCATATCATCTGGCTAGGTCGGTTCGTCTCGTTGCCATTCTCCCTCCAGCTTTGTAAGCATCCCTGCTGACATCCTGGCTTGAACATCTGCATCAAGAATGTCAGGAAAACAGGTGTCAACATTTTTTCAGAAAGCAGAAATGTCGTTCCTTGTGGCTTCTCCAGACTTCCTGGAGTAGAACAGTATCACAGAGCTTTGAACCTTTGCTTTCCAGAACATGTCGGTATTGCTGCTGGAAATTATTTAGATATTAACCAGTAAAAGAGAGCACGAGTGAGGGCAGACCAGGCTTTCTTCCTCTGCTTTCTGGTGGAGATCCTCCAGGGTGGGAGTGTGTGAAGGGTGCGTTATTTTTTTCTTCACTGTGTGCTTCTCCCCAGCTTATTGCCTTACACCATAACCTCCCTCTTTATCTATCACATGAGCCCTATCTGTTTGCCTGGGATTCCGTCATGTTATAATAGATGTCTTTGCTTGCAATTCAGGATCACATCTGAAATAAAAAACGAAGCCTTCAAGATTAAATCCAGTGCAGGATTTGGGTACTTATAGTAGGATTTGAGCACTGTTTTGATACTTGAAGGCAAAGTTGCAACCAGCGAGATACCGCATTATTCTTGGAAGTGCCTGGTCTCCTTGGGTTGCTCAGTTTGTGACCTTAAAAGCTTTAGGAGGCTGAACTTTTTATTTCAGTGTATTTAGTGAATTCTTTACATGAAAAGGCTGAATATTTCTGCCCTTAGTACCTTCATAAGCTTGAGCTGGATTCACCAAATTCCTCTGTAGGTCTTCATAGGCTTGGCATTTGCAGGGCAGGTGTGTACACCCTGACATGACTGGGATGCTTGCAAAATCCAGCAGAAATGACTGCTTTCTTTGAAAACATGGCATGCACAAGAACAGGTTCTCATAATCACAGTTCCATCCTCTCCCAGGGTTCAGGGCATCAAAGTGGCAGTGTCACAAATCCACACTTTCATCTGCTTTCAAGGAGAGCATCTTAACCAACCGTGTTCTTGGAGACTTGAGAAAACATACACTCTGTTGGCCAAAGGTTTGCAGCTTGGGAGATACTTAGATTAATTGGTACAGCAGGAGAGGGAGAGAGAAACTAAAATAGGAAGACCCTTTTGTCACCTCCTGGGGACAGCTTTCTTATGAGGATAAATTATGAATGCTGACCTGGTTCCTGGGACTGTTTCTAAATTTTGCCTAGAAATTTTCAAAAAGGGAGCTGTGAAGTTCTGGGAGCAGAGAGTGGATGCAGGATTGTTCCTTTGCGTGTCTCCGGTCCAGTGAAGTTTGGATTCTTCTGTGTGTAGCACAGCAGCTTTTACAGAGGAGCACAGATGATAAGATCATGTGGGGCACTCCCACAGGACGTGGATTCAACTCTTCAGGGCAAAGAGGTGGATAACCTGAGTCCCTCATGTCCTGCAAAGCTACTGCAAGAAAAGTAATCTTTCTGCTCCATCAGCAGCATTTTTATGAGTAATGAGTTGTTTGTTTGGGGAAAAAAAATTATGAATATATATTCTATATATATATAGAAAGAGAGAGAGAGGGGGGGAGAGAGAGAGAGTTATTCCTCTCAGGAGCATCTTCCAGACTGGGTGCTGGCAGAGGAGAGATGCCACCCTGCAGCCCTAGCGAGGTGTCTGGAAGACAAGAAGAACGAGCCAGCTCTGGCCTGGAGCCCATTTGCAGGGCAGTCCCAGGCAGCTGCTCGCAGCCTTTGGCAGCAGCCCACCTCAAGCAGCGTCTGTTAACTGATCTGGATGCCCTTCTGATAGATCTGCCCTCCTCACATGTGTATGGGGGGCCTGGGCTGCACTCACAGATGTATGGAGCAAACTAAAAGTCCTCCACTGAAGTGGTTTGCCAGAATGTTGCCAGCAAATCCCACCAAAAGGCACCATCTGTGGGCTGGGAGGTGTTAGAGTTGCAGTGGCAGGGATGGAAGCAGAGGTATGTCTCTCTTCCTGCCTTGTTTTCGGTACTTTGACGTAACATGAAGCATTTTGCCAGCTGCGGTTTTCTGAGAACAGATTGGTAAACTCTGACTTGTTGCATCAGCCTGACAGCTGACTTCCCACACAGTTCAGTGTCTGCAGCTCTCCGCTGGGGCCAAAACTGAGCAGTGATTCATCCGCTAAAACAGGTCCAGCACACCAACAGTCTATTACTTGTAATAATGCTGGGGATGGGTGGGAGGTAGTTTAACGCCCTTTGGACTCAATTTAAAATGTCTCTTTGTCCTCTCTGTTGCTGGGTAGTCAAAAGAATATGCTTTGTTTGAAATTTTCCAGAAAAAAAAAAAAATAAGTTTCAGAATACCAAAGCCTCAAATAGGAGCTGATGGCTCCAGTCTGGGCACAGACAATTGAGTTTGAGGGAATTTATTGCAAGCCTATCCTTAATGTGTCCCAGGAATTACTTGATTTGCTTGTTCTATTCCCTAGCAAAAGAAACTGTGGGGATACAAATTTAATACGATCTAGGAGCTTGTGTTACAGTTTACTGTGTCCTTGGACAGCTGTAAATCCTCCTCTGATGTATTTGCTTAATATTTAGGCTTAACGTGTTTCAACCACAAATCAGGCTGCAAAATGAACCTGGAATCCATCCAGCCCTTATCCCTGAGTCCCCACAAACAACTTCAGTCCCGGGGGTGAAACGACGGTGATCTACCTGTGAATACCCTCAGTCCCCCCTCATTTTGTTACGTGTGCTGAGAATAACAAGACACAATAAATCATGAGCCTGATCCTCAGCTAAGGCAGAGATTTACATTCCCCTGTGCTGAATTACACCAGCGGAGGAGCTGATTCCACCGTGAACAAAAACAGTGTTTTAATCTACCAATCGATCCACAGCTCAGCTAATGAAACTTTGCAGCCCTTAAAATGTCCTGGCTCCAACTTGAATGTCTCCTGCATCTGGGTTTTCTCTCATCAGCACTTTAGGGCTGGTACTGCATTAAAACTGCACACACGACTACAGTTAAGCTTTTCAATAATGAAGTCACTTTATTTATTGAGAAATTTCATCACAGGATGCATGATTCTTGGCAGGGCAACT
Source organism: Coturnix japonica (assembly GCF_054131305.1). NCBI lineage: Eukaryota > Metazoa > Chordata > Aves > Galliformes > Phasianidae > Coturnix > Coturnix japonica. The sequence goes on along the minus strand of NC_140681.1, from coordinate 13,329,790 downwards.
TCTGAGCAGGAAGCCTGCAGTTACAAAGGTATGCATAAACGTGTGTAAGGGCATATTGTTTGCCTTCTTTTTATTACAGGAAGGATATGGTTTGGTCATGTTTTTGATGAGTTTTATTTAATTGTACACTGAGATTTTCCTAGACTTTAACTTTGAACTTGACAAATATTTCTACCCCTCCTGTTATGGAAACGCAGGGAGAGGTGCTGTGTGTTTTGTAGTGGTGCTCTGCACACCCTGCACACAGCTCTTCATCCCTGGGCATACCTTACTGGCCCAGGAGAGTTGGCACAGACGTTGGGCAGGCTTGGAGCCTTTGGGTAATTGCTGGGGTTAATAGGCAGCATTCAGAGATCTGCGTAAGAAGGATCCTGTTGAATTGATATCATCCCTTTTAAAATTTTAGTCTGTTATCTTAGGGTTGTATTTATAAAAGAAAAACCTTAAAAAAAGCAAAAAGTAAATCCACTGACAAAATGTACTGGCTATAGACATTGATGATTTCTGCTTCCTATGGCTATTTGATTGCCTAATTACAGTCATTTTGAACTGATTGCACACTCTTTTATTTCGCAGCATTTGGTTCTAAGCAAGGACCTAATGCTGGGTATTTTTACGGAGGAGAGTCAGTCATCCTTAAAGCAGGTGCTCGGTCCTTTCTGATTGAGGACCTCTCTGCTTTGAGGAGAGGAATGAACTTAAAGTTGCAGCCTGTTCTCTTTGTCAGGTAGAAAACTGAAGTTTTGAAGGAAAAGAACACTTAGGAGTGTCTCTGGTTGGGCTGAGTGCCCTGTATAAGCAGCCAAACTGTTGTTGTCTCTGGCTGACCCCCAGACTCCCTGTTTAGGAACTGCAGCGGGGTTTTGCTCTGGAGAGTACCAGCCACCCCACGGCAGCTCTCTGCTTTAACCTTGATGAAATTAAGAAATACAGAAATATGATTCTAAATAAGAAAGCAGGCTGGTTTTGAAGCTCAAAGAAACATTGTTTTCTGTTCCACTTCCAGCTGGGGGTCAAGGGAAGGTAGTTGTTTCAGGTGAGGCAGATCTTTCAGTTTTGTCATATAGTTTTTTCTCCAGGGCCAAGTAAAAAGCCACTCCTCTCCTTCTGAAGTGCCTTTTGCAAGTATACTGGCTTCTTCAGTGGCCTTCTTGATTGCTTTCTGATGAGTCATCTTTGTTAATCCACTGTAACGTGATACAAAAATGGAACCCAACGTTTGTCATCAGCTTTCAAAGAGATAAAGTTTCAGATAGTTTTACCCTTGACTTCTCTGCTTTATGGATCCCAAGACTTAGTGCCATGAAGGTAAAACACTTCTACTGTAAGAGCAAAACAACACTGTTCTTCGTAAGCGTTGTACGTTCTTAGAAAAAATGCTGCTATCAATCCGAATAAACAATTACAACTATTTAGCCAGGCTGTGTCTGGTTGTGAAAACAGTATCAATGGAGGAAAAGAAAAAGAAACAATTCTGCTGTGTTTTGCTTACTCTGATTCTGGAGAATTTGGCTGGCTGGCTGCGGAGGGAAACAGTTTGTTATCAGTAGTTTAATGTGCTTGTGAAGGGTGCCTCTTATTGCTAATCCATCAGAGTAGCACTTAGGATGACTCAAATGCAATCTCAGGGGGGTAAAATGTACACAAAATAACTGCTGCAAACAAGTCAGCCAATACCAAGAACTACAACTCAGAGAGCTGATTCCACATATATTTCCATGGGGTTTCGGTGCTTGTTTTGACTGCAGTTACCACAAACTTTTCAGATGGATCTGTGGAAAGTCTCTCACGTTTGCATGGAAAGCTGTGATTAGAGGCGTAGTCGTCAGAATTAGTGGTGGGTGACAGTAATGTTTTTGACATCCATAGGACTGGGATGTCTGGGCTTCAGGAGGGCTGGGTGTTGTGTAAACACTAACTAAACCAGTGCCGTGTCTCCTTGTGCTTACAGTCAAATGGGCTGGAGTTATTTGATGAAAATAACAACGCAGCATTAATTTCACTTACAAACTGTCCAGCTGATAATGTCACACGAATGCTTGCTCAGTCCTTTCTTTTAAGTTGAGTTCTACCTGAAGTGGTTTTGCAAGAAAAGCACAAAAGTCTTTTAGCTCCAATAAATTATCTATAATCAGAGCTAATTCTGAAAGGACCTGCACAACAAATAGCTGCTAGCAAGGGTAACTCCATCAAATAAACCAGTTTTCCTCAAAGAAGTACTTGCAGAATTGGGCCCAGTGGCAGCTATGAAAGTTGTTTCTGGAGGATGATCTTAGCAGTATTTGTATTGTTTATGCTAACCAAGAGATTCTGAAGACAGTGACCTTTCAGCTTTGATTTTAGAAGTTATGCGTCTAATCCAGTTTTTACAGATGGCTTTTTTTTATGGCTTTTTTTTTTGTTGTTGTTGTTCATTGCAAACTTCAAGGCAATGCTTGAATGAAACAGCATTTGAACCTAAGCTTCCCAAAGTCTCAGCTTTGGCCTTGTACCGTTAATTATATAAAGAATCGTTTCATAAGCTCAAGCTGGTGTGTTAGTGAAAAATGTGTGCAAGGAACTGCCATTGTGTTGGATCTCAACAACAGCAGTGGAGATCACCTTGCTGTAAATATCTGAAATGCTGTAAGTTAATCGAGAAGAAAGAAAAAAACCCTCAGGAATTAACAACAGCATCAAAATCCTGGAATTTTATTATCCTGACAGAGATCTTCTGAAGTACAAAGGACCAAGTCCTGTTTTGGAACCCATCTGGACCATGATTAGGCAAACTCCTCTGTAGTGCCATATTTACTAGCCTAAAGCATGTGTTGCTAATTCAGGACGTCTTAAGTCACAGCCTCACATCTATAAAGTTTAAGCTTAGCAGGAAAACATGAAAAAGCACTCATATTAATCAGCAGTGCCAGAAATAAACCTCGATATCAGGAATTTAAACCTCATACTGCTCAGATGAATGCTGCAGCCTACCATGTACAGCAGGGCTGCATATTGCCTCTCTGTGAAGGATGGATGTTAAAAAAAGGAAAAGAGTGGAAAAAAATGCATTTACTTAAAACACTCGTCCTTGTAAGAGTGCTACATAGCGTACATAAAAAAAGGTATTTTTCTCCCACAGTTTAGGCAAACAGAATTTTTTAGTTAGATATTATCACCTGGAGTGAGCCCAATAATAAGTAATTTAGTCTGGAAAGGGATTTTGTACATTTCTGATTAATATTTACAAAAGGCTTTGTGTATTTTTGCTCAACGCTAATGAGGCAGCAGATCAAGTTTAACAAAAAGGACACTGTAGATTGAAATATGGTATTGTGCCCATCAAAGTCTGCCTCCTCTCTGCTTGGCTTATGATGAATACCGTTCTTTAATAGCGGGCTGGTGTTCGTGAAAAACTTATTACAGAGACTAAGAGAGGAGCCAAGAATGAAGGAATGCCTGACTGGCAGCAATCAATCACTCCCTTTTAAAGATGAACTGATCCTTCTTTTTTTAAAGTAACACTTCATAAAAAGGTCTCAAACATAAATATGCAAAGCATTAGAGCAATTACATTCCGCGTGATCCCTGCAGTATTTCTGGTACATGGCTTGACTTTAGTGCGGTGTACATAATGAATGCAGTAAAATGGCAAATCTATCTAAAAAGAAGACTGATATTTAGAGGAAAGTTCTTGCTGAAGAGTGTTAATTATCTGGAGCAGTAAAGTGAGATTATTTAGATTACTTTTACAAAGTGTCTCCTCATAGGCTGCATTTTTTTAGAACTTTATTTTTCTTTTGATAAATGGAATCGATGTATAAAACATAAAAATGAACCAAATAGATATAATCTAAATACATGTACCCAAAGTGGACCGGGGACTGATGCCTTCAGTGGCCATCGCACACAAATATTTCCTCTTTGCATGCCTAATTTGCATTTGCATTTTGTGCAACTGTGCCTGCAATCACCATCATTTTACATGCAAATCAGGAACACGACATGCAGTTTTAAAACAAGTTGAGCTCTGTGTATGTGATGCAGAAATATTTCTCTTCCTTTCACACATATTGATTTGGTTGTGACTTCCCAACTCACAAGTCGCAGACCTTTATTCAGTATTTAACAGCCCAATCCCCAGAACACAGTGTGCCGCTTCCAATGCAATACAGAAGGGTTGCAAATAGAAATTAGTGGAGAAGAAAGTGTGTTTTTTTCCAGTCCCTTGAAAAGCTTTTTCTGTACACAGCAAAAGTACGGGGTTGATTTGAGAGGCGCAGCCCAGATATTTCATTCAGGTATTAGCAATTTTTAACAACTTGTTATTTTTGCTGTTTAGAGAACGTGTTTTCCATTTCCAAAGGTCTGTTAACTCTCTTCAAAAATAACTCTAAGAACGGCTGGACAATAGCTGTCAAATGCAACAGACGGGAAGCTGCAAAATGTTAACAAACTGGTAACTGCAGCGAGTGGTATCAGATACCAACAGCGCTGCTTAACACGGTGCGGCTGAGATGCAGGAGGGCTGAACCAGAGGCCTGGTGGCCATGGGATGCTCTGCTGGGCTCAGCTCTGCCTGCGCTGCCAGGAGGGGTTTCGCTCCACACTGAGGAGTTCACTGGAAGTCAGAAATATTTTCTTCCTTTCAGAATACGAAAATGACATTTGGTGAAAACGGAGGTTCTTTCCCCTCACAGAGACAGTGTGGGTTACTCATAAAAGCATAATGGCTTTCATTCAGAGGTGCCATATGGCTGCTTATAAGATTTCTGCACAGCACTTGCTGTAGCAGTAACTAAACAAATGGCACTATAGTACAATATAATACCTGTCAAGAACAGTGATAAAGAATGTTTTATTTCTCTGCTCTCTGTCCTCCTTTCTCCCTTCCTCCCTGGAAGCACTGCTTGTGCAAGGCAGCACCCACTAGATGGTACTGCCAGGCTGCTCCCCATGCATCCCCTCGGCTGCCCATGGCAGCCGCATTCCCTCTGCAGGAACCTGCTGTGCAGAGCCATGCGGATCGGATGTGGCAATGGCAGCCCAGGGAACAAAGCACTCCTTGATCCTCATTCTCTCTCCCCTTAGGCTTAAAAGAAGCCCACATCTTCAAGCAGTGCTCAGCACTGTGGGGATGCCGGTGCAGAAGTATGCGCAGCTGCCCTGATGTGGGGTGGAGGGATGCCCTGTGGGATGCCCTGTGGAAAGCCCTGTGGGATGCTCTGTGGGATGCTCTGTCCGAGCTCAGCAGCGCTGCACTGTGTGGGGAGCAGGGTGGATCGGGAACCTCTCAAAATCTTCCATGTACGTCTTGGTGCCTCCTGCCTCCTCTCTGGAAAATGTTTATTTTCTTGTCTCTTTGGGGTTAAATTAGTAAATGTGTGTGTCAGATGCTCATTTACTCTCATAACAAGCGGCCAAAAAATACCGCCAAATGATTCTTAATTTACGTGACCTGTTGTCTTCCCGAATGTTCTGAGGAGTTTAGTAATGGTCCTTGTTTGAATGTGTTTTGGTTTGGTAAAAGATGGCTCCACCTGCTTACATGGACAGGAGGATGGAAAATGCTGCAGTCCCCGCTCCCCAGACAGCTTTCATGTGATGTTTACAGAATAACACATCTTCTCTCTGCCTGTGTTTTTCCCCATAGGATCGCTGCAGGCTCATACCAGCTCTGAAATATATCGGCTCTCCGATCAGCACCCTCACACATACCCCTCTATCATGTTCTTCTTAGCAATCACACTCCGGGGAAATTCAGTTTAAACCTTCCTTGATTAAAAGGCAGCGATGACCACATATGTAGGGAGCGTGCGGTTTTTGGTATGTGCTCATCTCATCCTTAGAGCACTTCCTTCGCAGTCTGAATTCAAGATTCTGCATGATATATTCCTCAGTCCTTCCGTCCATCTGTCCGGACAGGCAGCTCATTTGATGAGTTAACCGTTCTGAACGTTTTAATATTTATGTGACTCTTGTGCAGCTCAGCAGTTGCTTTATGTGGGATTGCATATTTGATAAGATCACAGATTCACTCTGTGCCAAAGCTGAAGTCCTACTGAGGTCTGACTGTACTTCAGATGTCAAAAAAATATGAATAGGTGGTCTTAATGTTCTCCTCTGGTGTTATATCTGTCTATGGAGAATATAGCTTACAACAGATTAGAAGCAATAGAGGACTTGACATATACTGAGAGAGCAGTAAGAATGATGCTTGTTGACAATATCAGCTAAACCTGTAGGGGAATTTGCTTTTTTTTTTTTTTTTTTTCTTTCATTCTTTCTTTCACTCTTTCTTTCTGTGAAATTTGCTTATTTATTCCCATATGTCCTGCTCTTTCTGCATTAAGTTTCAGCTTCTCCATCTAAAATAGTTTTGTAGTCGAGGCTTTTTCAACACGCTTACCTATCTACACAAATCCTCGTATGGCACTCATTGCTGTTCTACCCAAATGGCTCACAGGGCTGTCTATCTCTGTGTTGTTTAATATTTATATTTATTTGCAAACAGCCTGTGTAGCTCTAATTCATGCTTATTCTACCTCGTTAGGAATTCATTGAAGTAGACTGCCTGTGTTTCTATGCACCAATATACTGCAGTCCCTCTGCACTTCAAACTTCATGTGTAAAAAGGTTTGCAGCAAATGGAATTATGTAGTGAATAGATTTGTGTTTATGTCCACTTCAGACTGCTTTGAGGCTGCACCCGTATACGTAAGTAGTCTGTGATTCTATACAAGTGCATTAGGCATGAAATGATGAATTCACCTCTTAAGCAAAAGAAAAAAATCCCGATTTTCAGTCTTTTATAGTGAGTGCTGCAAATAAAGCAATCCTTCTGAAAGATGGGTTACTGTTGAATGAGTAATGGAAATTCCTACCAAAGTTTCATGAGGTCTGAATGTGCACTGGAGTGGGGGAGAAGGAGAGGAAAATTATGCTGACATGTAATGTCTTGATCCCGTCTCATTTTTGTTGTTAGGAACAATTTCTGTGGTTAGATGCCCAAAATGGAATTTACAGACGTGAATTTCACAACTTCCATTGGGAAGCTGCATCCTAGCATCAAAATACAGCTCTCCATACCATGTGCTGACCTGGGTATCAAGGAGGCCACGTGGGTCCAATTAAAGCAAGTTCATAAATGTTGCTTTCTGGGACTGGCACCAGGGATGGCATTACAAATGTACAGAGGATGAGTTTTGCTTCCTTATCAGCTTTAGATTTAAAAAATGCAGCACGAGACATACTAAAATGTGAGATAAACTCTCTTATTGGTGCTGGTGCTTTTGGAACAACATGCATCACTGGGAGTCAGTAGCCCACACTGGACTATACTTCTATGTTCTCCCCAGTTCCTGGCAGGTTTAATACAAAGTGAATTCCTTCTGTGGGCTCACAGGCGTAGGCACACCTTTGGCTCCTGAACTGACTCTGAGGTGGCTGTGGGACGGTACCGCGCTGCTGTTGGACTCACACTGAACTGTACCCAGTGTTGTATGTCTTGGCTGAAGTTCAGCACCAAATGTTGTTGGAATTCATGGGCAGCATACCAAGATGATGTGAGGACCCAGTAGACATGATTTGCTAATAGGCAGTCACAGGACATAGACACTGCTTTGTATGAGTGTAGCATGAATCTATATTGCACACTCCCCCAACTGTTAGTACACAAGGGCAACCAAGAGGCTGAGTTTCCAGGTCAGAGGCTTTAGCTGGGTTTGAGAATGAAGGAATATAATACAGGACTACAGAGTTTCTGTTTTTCTGAACCTGATATAACGATAGATCACTACAGAAGAAAATTTGGAACAGTTTCAAGAATGACACTCTGAAGTAGATGGCAGATTTGGAATATTGTGCCATTTCATCTCATGCACAATATGGCACAGGTTGGAAAGCAGGAGATACAGCACTTTGAGGGCATATTTGATGTGCCATTATCTCAAAGGACCGTTTCTTTAACTGAGGATGGAACCGTAATGTGGAAGCTCTAAAGGAAATCTAAATTGTGAAGAGTTATTGGCATTCTGTAAAGTAGGAGTATGCCTAACATGCCATAACAAGAGAAGGTAATACAGAACTGTAATTAACATGATGTTATTTTTAATTCACAAAAATACTGTTTATAGAGCTGCAGTGAAAGAATCTGACTCTTAATGAAGATTGATTGCAAGTCAGATTTTGCCTTTCATTCTGCAGATTTTTGCTCACTACGAGAAGAAAGTGAGCTGGGAGTGAGATCATTTGTTTGGAGCAGAGTCCCTCGGGTATCCCCTCCTCTTTCATCCCAGCCAGCAGCACTTCTGCTTCACCTGGCGCAGGCACTGCCACGCAATGGGGTCGGAGGCTCAGTCCCATCCCTGTCTATGCTGGACCTGCTCTTCCTCATGGCTCCTCTTTGTCTCCTTCAAATGTCAGAAGCCCTGTTTGCTGAGGAGAGGTTATGCCTCGAAAGAAAGGGAGCGCTTATGCTACAATGATTACTGTCTTCCTACCGCTTGCTATTACTTTAATAGTAGACCATGTCATTTCTAATAGACTGCCACCCCAAATCAGCCTCATTTAGCCCCAGTTCTGTGATCTTCTGAATAAATCAGTGTAGGCCAGCAGGGCTCAGGAGGTTAGTCTAGCTGAAGAGAGCAATTTTTTTTGCACAGGACATTTCCATGGCACTACACGGCCAATAGCCAAATTTCTGCCAGGCCACACCATCCACATCAGCACATCCAGGTATACAGTACTTTGAGTGCTGCGTTTCTTTGCTACAGGCTATGCAAAGCTATTATGAAGAGCCGAAAGCAGGAGGCTATGCTGGAAAAGTAAGCCTGAAGATCATTTTGTAGACAGCAAACACTAAGGGCTCCTTTTAGGTCCCATGTCTCCTTCGCAGTTGGAGCTGCCCCATCTTTACTGACCCCTGAGGTAATGGGAGGTGGTCTTGTGAAGCCATTCCCCATCTGTTCCAGGTCAACTTTGCTTCCATGAGCTGCTTCAACTACAGATTCAGGAGGGATCATGCAGTCATCTCAGCAGGAGCTGCACAGGGCTGCCCTTGCTGGACAAACTTAGGGAAGCAGGTCTCTGAAGCAGGAAGAAGTCCCGCTCGTGAGCAGCAAGAGAAAAATCACATTTTACCATAAAAGGTTTGCAGCAAAAAAGTTAAGCTACTCTTTGAGTGTCAAAGAAACTCAAAATATTCCTGTCAATTCTTGTCTGAAGTTTTTCCAAAAAAATCCCCACACCCTTTTGCTGCCATAAATAAATATAGAAATACCATCCATTAAATGAAGAACTTTGCAAGAGTCCCTCCTCGGTCTCTGTGGAGCCATATTACAATCACTGAACAACAGTTTTCATTTCACTTTACTGCTAATTAAACTGCAATATTGTGTAGCAGTACATTTTACTGATGATCAAAACTGTTTGTGTATCTTGTCACATAACCTATGCATTCCCAGGAAGAGAGAGAGCTTGATTCTGCCTTCAGACGAGACTAAATCTGAAGGGAACTTGAATAAGAAATGACATGAGTTAAAAAATGTGCGACAAGATTCAGAAGGAAAGGGGCTTTCAGATCAGCAGTTGAAAGTGGAGTTGGATGAAACTATTGTATCAAACATTTCTTCAAATCTAGGCAAAGCTGTGACTGAAGCCTGTCTGTGCAAACAGCAAATTGCAGCAGAATTACAACTTCATGTAGAAAGTGAATCTGGGTTGCAATGATGCCAGAGACCCAGAATCTGCTTGTGCTTGGAAACAGGACCAGTGTGAGCAGGTTGTTCCCACCCCACAGCAGGGCAGCTCACAGCCCCGACCTGCGCTGAACTCTCAGTGTGTGAGGAGCAAACTCTGATCTCATTGCTCCAGATCTGCTCCCATCTCCTGAAAGACACACCAGGAAATGCAGCAAGGGTGCAAAACCAGAAGAATGGAAACAATCAGACGGCGCTTTCTTTTTTTCTGCCGTGGAGCTCCATAAACTGAAAGTGCTGAGGTCTGCACAGGGATAATTAAAATGCTGTACACTGAGCGTTTCAAGGGCTGTCTGTGTTTTCCACTTTGCTGCTGCTATCCAGTAATAGCAGACCCAAAATGCTGGGTGCCATTCGGTTTTGAGGCATAACCTGATTTCGTTTTGGGTCTGCCTGGGGACTTCAGAAATCTGGGCCCGTTTCTCGGGTGTAAGTCTGTTGTTTCTCATCAGGTTATCTTTCCTCCCTTTACTTTCTTTCAGGGTTTCTCCAGTTGACACCCATTTAAGAGGTGAATTCATCCCACTTTCAGCAACTCTTATTTTTATCTCCAGAAGTTGTGTGCTCGCCGTGCTGCTTTTTTTTTCACTATATATTAAAAAAAAAAAAGAGAGAGAGAGAAAAAAGAAAAGAAAAAAAAAGTGCAATTTTGGCAAGGATCTGAGATGCACTCTTAAAAGCAAGGAAGAAATTTTGAATTAAGAGTAACTCAGTATGGTGTGACACTGTCCTCAGCTCACCCCATTATTCCTGTGTGTTGTGGCACATATGGCATTAGTACAGTGTGTGAGATTCCCTGCAAAGCTAAGGAGAGGTAGGTTGATTTGAGGACATGGTTTCCAGCCAGATTTTTCAGCTTCAACTTCAAATTTCTTTTGTGGTAGAGGAAGAGAATGTTAAAGTAGATCTTAAATGTTAAATAATGTTATTTCAGAGAGGTTTTTCTTCCTAAAGGCTTCATGTTGCACTATCTAGAACACTGGACTTTTTAGCTGTAATTATTTAAGAAAGAGTGCAGAAATTGAAGTGAGAGATGTTGTGTTCTGGAGGTATTTGTCTTGGTGAGTGACACAGGCAGTCTGCTTCTAAATTTTGTCCCTTCTTGTGGTGCACAGAAATGCCTGTGAACAGGGCACTATGAGCAGGACAGAATCTCAAGTTCGAATCTCATTGTAATGCTCAAATGTAGAATACAGTTCTGACCAAAAAGACCATCAGTTATTCTGGTCTTCAAGAGTTTCCTGTTGGATTGCATCCAATGTGCTTTTTGAGAAATGGCACTGTAGTGTTTTTTGCTTTAAAAATAATAATAATTCAGGATAAAAGGTGCTGATACTTAAAATGTGCAAAATGTTTCCCTTTGTCTGAGAGCAAAAAAAAGCCAATCATAAGTATCTGCAAAAACCAGCTGAAATGTAAACAAGGTATCCACCCAGTGAGTATTTTTTAACAGATTATTTATTTATAAGATGAGAATATTTAAGAAAATGAATTATTTTCAGACAGAAAACTAATTTATGTATTTCCAAAAGATCCTCCCAGCTGTAACCCAATGGGACTATACATTAATGTAAGGCTCTTCCACTTCAAATAATCCTCTAAGCAGGTAAGAGTTCTGCCATGAAGCACCACCTCAAGATGTGCTTAGGACACAAAAGCTAATGTAAGAGTCGCAATAGTGGCTTTCATTTGTCAACAGCTTCTCCCATGACATTTTCACTGGGGTTGCAAATGCCCTCATCATTTAAATGCCTTCTCTACAGCTGCTTCAGACTTGTGTGCACGTTCGCAGAAAAATACTGCACAGTTGTTTGTTGGAGTTGCAGTTGTTAGGAATTTGGATTCCTGGTTCTGCAGAGCTTTTGTTAATCCCAGTAATCACCTCTGAGCACTTTAGGCTGTTGGAATACTCTTCAGTTTTCTGGGATTTTTCGTTGTAAGTTTGCAGTTACATATAAATGAAATGGAATATTAAAGGAGATGGTCTAGCTTCCTGCCTTGTTTGGAATAAGGCCAGACCCACAGAGGTCCCGGGAAGTTGTAATTTGATGCCAGAAAGATAAGAATAACAGATATGAAAAAAAAAACCGAAAGCTCTGCTGGACTCCAGACAAAGTTATGCAAAGCAATAAAAGATGCAGGTGATGGATTTTTAGGACCTGACAATGACATTGTCCATTACTGCTGAAAAGTCATATGTAGGGTGAAAAAGGCAACTGCTCAATGGAGCAGAGCAACATTGCACAAGAGTCAGTGCCAAAAGGAATAAAGCAGTGTGTCAAATTGAAATTTTTAGGGGAATGCAGGGAATTACCAACATTAAAATTTGGCTGTGAACTGAGGCTAGCACCTCTCCTCATATGCAATATGAATTGAACCTTTTAACAACTGCAGATGGCCAGAACCTGTACTTCACTTGTCGGCGCCTGTATTTCTACTATATGTTGCAATTAATCTTTTTTTTTTCTTTTTTTTTTTTTTTTCCTTTTGTTGTTGTTTTTATCTTTTGCTTTTTCTCATAAGAGTTACGTGGAGTGCAACTTGGCTGTCTGACTACATTTGTGTGTGCATCTGTGTCCAACGGCAATGCTCATGACCTGATGATATCATTATGATTCAAACAGCACGCAAAGCTAGGAAAAAAAAAAAGAAAAAAAAAAAAACTACAGAAAAAACAAACAAATGAACAAATTCTTTGATATCAACAGAAGAGCTGCACACCCATGTTTAACCTGTTGCATGATATGTGTTGATCCCAGTCTCGCTTCATCTGCTGCTCTAGCCATGGGTATGGGCAGGGCATGGGTTGGCAGTCCCTGGCTCTCCAACACTGGGCTCACCCTGTTCATGGTGTGACAGCAAGGCACAGACCAAGGTTTTGTGCACTGAACTTTCATTGGGTGATGAACTGGAAGATAATTTATTTGTGTGAGAAAATTGGGTTAGATCAGTGTCGTTTGGAACGTTTGAGGGAGGCATTCCGTCCGTAGCCTGTGGTCATGTTGCTTAAGTAGAAACAGCTCTTGTTTTCAAAACTGGAGCTGGTTGGAAGAAAGACTTCTGTCAGACGAATAGATGAGTGTTGTGTGGAAACATCGGGGCCAGGAAAAAATGAGTCTGAATTATCAAAAGTAAACACTTGGGTTAATATGGCCTTTTCTCTTTCTTTCTTCTCTGATGTAAACTTTTCTTCATGGTTTGGAGTAAGGAAAATTTTAAAATCTTGAAAGTTCCCACAGAGCAGCAAATTCATTTCCCACTCTGTGCTAAGACACGACTATGCAGCAGTCTCTTATATTTATCTTCCTATGCTTCTATGTAGGATAAGCCGGAATATAAATCTATAAGTGAAGTGACAGGTTAATATAAATGGTTTGAGTGAATCTCTTCCCTGATCATTTTTTCCTTCCCTCGCTTGATGTCACTGCATGAAAAATCTCACAGCAACAACGAAATGTATGGTAATAGTTGAGAACAAAATTGAAAAATTTCTGGAAGTTGAACTGGAAGCATTTTTTCCAAGTTTATGGGGAGTATTTTGTATTTGTTAAAGTTTAGAAAACTTCTGTGACAAGTAGATAAATTACGAAACTCTATGAACATGGAATTAAATGGAGTCTGAAAAGTGACAAACAGGGAAAAGAGAGAGCATATAATTTTAGAACACAAAAAGGAAACTAAATTTGAAAAATTGCATTAGTATATCATTTCCAGTATGTAAGCCATTAGAGAGAAAGTGTAAATTACACCCTGTAACAAAGTAAAAATGTTTTCAATGTTTAAAGGTAATTTTGTATTACTGCTACTATTACTTAAACTCTTAGCTCTTATAAATATCTAAAGACAGGACCCCCGGTGATATTACCTGTGTCTTAGGCAAAGAGCAACAATTTCAATTCCATTCAACTACATTTGTATTTTGCCAAGTGCTATCAAGCACTGAGTTGCATAATTTGCTATCTAAAGTGAAATAGATATTTTTCGTGCTGCACATTTATCACTCTCCTGTGGGCCTCGTTACTGACAATCAAATCATAAAAGATGTTCAGAATTGTCATGATGCACTTATTTTCTCATGATATTTGATACAAATAGTTTCTTCTACAAAAATGGCCTTTTTTTTTTTTGCATTTTTTTTTTCTTTTTTGCCTTAGCGTTTTAGAGCGGCTCTTAAAGGAACAGGATCCGTTGTTATTTAGCAGATTCTAAACAGCCTTTGAGAACTGATCCTATTTCTAAGTATATCACTGGAGTCTTATTTCTAGGAAGAGATCCATAACCTGATCTCATAGCAAAATAAAAATGTAGACAAAATTTGCTGTTTGCCCTACTATTGCTTTATTGCAGTGTATGCAAATTGCAAAATGCAACTGCACTGTTTTTCTTTATTATCATTTTCTGTCTTTGAGTATCACCTCAGACGCTGTGTAGGTAGTTTGAGTTTGCAGAACAGCAGCAGTGCTCAGGGCTGTAACACCTGCATTATCCAGGCCATGCCAGACAAATCCTCATCAGAGTTTTAGGGGACTCACCACAAGATCCTTTGTTCCCTAGACCCACTGAGTCCCCTCCCATGTGACTGATAAACCCGCTCTGAGAATTTCTCCTAACCCATGGTAGGAAGCAGACTGGGAACATAAAACGTTAGAGGAAGCCACTGAGACTCCATGCATAAGGAAACATGCAGGTGGTTGGAGGTCTCAGGTGGGTTTGTGTCTGTCATGGAGAGGATTTGTGGACGTGCCTCCTGCAGGGCACCATGCAATGGCCATGTGCCGACTCCAAAGCCAGCTCTGCTTTTAGAAGAGCGTGCACAGCCGAGTCCCCAAATGAAGGTAGCAGTTCACCCCAGTGAGCTTGGAAGCGTGCTCTCATTTTCCACAGCAGACCCAACAGATCTCTCCTTGAGCAGCCGGTCTCAAAACAGAAAGGCAGGAGGCAGAATGGCAGGAAGATGCCTGCCTGCTCTGTGAGTTTTCACTGCATTTTAAGCAAGAGACATCTTGAGGTTTGTGCTTACCCAAATACTTATGCTTGCAAAAGCAAAGCTCATAAACATTTGTTTAAGGCTGCCCTGCCATACAGAGTATTTAAACTTTTCACTGCTGCTGCTTGTGAGACATATCAAAATGTACATATTTTTCCCAAGATTTTATTCCCAGCACCCTTCTCTATGATTTGATGTGCCAGTTAAAAACTGATAGTCTCTGAGGCGATGATGGAGGTGGGTGATTCGTGGTAGAAATACGGCACCGCTGACCTCATCCGCAGGAACAGCTGATGTTACAGTAAGAAGATGCTGGATATTTATTTGTAGGTGTAAGGGAGAAATATATTTGTTAGTGAAATGGAGCCTGCTGCAGAGTGCATAAAGGTGAATTATTTGTCAGAAGACTGAAGGAGGTTTATGCAATATAGTATTATTGAGCCGGGCTATTAGCAGAGTGAATTGCTATTGTGACATGCCATTAAATTGTTTTTAGTGTCCACAAAGGTATCATTCTGGAGCAGGCTTGGTTAGTAACAAAGTTATATATTTACTGGACAGCAGGAGATCTCAGAACAAAAATAGTCTGTCTGACCATAAAGTAAAGTAGAAGAGAGGAGAGTTCTGTGCTGGAAAAGTTGACCTTTCACTCCTGTTGTGAGCACTGCTGAAAGAACAGGCAGCAGTTTTCTCCAGTGTGTGACCAAACAGATCCAGGCGTGGGTCTGACTGCTGTGTGCGAGTGGAGCACAGCGAGGTGTCCAAACAGCCCCGCAGCACAACACAGTGAGATCTGCCTTTACCTCACTGCCAGCTGCCCACACCTTCGGACCCGCAGTGCATTCCAGCATCTCCATATGGAACATCTGCTTTGCCACACTGGTCAGAGCGCCTCATGCTGGTGCCTGTGGTCCCATCCAGTCCTTCCTCTCTTTCAGGCAGAAGGATTGCGACTTGCTGTGGCTCTCCCCAAATCTAAGCCAAGCTGTTTCTCGAGCCCAGGGGCACTGCAGGGGGCTCTGACTGTCAGCACTGCTGGCTGACTCAGCCTGGGCTCCCCAAGCTCTTCTCTCTGTCATTTTGGGAGCAGAGCTCATAGACTGGCTTGTGTAGGCTGCGAAAGATGTTAATAACTTTCCCTCCCTGACACAAAAGCAGGTTGCAAGCTGCTAGCAGAGAGCAAGGCTTGAGATGCCACAAACAACACAGGTACAACACTTAAGGCTGACTGCAGTGTTCCACCTTTAACTTCAGAAAATGCATCATATTACAGTGTTCAGTCAAACGCCCTTAATTTAATCACATTTATATTCTGATTGGAAGAAGAAGAAACGTTTGCCACAATTAACATTTAATTTAACAATGCAAAAAAGGAAGAACTCAAAATTTGGTTAGGACAAAAAAAAAAAAAAAAAAAAAGAATTAAATATATGTATGTATGTATGTAGTTATACATATTAGATTAAATGTTTTAGAACATAAATCAGTGAAAGAAAAGTAATAAATAATGCATGGTGAAAATGTGATAATGTTTATTAAGAAGCAACAGCCTTGTCATCTTCATTTTCTTCTTCAGTGATTCTCCCCTCAAAGGGTTCACTCATTTGGGACTCCCTGCAATTTAGCCCGAGGCCACTCTCTCTAATTCTAGGTTGGAAATATACCTGCTTTGCAAAAATAAGTTAAAAGCAGAACAACTGTGCACACTGAAGGTCTCCCCATTAAGCTCCTTAAAGGCCAGATAGAGAATTCATGCTCTTGTTGCTGTGGAAATCTGGAGGCAGACAATAGCAGTCCAGAGGGAGATAGGGAAGGTGGAGGGACAGGAGATGTGTGGCACTCACAGCCCAGGCTGCGGGGTGCAGCCCCTGCCTGCTGCTCAGCACTGCCATCCCAGTCTGTGACATACACACCCCCAAACTCTCCTCCTGGCCTGCAGGAAGAGCTTCCTGTGAAGCAGTGACACAGCCCGTGCTCACACCCATCCAAAGGACCTCCAGCCCCCCTGCTTGGAGCTCTGTTCAGTACTGCAGAAACCCCTGCCCTGCTACACGGGATCCAGCAGCCGCTGGGCATCTGCAGTGCAGGGATATGAGGCTCTGGGAGAGCACAGAAATGCGGAATATTATTATTCATTACAGTGTTGTTTGTAATCAAGCACCTTTGCCCTTCTTATTTCTTTGTCTAATCTTTTGTCCCTAGCTGGAATAATGAGGGAATTTAGACTACCAGTTAAAGAACTTTAGTACCGATAATTCGCTGTAGCTAAAACAATATGTTGACGTTAGTGTGCTGTGACATATAAGCTGCTTAATTAGAGTTGCCATTTAATCTGTTTCTGCTCATTCATTTGCACTTGACTAATATAGGAAAGAAAGTATACCCACCTGGGTTTAACAAACAGGAGTAAATCCTCGTGGTGTGGAAAGCAAGCAGTAAGGACGTGTGTGCAGAGCAGGCACTAAATCCATTCCTCCTCTCACATGTGTGAATGCAAAGAGATCCGCCGCTGAACATGTGCTGTTGTGCACAGATGTAGGTTCTCATTTCCAAATGTCTCCCGCCGTGGATAACATTAGCTTGCCAGTATATTTATGTTTTTATTATTTACTCGGGCTTTCCATGGGACATAATTCTACGTTATCCTTCTGTGGTTTATTAGAGTCTACGGGATTTTATTCATCAGCCCAGCAAGGCTTTTGCAAAAAGCAAGAAATATTCACTGTGTTCATTGTGCATAAATAGATCAAGAAGATACACTTGGACTTTGGAATTAAGACAGAGTGTGGATATGCGTTACAGAGGTAAAACACAACTTTATACTGTGTGACAATGGAAGAAGGCATTGAAAGGGTGAAAATTACCTTTACACTCCCTTTAAGGCCTTTTATCACCTAAGCAGAATTAGCATCTCTTCTGCTCAATAAATGAGATGACATTCATAGTAAAACTTACTTTACTTCCTACTTTTCCTGATATATAAAATAAAGAAAATGTTCCTAGATAAAAGAAGTGGGAGAGCTGGGTGAAGCACTTGTAAGTGAGCCACCTGCACACCTGCTCTGCCCCCCAGGTCAGTAATGTGACCATTCCTCTGCAGAACAGCAGCACTGGCTGCCGCTAATGAAGTGAGGGTAGGCAAGTATTTTCTTAGTAATGTGTATGAAGGCAGGGGATGTAGTTAATACTGCTGTACTGCAGAGGAAGGAGCTCGAAATACATCACGAAAAGAGAAGCTAGTTTTGAAGATGAAATTCTGGTGGCAGCCTCACAATCCAGGATGGGGAGAGCATCCCTGCATCTGCCCTGGAACTGCAACAATTCCCAGTGAAGTGACCCAGTGTGTGGCCCTGCAGCTGACATTTTTACTCGGGGAAAACAATATGTAAATTCTTAAACTTCTGGTTTTCAGTTAATGACAGAAACAGAAGGATCTGAAGTGCTGCAGAGGATCTTGTTGTCAGCCTAATCAGAAGTGGGAGTGCTTGAAATCCCCGACTGCTAATTTTAGCCCAACTTGCAGAGTCAGGAAGGTGGTTTAGATGAGTATGTTCTGACTCCAGCCCGGGGAGCTTTGAAGTTTCAGCTCCAACAAACAACCAAAGCCATCTTGGACAATCCAGGGGTAGCAGAAAAGACTGATCTGATATTTACTGCCCCGCTGCCCAAACCTGCCAAGGCCAAGAAATGAGGATAACGTAAGAGAAGGAATCAGAGCAAGAAATGTGAGCTAAAGTATACTGCAGGGTTCCTCACATGATAGATTAATTTTTCAGCATATCTAAAATTGGTATAATCACAGTTTCATGAGTCAGCAAGTCTGATAACATTAATTTATAGTAACAAAGCTAAGCTAACACCTGTTTTTTATCCAATTAAGTGAAAACCAGGCCTGTGCTTCATAATTAGAACTTTGCTTCATGCTACCATAAAACAAGTGTATGTTTAACTGAAACAGGTCTGATCCTGGCAGGCAGTAAAAGCACCTTTACACCGCTGTATTTGTGAAGGAAGGCTCCACGTGGCCAAACATTTTGCTGCTGTTTAAGACCCCCTGAGAACTGCAGTGCAGCACAGACAAAAATCTTTTGCCACTCTATCATGAGGTAAAGTTAATATTAGAGCTTACTTTCCTTCCATATTTATGCAAACATCCTTACCTAAAACAGCGTCAATTTCATTCCATTAAAAAGAAGAAATAAGAAAGCCTGCTTCTGTTTTCCATCCAGAACCCTGGGACCTTTCTGAAAGAAATGAATTTGCTTTAATCGTTGATATTAAAATCGTTGAATCAGTATCTGAAACAAAGGATTGAGATTTGCAGTTTACAGAAGAATCTGTAACAGGAAATTTCTCTTCCATTATGCATATTAGCATCCACAGCTGGGTCAGCAGATGGATGTGTGCTTAGAAACTCGTAGGCGTTTTTCCCCATAAAACAAAAAAAAAATGCTTAAAGCAGGGTGGGCTTTACAGGAACAGATCAAAATAGATACTCTTCCCTATTGCTTTTTAAAATACAGCTTTATCTACGTGTCCTGCATTCCGCCAACATCTACCATGTGCAAGTAGAGCTGACTCCACTACATCTTGCTGTTCTTAAGTCCAATGGCATTTAAAGATGTTCTTGCAGTGTCTTGCAGTGATGCTATCGTATCTTCTCCTTGCAGTAGGAGTTTTCCTTGCCTTAGAATTTAGGTTTGCTACTTGAACTGCAAACAGTTTTTCTGTGCGAAAGGACAGTGATTTGATTCCAGTCTCGCTGATGTAAATCAGTCAATAGGTCCAAACATCTCTACCTACTTTAGTAGGACTTTAATGATAAAGTCTTGATAATCATAATCAGACTTCATGTGACACCTAGCCACAAATGAGCCAAAAATTACCTTCTACACACAGTCCCAACTAGAGTATTGAAATGTGAAATTTCACACAAATGCAAGTCCATTCTATTCTGTCACAATGCAAAGCATCCCCAGAGTAATAGAGGAAAGTCCTTGCAAGCCCTGCAGTCTCACTGGTGCTGTCTAGCAGTCTTATGTGCCGTATAAGACCAAAATGGTTGTTTTCAAAAGAAACAATCAGTCAGTAATTGGGGAGTTCACTTTCATCCTCATACAGGTCAGGCAGCTTGTCTGATTAAACAGCTAGATGCTCCTTAGAGGTGCCTGGCTTTACAGAAGTTGACAACATAATTATCAGTGATGAGCAAACAGGTTTTGCCTAATTTTGAACCCACTCAAATGATCTAATATTGAAATATAGCCTGGAATTTACAACTTACTGGATTTGCAATGTCTGTGTAATTACACTGTAATTATACATTTCCATACTTGCCATAACATCACAAGAAATAATTAGATTGGGTGAAATTTAGTCCTGACTTGCACTGACTAGTAGTTAAATGCATTGATCCCATTGGTTGATTCAGTGTTAATAAAACTATTGGAAACTAGCCCGACTGAATATAGCATGAGTTACATAGAGCAGAGAGATGACAAAAATAAATCATTGGATATAGCATATAACATTTCCCAATTGTTTGTTTCAGGCATTTTATCTGTTTTTATAAAAGCTCAACCCAGAACCCTTTGTACAGGTTATTTACATAGTCACTCCAAAAGGAATCCCTCCTCTTTCTTTCCATGGAAACTACAATGAAAAGCACAATAGCACTATTTGATAGAGCAAATTCTCAGCTACAAAACACTATTTTTCAACAATATCATCACCATTAGCTGTGCATTTTCATCCGCAATGAACAAGAGCCTGTGTGCCACGCTCCTAACAACCTGCACCAATGGAGGTGACCACTATAATGGGACACTGGTGGGGAGGATAAGCCCCTACTGCCACACCACCAACACCCACCTCTGATGTCGCGGGCCATCGCAAAATAGGAGGCATTACTTTTGGAGCAGTGCTCATTCTGCCTCTCTGGGTCACATTACATTTCCAGTACTGGGATAAAATGGGTTAAAGTATGAAATTTGTGTAATTCCTGGACACACTGGAATGTATTTGTCTTTAGTGTCTTTTAATGGAAAAGTTAGTTTGTCTTTTTATGAGTAAATTTTGTTGTTGAAGATCTATCCACTAAATACAAGTTATTAACAATTACTGTTTATGGGCAAACTCATTTGAGAAGCTGAGTGCCTAAAGGCTTAAGCTATGATATTTCTTTTGAATGAGTTTTTTAACTGAAGAGTAACTTGTTGATATGTGTTACCGCTCATTAATATAATGTCTTTCTCCTAATGTGCACTTTGGTTACATTCATTTGATTTCTTCTGCAGACAAAAGTCTCAGGAAGAGGCATTTATCTGTGGCACCAATAGCGTGTAAAAACATCTATTACAGAAAAAAATGTAACTGCATTATACTTTAAGTGCCAGTGTGCTGTAGACCTAAGGAAATAATTCTTATTGATAGAAATAGGGTTTTGCATGTCTCAGTAATCATTCTGGTCCGTGTGCTGTGGAGGGTCACAGCAAGGGGAAGATTCCCATTTTGGCAGAAATCACAGCAATCTAAAAAACTTTTCTTCTTTTTTCCATCTGCAAACGGATTTGCAGACAGTGAGTCTCAAAAATGTGTCATCACTAATCAGGATGTCATCAGACAGAGGGTGGCAGCTGTGGTCATCAGCACAAAAAACATGGGGGAAGGAGGTACCTCTGTAGAGATGGCACCTCTCCAGAACAGCCAGAAGTGGGATGGACTGAAGTCATCTGGAATGTGATAAGATTGACATCAGTCAGTGTTCTGAATTAGGATGAACAGTCAGCCTCCCCACATCCCCACATCCCTGATGAGTTCTGCTACTTTCAGGCTGTTGAGCTGCCACCAACTCAAGTTGAGAGTTTGCCCCACTTTGTATTGTGATCAGACATTCATCATCAGAGAGCATGAGAGTAGGGCTGTGTTACACAGAAGGCAGGGAAAGGGGTAATCTGGAACCAGAGGCACTAACAGATGGAGAAGGGAGGACTGAGAGACAGGGAAGGGAGGTCAGGGTCTGCTTGTAGGTGGAGGTGGGCAGACAGAGAAGTGGAGCTATGCAGGTATGCAGGTAGGTGAATGGACAGAGAGAAGCAGATGAGGGCATGAAAGAAGACCAATAAGGAATCTGTTCATTGATGTTAATGACAACTCTTGACAACCAAAGCCACCCACAGTTCTCTGGTGTTCGTTACAGACCTTTGTTTCCTTGAAGGACTGGAGGTGAGGTCCTGGCACAGTACTGCTCACATGTGGGCAGCAAGAGAAATCTTGTCCTTAACCCCCCCCCCATTTTTCAAAATGGAAGCCTACAAGTTGTTTTCCATATGAAAACTGTTCTCATCAGCTCTTTCACCAGCAGATCAGTACAAGTCCTCCTGGTACAACCCACACCCCTTCTGCTGGTTTGCCACACTTGGAGATTTGCCTGTTCTGTTTGTTACCCGTACTTCATGTTGTTTGGAGGAGGAGCTTGGGATGGTGCTTTGCAGCTCCATGCACAGCCCACGGCATTGCAGTGGTGGGGCTGCACAGGGAGGTGCTCCAAAAACCTCCCTGTCATTCTGTAGACCTTCAGTTGTTCCAGTGAAACTCTTCATCACACAGTCCTCTTTTGCTGCTGAATGAAAGGAGCCGGAGGGATCATTAGTATCCTTCCATCACTTCCTCATTAGTTCTTAGATAGTGTTTTAATGACAGCTTGAGAGGCTCAGCATCCTGCCCTCTTACTATTTATGATCCTCACAGTGCTAATGTGCACTTAATGAGAAATTCTTGTCTTGCTTGTAAATCCTGTAGCCGGCATTCAATTTATTGACAGATGTTTGCTTGGGCCTCTTTAAAATTACTTCATAAATCTTCCAGGATAAAAGGCCTCAAGTTTGGTTATTAAGACAGGCCCTTGTTGACAGTTTCATATTTAACTGTTTGGAACTGGACTGTCAGGGCTGTAATGGAGTGCACGGCGGAGGGTTTGCATTCTTCGGGCTCATTTACCATGTTTTCTGCACCTATCAGGGTTTTTCTTTTTGAAGTGTGTTGACTGTCCCTTATAATCCCTTTAGTTAACTTCCCTGTGACCTCCTTGTGCACCGCACTTACTCATTTAGCATATCAGCGTGTCAGCTGTGATGAAGTGTTTATGCTGATATGAGCTGAGGGCTGAGCAAGCGCTACATGCCAGAACCTACTGGATGTAACGCTGATCTGAACTGAGGGCTGAGCTTGCACTTCATGCCGGAGCCTACTGGACGTTTCACAGAAAGGCAGAAGTTTGCTGCCTCCTCCTTCCACCCTCATATTTTAGTATTTTCTCCTGCTAGATCTGCAGCCAGACCTTGTAGAATGCCATAAGGTCTGTTCTTGCCAGGTCAGAGCCCCTAGAATTTGGAAGGAAATCCCCGCTGCCTGTGACCATAGGGCTGTGTTGCCCTATGTGTACTCAGTGATGTCCTGATGGAAATGCTGAAGCCCACTGAGTTCTCATTCCATTGCTTGCCCACATGTCTGCACCTTGACATGATTTCTCTCTATGTGATCTCCAGCGCTCCAAGTGATGCCAGCACAGCTGCAGCTATCAGCGCAATGCATTGCTGATCCTTCAAACCTGCATTTAGCTGAGGAGCTGTTGTTGCATCTCTTCAGCTTGGTTTGCCACAGATTGCTCTGAGGAGCAAGGACCAGGCCACAGACCTCAGCTTCTCTCATTCAAAATCTCACAAAACTTTCAAAAGCAGATTGAGTGACATATATTAGAAAAGTTTGGTCCAAATGCTGTGATATTTAGAGTTTGCAGTGACAGCATTTTAGGCCATTATTTTAGAGGAAAGCCTATTTTTTTTGTCTCATAGTGATCAGAAAAGATTAAAAATTTAGTGAGCTGCTGGAAGATTGGGATAATTCAAATAGCTATTAAACTCATGACATCAGCCAAATTCTAACAGTATTCACTCCACTTAAGTCCGTCAAAAACCATTCCGATCAGGGGGATTGGACGGTAATGACCATCTCAGCTAAAAATAAAATGTTTGGGCTTTTTTTTTGCTTACTTGGTGGTGCCATGTTACATTACATTGCTGGGGCTGTGTCACATCACATCGGGTTACTTCTGTTGGATCCCCTGCTGACGTGACACAAAGCTTTACATGCTCACAAAATGTCTTTGATTGGACATTTGCCATCTAATTGCTTTTGTTTGGTTGTTATATTTAGTAAAATTCATAAATAGACGTGTTAGCCCAACTGAACAAAAAGCTTTAATAGTTAGCTATCTGCAAGTGGAGCTAGCTGATTCCCTCAGTGTTTGTGAACATGAGGAGACTGGACTCCACCAAGCAAACTTCAAGTCTCCTAACATCCAGCTAGTGCTCACTGGTGGAACTCCCTGAGGTGTGAGCAATCCATCAGTATCCTTGCTTGCAGAAACACAACTACTTGTGTGCTTAATCGTGAGCAGGAGACATGAAAGAAACTCAGAAGTCAGATCCCACTGTATGTTTCGGAATTCTCAGCTTGCAGTTAAGATGAATTTTATGCCATATTAATTTTATAGCACAGGTAGGAGGTAGATTCTGCTTCAAATTTCAAACAACACTGTTTGTATGAGTTGATATGTTTTGCTGTAACATCTAGAAGGAGCAGAAAAGTAAGTCCCCAATGCCAGCTGTCACAGATATGCAATTATTGGTTCTGTAAGCCAGTAAAACCAGAGTGACACAGATTGGTGTAAGGCAGCCCATGCTGCTGCCACCATCATCTGACAAGGTCTGATCACCATTGTATTCCACAGTAGCAGCAAGTATTGAGACTGAAGGGGAGAGGAGAGAAGTACAATTCATTGGGATAAAGAGGTCTGGAAACAACAGAAGGAGCAACCAGGCACCCCACGTTCACACCGTTTGTCATCTATTTTGATAGCTAATGTCACATGCTGGCAGGTGTAATGGATGACAGCAAACACATTTGACTAAATGTCTTTGTCCCCACATGCTGCAAGGGACATGTGAAGAAATGACTATTTTGCAAAATTGTGATGTATGTATGAAGTCTCCTTATTAATAGCTCGCTACTGTTCCCATCTGGATTCAGTGGTATATCCCTGTTGGGATGGAGAGGAACAGGATTGCGCCCTGAAGGATTTGTGCTTAGCTGTTACTTCAAGAACAGATTTGCCAAAGAAACGCTCAGAGGAGAGAACAGAGTGTTCCAGCACACACAGGTAGAAGCTGGTATTTCAAACTGAGCACACTGGGCAATCTTTGCTCATGATTCATCAGTCAAAACACGTCAATTTTATCCCAGAACAGCTAAAAAAAATCTGCAACTGCTTGACAAGTACATTTTTGGTGCAGGTCCCAGTTCTTTCCCAGTTGGCCCATTGGCTTGTCTGTCAGCATCTCTTGTACAGTGTGGAAAATTAACCCTGCAGTTTGTTCAGTTTGCTTTTGTCCTGTTTTTCTTAAGCAAGTGCATTACTTGAGATTCTCAAATAGGAAAAGAGCAAACTGGCACCAAGCTGTCACTAAAAGTCTATGGCAAATGGGCTTCTAAATTTCCTACATTGTTTTTAGGAAGCCTCTCTTCACAACCACAGCTGAATGTTAGTTCTGGTTCATGGGCTGTTTGTGTGGCTACTGTTGATCATCTTGCACTCATACAGCTGTGGTTTGGTGAATTCTATCTCCTGGCTCAGGATCTCTGCTTGGTCTCTGATCTCTCTGGAATGTAATGTTTTTTAATTGTCATTACAGATTTCAGACTTCTGCTGCACTGGGGTTATAATTCTGCCTCAACTGAGTCACCGTTTTGATCAAAGTTTAAAATACTCTTGGCT
This sequence comes from Coturnix japonica, assembly GCF_054131305.1. Taxonomy (NCBI): domain Eukaryota; kingdom Metazoa; phylum Chordata; class Aves; order Galliformes; family Phasianidae; genus Coturnix; species Coturnix japonica. The sequence continues at coordinate 13,304,235 of NC_140681.1, read as the reverse complement.
AGGTCTGTCCTCATCCAAAACTATTGATATGACAGAATGGGTTTTCTGGCATTGACCTAGTTATTCTTTTTTTTTTTTTTTTTCTTTTTTTTTCCCAATGTACAGTGTTCTGTTCATAGAATATTTTCAGGATATTCTTCAGTGCTTGCAGGAACCCCCTGTTAAATTCACAGAGCTGTTATGAATTCCCTCCTGAAGGATATTTTAATTTTCTCTCCTAATGGAGAAGGATAGCAACGGAAATTCTACTTGCAAGTTATCTTTCTCAGTGAAAAACTGCATCTGTTTCAAACTGAGAAGTGACTGTAGAAGCCAGAAAGTCGCACTCAGCTGTATCCTCAGGAAATAGAATAAGAAAAGGAACTTTGCCCCAGGTGCTCCAATTCAGTCTAAGTCCAAATTTTGCTATGAAGTCATGTTTCTTCTCCGGAAGCAGAGTGAGTGGACAGCAGAACGTGTCTCTGCTAAAACACAAACAACAGAGGTGTTGGTTCAGATGCTAAATTTCTTGCAGTTTACTGTCACTCAGCTGTGCGGTTCCAGCTCATTCATCATGATGGTTTTGTAGTTAACTGGTTGCAGGTTAAGGTCTGGAACACAGAAGCCATCACAGGCCTCTGTGAAGCTGTTGGACTGTTGAAAAGTGCTAGAAGTGTTTGGACCTGCACTACACAGGCACAACTGTGTGCTGCTCTCTCCCCATCTCAGCCTCCTACAGGGGTTTGTGTTGCTGCTCCACTTGTCATGGCAGAGAGGTAGAAAAATGTGCTTTCGGACTGAGATAGGGCCTGATCTTTATTTAAATTTGATGGTGGCTCATTGGTCTCCATCATGCTATTCCCTTCATTTCCTCTGTTTGGAATACCACTGATCTGTCCACCTAGTAGGTTCATTGCATCGCATCCTCCATCACCTCTCTTTGGTGCGATCATTTCTCCTACATTCTTAAAAGCTGATCTTTTTGTACCACAAACCTGCTGCCATTGTAGGTGCACTTGATAGCTTGAGCTGCATGATGATTACCACCTTTCTGCTTTCCATAGGAATCCTCTTAATTTATAGAAAGACAAAAATCTATCCATGCAATGAAAATTGTGTGTGATCTATGTGGGCTACAACTGATGGATGGTGAAAGGCCTGTTATTAATGGCTTGAATATGCATAATCTTGAGCCGTCCAGGTTCTATGGTTAGAAACCATTCAGTTCATTTTATACACTGCATCTCATTGACTTAATCTAGAGCGTGAAACCATACTGGAGCAATATTAGTAGTGTATTTACGTAGTGTTGGAAAATCAGAGGAATTCGTTCTGAAGCTCTCCTTAGGCTATTGCTGCTGATAAACAGCATCCAAAATGCGATGAAATTTCTTTTGTTAACTTTGCCTGCATACTTGGTTGTATTTCACGTCACTTTGGACTCCTGATTAGTTTTTTGTACACACAACTGTACAAATCAAATGCAATAAATGTGCAGGAAAGGCAGCATTATCACCCAGCGCCTTTGGAAAATTCAGCCTCGGGGGATATATTTTCATTGCAGCATGTGGAGATTTTGTCACATGACATTCGTTAATCTTTTCAGAAACCCTACAGATGAATCTTGGTGAGTGCTCTCAGTGTATTCCTGCATTTCCAAATATCCTTTAATTGCCAACTAATAATAGCCAGCTGCCCCCCTCAGCAGCTCCGTTGGTGCGGCCGAGCTCCCTTCTCCAGCAGAGCAGTGCAGGGCAAAAAGTTCTGCACAGAGCTTGCAGGAGCTCTGAGCTTATGGCTGGACCTTCCTGGCACCGTGCAGGGGCTGTGCGTCTCCATCAGCCTGCGATTTGTCTCTACAAAAACTTCCCTCTGAAAACGTGTGATTTTCAAAGAAGCTTAAGAAAGACTTCTCTGAAGGAAAAAGGGTTCAGAATTCAGTTTCCCACTTCTCAGGTATTCTTAAAGCCAGGATTTTGGTTTGGTTCAATCTCTGAGAGAAAGTCAATCAAATCTAACCGCAAATACATCTACTGCAAACACGGAGCACAGCTGCCAGCAGCTCATTGTCCAATGCCCGGCCACGCACCAGCGGCTGCCAGTACTGCTGGAGCTCCCATTTGTCAGAGGGAACTGCGTTGCTCTGCGCTGCTGCTGGGGCATGGATGGGGCATGGATGGGGGGCACAGCTTGGGGTCTCACTCCCAGCTCCATCCTGCTGCTCAGACACACTCAGAGTGCTGAACTGCAGAGCCGCTCAGACAGCCGCCGTCCTTCTTTCCGCTGCAGCTACTTAACAACTACCAGCTCCCCTGCGCCTGCCTCCTCTCCTCCTCCAGGCAGGGCCCCTGGAACAGCCTCATGACAATGTCCCGGTCAGCTCTTTTCTGTTTAAAAAAAAACTCAACCAAAAAACCAACAGAGTTGATTTCCTGTTCTGGTGAGCCATATATCACTGACGCTCCCATCTGTGCCGTTTGTCTGTGACAGAATGACAGGTGTCATTTATCACTGGAGCTTGCGGAAGCTGTGGGAAGAGGGATTGAAATTTTTTCTGGAAGCAGTCAGTGTCTACAGACTGCCAGATCATTAAAAAGGGGGCTTTCCAAAGAAAGCTGTGTGTAATGTGATTGCACTTACTGTCAATGACAGGCTGAGAGAAAGAAGAAACATCAAAAAGAGAGAGGGGGAAAGAGAGAAAGGGAGAAAGGGAGAGAAAGGAAGTTTCTGCCAGGGGCATTTAAAGCTACAGCACAACAAATGCAGGAATCTTTTTTGGTTCGGTTTCAATATCTGCATACTAAGCGAGCCCCTTGGAGATTTTAGCTCAGCTCCGAGTGCCAATAAGGAAACCAAAACAGGAAACTCCTTTAGCAGCACTTATTCGCATCACATATTATTTAGGGCACTGTAACAGAGTTTGTACTTTAAGGAGCGTGTCTCAGAGCGCGGTGACTTCAGACTGGAATAGGAGCTTGCAGAGACAGGAAAACCTATTTGGTCTGCAGCTGAAGCTGCTAATAAATCAAAGGGCAGAGCTAAGACCAGATACAAGCCCTTTCTCAAAAAAGAGACATTTACAACATCCTGTTTGCATAAGGACATTCTGAAAAAGCAGCATAATATCTTCATTTCAGCACCTCCTCGGTGGGCACTGCTGGAGGATCTGAGCTGGATCTTTTCTTTTCCTTGCGCTGAAAAATGCTTCTCACGTTGCCTATTACAGCAAATTGTCCTCCTACTTAGGCTATGTGAAGCACAAAAAAACGCTGTGTGTTTATTGAAAAAAAAAAAATTGCAAGAGATATAAAACAAATGTTTTAACAACAGAGTGAAAGCATGCGGGAGAAACCAGTCTTTCTTTTGCTGCATTGCTTTTTTTTATGGCCTCCTCAGGTTAACTGTGTGTGCTTGTGCCACGCGTTCCTTAGCATTCTTTATATGGCTGAAGTGGAATTTGCATAACAGAGAAAAGCTGTGGATTGCAGGGATATTGCACAAAAACCTGGTCACACGTTTTAAAGAGTCCTGCTGCTTTGACTGTAGCCTGTCCTTTCAGTCCTCCCTTTGGTGAGAGCCCACGGCTGCCTGCAATTCCAAATCTGCCCACATTAATAATCAAAGGATTCAATATCAGATCTGTTCCTGTGGTGTGAAGCAGGTTTACGGAGATGATGTGGGGTGTGAACTTTCTCCTCTGTGCTCTCTGTGTCTCTCTTGTTCCTTCAGGCCTTTGGGGAAAACTATACAGAAAAAAAAAGAAAATAAAAAAGAAATTAAAAAGAGGGGGAAGGGGAAGTAGAGCTGTTTTCAGAGGATGTGTAAGGAAGGGGAAATGCCATCCCCCATCCATGATGCCACCCATCATGTCCAGGCAAAGCCACTGGAGGATCCAGCTGTGCTGGTTTAAAACAAAATCCATCTCACAGTTGAGGTCCTCCTAGGGAAACCTGCTCAGCCCCCAGCTGCACCATGGGCTCTGTGGCTGGCACTGGGCACATCATGTCATTTACCCATGTGTCAGTTATTGCTCTCTAATACCCATAATTAGGTCTACCTGTTCAGGGTTGGAGCTCTTTAAGATAGGAACCATCTTGTAACACCTTGAATACATCACGTCTGGCAAAGTATGTGCTTTCTTGGCCTTTGTTTCCTCCCGCAGCTGTGATGCAAAGAGTATAATTGCTTTGATTATGAAAAAGGACCATTCTGCCTTACCCTTAACAACTTCTATATGGAGTTTGCATGTATTTACACACATATTTATAGATTTACACCAACGTTTGTCTCTATGGGAGCTTCCCCTGAAATCAACAAGAGCTGAGCAGAGACCTAAGGAGAGAGCATGTGGATGTAAGTGGCAATGCTGCTGGGTGGCATGATAAAATTGCTACGTGTATTACACGTGGGTTTGTTTGTACACTCCTACCAACGTGTTAAATGCCATTAACCGTTCTTATCATCACCAAACTCAATATCAATTTTTTTTCTGGCATTGGAATTGCACAGCATATGTGCACATAAATATACATACGCATACACATATAAACATATCTACACAGTAGATGCTGAAACTTATTCACTAGGTTAAGACGAATTGTTTTAGAAATACTGGACCATAGTTACCTGTGTGAATGAGTCTGTATGGATGGAATCACTTTGCCCTTGTTGGGCTCGGCAGCTCCCTGGCTTTCAGTCTTTAATTTCTGACAACTAGAGAAAATGACTTAAGCTGTAGAGGGGGTAGCAGGGAATCCATCAATATGTACATTTTTCTCCTCCAAAGATTAAATAAAAGGTTGTGCATGTATTTACATTTTTTTCTTCCATAGTATATACTGTACAGTTATATTTGGAATGGGTCTTCAGAAAAGCTGCAGAGAAGTTAATGAGAATAGGATGTTTGTACAATTCTGTAAATATTTTTTTATATTTCTGGGAGCAGTGATCGTGTATCTTGATTCCTTCTCTCTAAGCCGGCTCTCCTGGGCTCACATTTAGCTTAAACCTCTGGCAGGAATTCTAGAGCACGGAGAGCAGCTGAGGACCTGATCCAGTGGGTAAGATCCAAGAAAGCTCTCAGATGCTGAACGTGCAGCTGGCAGAGACTGTAGGAGCCAGAGCCCAGGGATGAGGGAGGAGAGGGATAGATGTGTGAACCTGGAGCTACCTGCAACTGAAGCTGTAGCTAGATGTCCCCTTCCTGAGCCCTCACAGGCACCACAAATGGGTGCCCCGCGGCATTACTAACACACAGGGAGGTCAGCGTAAAGCCAGTTTGTATCCCTGGTGTATTGGTCTGTATCTCTAAGATACTCTCCCTCCCCAAGAGAACTCCTCAGAAGATACTTGTTTCTTTGCATCTCTCCCATTCACTTTTTCTGCTTAAACTCCATAGGGCAGAAGTAAAGGGCAGGGCAGTTGATTAGCTGTGGTGGCTGGGCACTCTCAGTGGAGAGACAGACCTTGGTTTCATAAAATCCTTTGGTACTGGCTCGACTTGAGGTTTAGAACCTCCTATTTTTCTTGAAACTATTGTATTTCATGTTCCTTGCTAAAACAGCTTACAAATGAGATAGGTATGCTGGGGGAAAAAAGACGCTAAATATATAATCCATGTTCCATCTCTGTATATCTATGAAACGAATCTTGTTCGCTTTTATCTTTTGTCACAGAATGATTGACATATAATATCTCAGCTTGTCACACTGATATTGGTGATCAGAGTAATTTGCTCCAACCTGCGTGCTAAACCCTCAAAGGTTAGATATTCCTAAAATACAAATACAGAGGATGGATTACTGCCTTCATGTCCTGGTTTATAATCTGCTTCTACCAGTGAAGTGCTAATATTCCATCACAAAATAGCTGATTTTTCTCTGCAAGTAATTTCAGCATCCATTTTAACTGCACATTTCTCTTATTCTTTATTTGTAACATTGAGAAGTTCCTAAGTTGTATGTAAATACACTGAGATCATGGTCTTTTCTTTGAGTAAGGACCAGTTCCTCTTTGCTAATTGATTACAGATTATCACTGAAGTCCAAATAATTGGAATCCCTTTGGGGAACTGTGCATAGTTCCCATATATGCATATAAGTCAGCATAAGAACCCCTAATTTTGAGGCCAGGACTCAGACTGATCCTGCCATTGGCCATTGCTTTATACTTGCCTCACTTATAAGTTCCAGCTACTCCTTGTCTGTACCTGTCCTCTCTCAGTCTCAGCTGCCTGTGCCCATGCTTGCTGATATAAATGTGCTACACACAGAGGTCAGAAACTTCTTTCTCCTCAGTTACTTTACTTATATTGTGATGTGTAAGCAAAGCAGTGCTGAAAACACTGCTTGCACTATCTACCCATCACAGCATTTCACTTGCAGTTAGCAAAGGGCTCCGAGCTCCTACGGAATTGAAGGTGCTATTTAAATGTAAATTATTATTTACTATATCTTATGCTTCGTATAAGTTTTTGGGAAGTTTCATCTCTACACTTGTTTGCAGCAGCAAATCCTTTCATAGCCGTAATTTATATGCAAAGATTCTCCCTGTCCTATCACACGTTTTCCAATATGTTTTGATGAAGTCTGAGTAGTTCAAATCGAGCTCCAGCATTGTGCATTTTATTTATTTCATATCTTATTTGTATTAAATTTTGTCATAGGTTAGGGCTTGCTTTTATATTCTAGTAAGAGAGGATATAGAGTATGTGATTATGCGAGGTCTTTGTTATTTATATACGCTGCATCCTGTGTGTGTGCTGTGCCGGTGTTCAAGTGAAATGCGGGATTCTATTTTAATTCTCCTAACAAACTGTGTGTGATCATTAACAGCCACTGCACACAGTAAAAAATAAAAAGTGCACTTCAAAGAAGTGTATGTAGAAATAAATATAAGGGTGCGTGTGAAAGAACGGATGAGCTAAATGGGTTCTTTTCAAATATCTAACTGCTCTTTGGCTGGAGGGAGGCGTCCTCTGTGCTCTCTCTGCTCCAAATGGTACTTTAAAAAAAAAAAAATTAAAGAATAAAACGAATTCATGGCTTTTAATAACATTTTTGGCCGCGTGGTGAGAGTGGACTTGGGTTTTTTTTCTTTTTTTTCCCCCTAAGATTGCAATTTTGAAAATAGCAGAAAAGGTCACAACGTATTGAACGCAGCCTTGCCATTTCTTTAGCACTTCTGAACCTCAGTCGGGTTTGGTTTATGTCTTTGCTGTCTTTGCTGAGGTGTTTGAGCAGTCGGCATCCTGCTTATCCTCCTCCCAGCCAGCAGCCGGGAGGGCAGCTCTCCACCCTCCATCCCTTCCACCCACATTCTTTCCTATGGCCCATTTTCCGTCTCTCTGCTCGGCGTCTGCTCACCATCCCGCCCAGGAAGAGAGGCAAGGCCTTATCTCAGAGGTACGATCCATCAGCTCCCTGACACCTGTCACTACAGTATCAAACATCGTACACAAGATGAAAGCACGTGCCGACATTTCCCTGTTAAATAGGAAATTCTTTTTCTTTCTCATTTTAAACTGATTTCTCGAGATATGCAGATCAGAGCTAGTCACTTTACCAGGAGAAAAATAGCCAAACTGCCATTATTCTGTGCTTTATTGATTTGCAACTTGAGGCAGTAAGAACATCGAGATGTTTTGATGGAAAGCAGACACCTGCCACATACACAAACTTGTTCAACTTGGAGAAGCTCTGAACTTCGGATGTGCTCTGGACTTCACGCTCTTCCTTCTGCTCCTCCCCTCATGCTCTGGTGTGGCACAGGAGCTCAGCCCTCCTCCCCCTTGCTGACCCACCTGCTCTTTGCTTTCTGCCTTTGGTGCTCAGTCAGAGCACTGCAGTGCTCTTCTTCGCTCTTCGAAACACTGTAAGCATTGACAAAACTCTGTGTGACCATGGACATCTCAGAGATGCTAAGGATGCCCGATGGGACGGCTGTGGATCTGTGTGACACAGGGCATGTCATGGCTGTGTCAGAGGGCTGCTGCCCTTCCTGTTACCTGCAGAGTGCTGGCTGTGCAGAACCACTTGGCAAAATCAAATAGCAAAATGGTGCAATGATGGTAGCGAGGCAATAAAGGCGCTTCTCCAGCAGCTCTCGAGGTTCCGTTGTTTTTCACAATTCCAAGTTGTATCCCTCTTCCAGCTTAATGCAACTCTTGCTCAGCACAGACAATGCACATCAGCGCTGGTGAGCAGCTCATCATTTCTGACAGCACAGAGCTCCTGCCGTACATAGGGCAGTATTTATAATGTTTCTGCAAGTGTCTGTCGGATTGCAGCATTCCTTTGTCTGACCTATACTTTCAGATAAAAGTGTTTTGCTTAGAAACTACGAAATAAATCACTGGTAGGAAACAGACACGTTCCTTTTCTATCAGGGACTAAACGTGAAAAATGATTGCAAAGAACCTAAGTGTAAATGATGGAGTTCTGTTACCAGTTTTGGCTTGGCTGAAACAAAGTAAAGGTAATGTACAGGAGGCATATCTCAGGGTCACTGCAGTCATATGTCACATGCTGGAGCAGTACTTTATTTGGCAGGGAGATCAAAGAAAAGCTTTTTGTTGTTATTATTCTATATGTAGAGAAATGGAATAGGTTTTCTCCCTGTTTATACTTGGCATAAGTGTGCTGCAGTTTCACCAGTCCCACAGATGAGATCACCTCTCCAGAATATGGTTACATTTCAGTAGTTAAAAAAATTACATAAGTGCTAAGTGTGATTTGACCTACCTTTCCTATGTCAGATTGCTGAAATTATTTTGCATGTGCATAAATCCTGGCTGCTTTGCACCTTACTGCGGCTAAGATAACTGTTACCTTGGGAGCTGGACTCATAGTGGGCAACTTATTGCATGTTACATGTCTGACGGTAAAAAGCTGAACAGAGAAACAAAGTTGTGTTTTGCACCAGTGAAGTAAAAAAACTAATTTCCAAAGTAAAACAAGAAAAAAAAATTCCTTTTTTTTTTTTTTTCTTGTATTCTCTGCTTTCTGTAACCACGATGCCAAACAGACAAAGAAGTCCAGGTTGGGAGTGAAGCAGCCAGTTACTGAAACACTTGTACAGAAAAATGTGGGTACTGTATGGACTGCAGTGATCATATTTTACAAGCCATGCTTTAGACGTGTTGCAGTATCTTACAGTTGTCTTTAATGCTACTGATACTAAACATGTAAGACATGCCAGCGTCTTCCCCCTCTGTCTGTGCGTGTAACACAGCGCGGTTCTCCCAGGAGGTCTGAGGCTCTGCTCTCACCACCAGCCCGAGATGAATGGATCAGTTTCTTTGGAAGGGTTGCAATTAAAGGAGCAAGTGTATTTCATAGGGGCTGCACAGCTCCTCTATACCCCGTAAACCATTCAGCAAGACCACTGGATGTCTTTCACACTTAACATTCAAAAAGTGAAACTTCTCCACTTTGTGGAATATGAATGGCAATTGCTGTTTGTGGATTCATCTACCATTTACTTGGGCTGAGGAGGGGACTGTCCCACAGGGATCACTCACAGTGCTGCACATAGGCCCCATTTCATAATGTAAATAAAAAATAAAAGCCAGTGAATAGGAAGTGACAATAGAGAAGGAAATCAACTAACAGTGTGGCTGAGGTCAAACTTGAGGAATGAGCACAGTGGGTTAAAACATCAGCACAGTAATGTAGGTGTGAGCAAATGAACCGTCTAATAAATAATTAACAATTAATTTTCTCCTGTCTTTTATCTTCACCTCTTTTTTTTTTTTTTTTTTTCCCTCTACTTTTCTACCCCGTGTTTCTGTTTTGCATTTTCTGTGTTCCTGCAATTAATTAAAAAACAAAATCAAAGCACGGGGTTACAAAGTTCCAGTAGTGAAATCCTGCTGGAATGAAAAGTTCTGCTTCTCCGATCCTATTAGTCTGTGCTCGTGTTGAGGGCTGGATGTGAATATTTTATAGACGGTGAGCACAGCTCAGGAATTCCTGCTCCTCCCAGGCAGGCGGCTCGCGGTGCAGCCCTTCTCATTCTGAGCAAAGGAAGCTTTGTTTTATAAATCTCCAATGCAATGTACATGCAGTTTTGTGTCATGTTATATTGTCATATGACAAGACATGAACCAATGTAAGCCATCGTAATGCAGCACAATGCATTGTATGAGTTACACCTTGTCAGGTTTTTTGGCTTCAGAAGGGAGCTTTTCTCCCAAAGGGAGTAAGCGATGCTAGAAAAAATTCCCCGTGTTACCTAGGAACTGACAGGTGCCCCTATTTTCTGACTATCCAAATTAAATTCAATCTGAATGTGTTTCCGCACAGCAAACCCAAGTGTTGCTTTACTTTTAGTCACTTCCCAGTTTTAACGTTAGTGGTCTCCTAACGTGATTAGCTGTTTGCCTGAGGCAGATAAAACCGGACAACAGAGGAGCTCAGCAATGTCTAAGCTCCCCGGCTAAGAAGGGATCAGTGTCTGAGACCCACACTTTGGGCCTGAGGGAGGCAGGGGTGCAGAAACCTCGTTCATGTTGCCATTAAGCTGAGGAGATGCACACACAGACTGCAGGCTGTGAGCTGACCGCGTGTTGTCTTATCACAAATGCAGGAGCACATCATTAGCTGCATTGTGTACAGGTGGGCTTCACCTGGCAGAAATCACTAATTGCATTCTGGATGCTGCGTCCTTATGGGTGACAAATGTGGGGTGAATGCTGTGAGGATTAAAAACATGTGTACGCTATTTACTTCCTATATTTTGTGCTATTCTGAAAGGTTGTCTAGTGCCAACTCACTGCTCCCCTTTATTATCTGATGCCTCAAACAACAGATTAAATCTTGAGCATGAATTGTTTGTTGCACAGAGTACCACCTTGCAAATGCACCGTGTGCGTCCCAGACCAGAAGGCTCTCCATAGGACACGAGCAATTCTGCTGGTGGGGTTTTTGTGTGTTATAAAGAAATTATATCCTTCATTGAAAAATTGCAGAGTAAAACATTCCCCTCAAGTTCCAAAGTCCTTTCCAGTTGTGATGTTCAGCTTTCAGCATAACTTCACACTCAGGGTGACTCTTCTAGCCCTTAAGAAGTGTTGCATTGCTATTGTACCACTGTTCCCTTGAAACCAATCATCAGTTTTTACACCGTACACACAGTCCATGCACTGCAGCAGATGGAGTGAGAAAGATTTGAAGAAAGAATTCCAAAGTTCCCCAAACATTTTTAAGTGGAAAATACTTGGATCACTTGGGACTGACACGTGTTTCCCTCTGAATCTCACTACGTTTCTCTAGGCAGGGCACACTGCAGATATATTCCCACTCCAAATGACTTCCTTGCTGGGCAAAGTTTGCCACGGAGCAGCAGACCTCACATTTCATGTTCCTCTGCTTAACCTCTCCGTTCCTTCCTGGGCCAAAGTATTAAGTAGAGTGAAAGTAGAGCAGATAACTCCTTGTGCATCACAGTGTATATTATCAGCAGTCACACCAGCATTTTCCCCTTGTGCTTTTTGCCTAACAGGGATTACAGCAGCATCTCTAACTGAACTGAAAGATGTGGTTCTTCCTTCATTTTTGGTTTTTAGTGTTTGTGTTGTTTTGCTGTTGTTGTTTGTGGTTAGTTTTTAAATCTGCTCCTCTTAATGATGTGATTTTTCACATTAAATTCTAAAGCTCATTGACTGAAACACTGGATTTATGAAAATTTGCCCTATGAGCTTACAGATACAGAGCCCTAATTTGTATCTGGGTTAGGTGAAGAAAGATACTGAAAGTAAATGGCCAAAAGAAGCATCCATGCAGAAAATTTCTGTCATATTCTGGAGCCTTTTCTCCATCGGCTTCTAAACCTCTTTCCCTTTTCAGTCTGTGCTGTCCCCACTTTGTATCACACAGCACAATTAGTATCTGGGCACCCACTGGGCATTCACGGGGCAATGAGGCTAATTCAGGTTTCAGGAAACCTTTCATGCTTGGCTTCGGCTTCTGATGCCAAAGCTGGGAGTGGTGACAGGGCTGAGCAGAGCACTGCAGAGCCTCCGTGTCTTCAGCCACCCAACGGCATCCCTAATGCACGGCTCCATCTGCTCTCCAGGGTCTTCCTTCTCACTGGGATCCTCTTCTTTCATCTCTTTGTGTTGAGATGAAGTGGAAGTTTGAAACGCAAAGAATTAGTGGCACTGAAGGCCAAAACCTCCTATTCTTATCAAAGAGCGGTAGTGCAGCACCAAGGGATGCCAGTATGTCGGTGTTCTGAAGGGGCTGCTGGCAGCTCCGCACCCATCTGGGCAATACCTCTTAACCAGGAGCCTTGTTCTGCTCGCGGTGTACACCGGAGATGCAGTGCTTCTCCAACTCGCCCCCAGCAAATGCAATTTTAAAACAATGCAGAACAAAGAAAAATGAGTTCCTAATATAATTATGCCTTCTGCAACTTAAATCTTAGACACTCAGTTTCATCTCTTACTTAAATGTATCTGTGTATTTTAATAGGAACATTCAGCTATGCTTTTATTAATGCAAAAACATTAAAGCACTATCCCCGAATACTAAAGCCTTAAAGGGCCATTTCAAACAGAACCTGTCATAAAATGTGCTCTCAAGCGTGTCCCCTTTAAGAGATTCAAGAATTAAATGTTCCCGTATGTGAATTTTATTTTGTACAGCACATTTGCTTTATGGCTACAATTAAGTTAGATGTGCCGATAACAATGTCTGCTTTCCATTTTAAATCGCACATTTCAGACAGTGTGCATTGTTTTATTATCTAATCCACATGCTTTTAATTGCAATTATGGTCCCTTATGAGTCCCCTGGGAGGGCATGATTGCAATTAAAAATGTAATTTAAATGTTAATTAATTACATTCATTTTCTAAACTGGGAAAATTTCATTTATTATTTTCATGTGTTGTGCACTTATCCTAAATGCATTACCTTCTAAATGTTTTTTTTTCAAATTAAGTGTTGTGTTTATAAAACAGGGTGTTTAATACCCTTTACAATTTTGTTAGGATGTTTATACAAATTATTACCTTAAATTAATTGATTCCGAGCTCTATGCACGATTTATATGTGTCATACAAACCTGAATAGAGTTGGTTTTGATATTCAGCTGAAATTACATTAACCCATGAACCAAGAAAACCCCATCAGAAATACAGTTTTACTGCACGCAGATCCTTTTTGCTGGGTAGGAGGAGGGCAGTCAGGGCAGCTCTCGGTGGCTGTTGGTTTGAGAAGGTGCCATGGGCAGCTCAGCAGTGCAGGCTATCGCTGCCCTTTGCAGGCTCTGCAACAAGTGCAGCAGGCAGGGTGAGCGCTCACTGGAAATGGAAGGCACAGAGCTGTGGGTCTGGCTTCATGGAAAGGAGAACTTAAAATCATGCCATTAAAATTAAAAATAAAAAGGGGGGTGGGAGTGGGGGGGGTGTATTTCTATTGCCTTTAAATATAAACCTGCAATTCTGGCAGCTAGGAGCATTATCAGTAAGACATGAAAACTGAGATTTGTAGAGGATCCTTTGAGTCCATGAGCTGAGAGTTGGTGAGAAATGTCACGCGGCTCCCAAGCAGTGAGCGGCTTGTGCTGCTGTGCTAACAGGAATGCTGAGCCACATCCTGATAGCACGGGCTGAGTCCTGCCAGTCTGCGAGTGGGAGCCTGAGCTTAGTGCTCAGAACAGGACGCTGCTCAGAGCAGTGCCTGCGTGGGGCTGTGAGTGGGGCAGGAGCACACAGAGCAGCCAGCAGCCCTGGGTTCTGGGATTAAAACTTCTTAGAGATAGCCAGATCCATCCTATTATCTTTGCAAAACATATTCTCATTACCCATTTGTGGTCACTTCAGTAAAAAACAAACAACAACAACAAAACCACGCAAACCCTGTAATTCATTTTCACAGAGACCGTCACAAAACAAACCAATTAAGCAAGGAAAATTCAGAGTTCTGGTGCTTGGGCAGGCTGCTGCTCCACTGGAGAGCAGGGCAATGCTCAGTGACACAGCTGAAAGGTTTTTGTTTCAAACTGCTGCTAGTTGGAGCTGTATGGGAACTCCTTTGGAAGGGTTTGAATGGTAGAAAAGTCATGTTAATCTAAACTGAAAAATGCCTATTTTTAAGTGCCTGTCCACACAGCCTTTATTGATTGATTTGTCTACCTTAAAATTCATCCAAAAATAATGAAAAATAGCGTAGGCTGAATCAGTGCAGAAGGTTGCACGGCTTTGTTGTTATGGAGTAGTGGATGGAAAACAGATGTACAGGTCAGCCATCACAACAGCAGGCCCAACAGGCAGCTCCCATAGACCTGCTCACAGAACACCCCAATCTGCACCACTCCTGGTCCTGCAGGGCTCAGTGCATCCCCTCAGCACTGCCGTCTGGGTTCCCCTCTCTGTGCTGTGCGTGTCCCATAAATGGCCTTTGCCCTGACTGCTCCTCACAGTGAAACAGGCTGTGGAAGGCAGCGGAAGTGGCTCTTTGGTCCTGGCATTGTGCTCTCACTTGTAGCATTAAAAACAGAGGAACAAAAGAGCAAAAGGAAGAGAAGAGCAAGGGCTGAGCTTCAGACAGTCCTTAGTCACGTGTCAGACACTGTCTGTAGCCAAAAAAAAATAATGGACTGCTTCTTTACATGTACCATTAATGAGAAAGAGAAGATTAATTAGTTCTTAACTACTAAGGAAAGTCTAAATCGGTTTGGATTGAATTAGCATCTGCGTATAGAATTTATTTGTTTCCTGCCCTCCCTCCCCCCCATCACATGTGGTTCTGAGGTGTAAAATTCACTGTGGGTATGTTTGGTGATTCTGGGCTCCCCCCACACTCCGTGCTCGTGGTCCCCATGGGCGCCCTGCTGGGCACCCACCCCAGGAGGAAGAGCTCTGGAAGTTGCTTCCTCAGCTCTGGATGCTGCAATTCATTTTGTGACGGGGAGATCAAAACAATTACATGGCTCCTGATAACCCTCATTGACTATCTATTGAAAAAATCAGATTCTAAATAAATTACTATTGTACTTTTTAAAGCTGTGCGTGACACGTCCTACTTACTGGATGACCTGGATAATTTCCATAAATTAACCTCTCTTACCTTCCATTTCCTCTGCCATCCTGCTGCTACCTTCCCACCGCTGTTCCATCACTACGTAACTCATCCACAGGATGGAGAAGACAGTGATGCTGCACTGAGACTTAAAGTGACATTAAGAACTTACCTGCCTAAGTGTTCATTTGCATCTTGCTCACCAGACTTGTCATAGAGCCGGGGAGATAATATATTATGAGATGTATACTGAATTAGCTGTCAATTGTAGTGAAGCTCTCCCTTAACTATGTGAGGAGAAAGCTGTTGAATGAGCCTCAATCTTGCCTTTTTTTCTTTCTTTTTTTTTTTTTCTTTTTTTTTCAGCTGAGATGTTTCATTTTAGCCGCCCAACCCCAGCCAATTTTATTAAGTCTGCTGTCAGCTGTGACCCCTGCGGAGGACTGGCAGGGCTGAAATAGTTGTGCTGCCTGATGTCATTTGTGGCAGCTCTGGAGCCCACTGCTGTGCAGCACAAGGGGCTCCAACCCTGCGGCAGCCGCCCCCGCAGCCCTGATCCGGGTGCAGGCAGCCCAGGTGATGATGGCTTGGCACCCCCTCCATACAGCAGCAGGAGTGCTGCAGGTGTAACTAATCCTGAGCAGATCTCATTTCCGTAAATCTGTGATCAGAGCCAAGGTTAAGGGACCAGGAGAGGACGCTGTCCTTTCAAGCACCAAATTCTATCCATGCAGTTCTCTTTATCTGAAACGAAAGCAACGCTTTCAAAATTTCATTCACATTATTGATTGCAACTTAACTACTGTTATTCTAATTATTTAAGGTGTCCTCAGAGTGCAGTGCATCCTCTCTGTTCATAATGCACATGCACGTACACAAGTCGCTGCCTCTCTGAGCAGCCTGCCTGGTAAGTGATGCTGAACTTGGCACAGCACAGCCCTAGTGACAAGGGATGCATTCACACCCTGCAAGGAAGAGTAATGCAGAAGGAGAGAAGAGGGACCTAAAACTTAGATGATCCAATTGTAGCTGCCTGAGATCACAGCATATTATATTCTTTACACGCCAAAGAAAGTTTAAATCCTGGAAGAGTGATACTTTATCGTCAAGGTAACCAGAGTAGGTTCACCAACAATTTACGTGGCTCTTAAGTCTATTTACATGCTTGTTTACTTGGCTTTTCTCTAAAAGGAAAAAAGTAGTTACCTTAGCAACTGCCTCATCACATAGCATTGAGGCTTCCTTTCCTATCGAGTGTCTTCTACAAGAGCTCACAGAGCTTTTCGTCAGATCATCTGCCTTTACCTGGTGCCCCATGGACAGGCCAGCGGTCTGTCTGCAGCATTGGCTCAGCAGAGAGAGGGGTCAGCTGTACAGCCCAGAAGGATTGAGAGCTGCACCTGCACCTGAGACTGCAGGGAGCTGAGTGAGGACAGAGCTGAGGCAGAGATGTGGGAGCAGGATGAGCCAGGAGGGGTTACCCACATGGGATACTGATGTGGTTGTGATGTTTGTTAGAGCTGCTGTGACACAGAGATGGTGTTGGCCCACTTCATTTACTGGGTAGCGCCATCAAGAATCATTGCTTCAACACTCAGCCCACATCTCCCTTGAGAGCCTGCCTTCCTTTGCAGAAAAAAGCTTCAACAAAAGTCACGAATCCTAGGATGGTGGAACACAAGTGTTTGCTTCCTGTGTCCCCTCATCTAGGTTTGGAGCTCTGTATTTCATCGGCTCCTGCTCTGTGGGAAAGCAGGGGTAAATGAGACTCTGCTCATACTTTTTCAATCCTTTCCCTTTTCTTTGCTATCCGCAAAAGATTTTGACCTGAACTCTGAGTAAGCGTTGGCTGTCTGGGCAAACTCCCAAAAGTTCAGCAAACTAAGTCACCAGCCGAGGCTGTGTTTGTGTCTTTGTTATAACAGTGTTTATGAGGGAGCTGCTTCATCAAATGTCCTCATTTTGTTTGCTTTCCTTGCTCATTTTGTTTTAATTTGATAACTGCATAGAGAATTTAGACTGACTACAATGTAACTCTTATTCTAGAAAATAATTCAATTTCCTTGAATGATCAGGGCCAGATTTTTAGGGTATTTCCACATCTTGAGATGAAATCCTAGCAGGCTTCTCAAAAGACCCCATCAGATTAAAGTTTTGGCTCCTTTCTAACCTGTTTAAACACCTGTAAAAACTCTGCAGACCCTACCTACAGCACAACCCCCATGGATGCCTCTGAATAATTAGAACTTTTTGTATTTACAGTTCCCCAGTTGCCATTGTCTTTCATTCCTCATTTCCATTTCCATCCCTTTATCCAAAATTCTGACATATTTGTCTCTGCTCTTTCTCTGCTCCTTGGATTTTTATTAATAATGTGTCTTACATCATTCACTTTATTTTAACCTCCTGTTCATTATATTACTGCTCTATACTAACCTAATTTAGCTTGCACTTCCTTTGCAGCTCAAACCTGACAGTGCTATAGGCCCAGTTACCAGAAGACAGGTCTGCACATTGCAATCTTTCAATAACTGGTTAATAAAAACAATAGCTTCATGCAGCTTTTAACACAGAGATATTTTCCTCTCTTGAATCCTCAGTGCTCCAGTGTCCAGCAGCCTCATGGCCTGACTTCTACAGCAAAAGACTCCACAGAACTACAGGTATCCCTTGCAGCTGGGGTGTCCTCCCAGCCTGGCACCAGCACCAGCAGCGTTTCCTTGAGCTCAGCCACCCCATCCATTCCCATTGCTGCTGTTGGAGCTGTGGGCCAGGAGGGGAGCTCACCCAGCCCAGGGCTGGCACACAGCATCCCCTTTGCAGATAAAGGCTGCTCAGAAAGCTGAGTAGCAGAGGATCCTGAATAGAGAACTCCTGCAAACTTGCTGACTCCTTCTTTTTTGGGGGTTAACAGATTATTCCATTTTGGCCTAATCTGTCCAGCATTGCTAAAATCAATATTAAGGTTGGCCTGTCACTGTACCTCCCTCCTGTTGTGAACACATTAACCAGACCACAGCAGTGCCTGGAAAGTGGAGGCTGTGGTTTTGCTCAGCAGAGCAGATTCGGTAGTGCAGCTCTCACCGTGCGTCTGGCAGTGGCATCTGGTGTCTTTCCATGGAGAGACACCCCGTGCAGGGGGACATGTGCAGACCATCCTGTGCATCCTGCCCCTCCTTGTCATGTTCCTTATCCAAGGCAGTTCCTTGTTGGAGCAGTGAGCAGCCCCATCCCAGTGCAGGCTGAAATCTTTCTGAAATGATCCCTGCCGAATAAAGCAGCCACCAGCCCGTGTGGATGAGTGCAGTGCTGGAGACAGCAGCATTTGTTTTTTCCTGAAGTCATGTAGCAGGTTCTTTCCTGGTTTGTGCTGCCTCTAAAACAGGAGTGGGTGTATTTACTTATTTACACGCTAATGACAACCAATAATAAATACCATTTCCCACCCAAGAACTTGAAAGGCCTAACCTAAATGCACAGCTATTTGAAGCCTACTCCCACTTTTGATGGTTGCAGAGGTGATGTGAAAGCCCCAGATCAGCCCTGCAGCCCTTCTGCTGCGTCCTCAGCCCTCAACGGCTGTCCCTGAGCCCACTCCCTTCCTTTCTCACTCTTTTTAACGTCCTACTCTAAGAAGTGCTTTCCTCAAGTTGTGTCCCACCCACTCAGCGCTGTGTGGCACATTTTAAGGTATCCTTCAAGAGCATTTGGCTGATCTCCAGCTGCTCAGTTGCCTTTGTTTCTTTATTTGCACTCTCTGAGTCATTTTTTAATTTTTTTTTTTCCTTTGAAGTTTCTGAAGCGCTGAGGAGCAAAAGCTTTTCCTGATATTTCATGTTGGAAGGTGTAGCAGGTTGGCTGCTGAGACGAGCAGGAGTGAACCAGTGGCTCATGGCCTCGGTTGGTCCCCCAGTGCTGCATGCCAGGGTCTCTTCCAAGCTGGGGTGACACCATGTACTGCAGACCCTCTGTCCCATCTTCCAGTCATGGCCTTTTATATTACCCTGTTGGTTTCAAGTCATTCAGTGACTGTAAAACCTCTCTTTCTCAATCATATATTTCCATATGTCCTTTCTTTTCACTGAGGCATATAGCTGCTAAGTCATTATCTTCTTTATGCTGCTTTGAAGGACTCTGATCAGTTGGTGCTAAGTTCTTCTGTGTTTCCTTGATGCCAAGACCACAGTCTTGGTACACAGACTTTATCTATAGCTTTTTGGTTGTACACTTAGTCTGGAGATAACTTTGCTGTGTGACTAACTCCCTTCACAAGTCATTTCATCTCATCACTCCTTACTTTCTTCTGGCCAAATGGTGTGGCAGAGGAAGAGTGATCAGTGCTTCAGGCGATAGCTCAGGAGATTGCGTTTCTGCAGCCAGGTGTTCCAGTGCCCTGCGTGACCTTCAGCAAGCCATTGAGCTTGGCTGTCTCCATTTCCCCATCTGTAAGGGGATATGAACATTTGCAGAGCACTTTGGGTTATTATTAATTCTTCATAGAGTATCAGAAATGTGGTGAACACTTTAAGATACTATAAAAGTACAAAGTATTATGACTAAACTTAGGTGGAGGAAGTAGCTGGCCCATAAGGTGCTTCCTTCATCAGTCCTTCAGAGGAAGGTCCTTATCTTTATGACCTAAACATGGAGTTTTTATGCTGCTCCTGAAGGATATGTTTTAAATAAAGCTCTTCTGACAAAAGCTGGAGGAGCACCATCAGAATGAATGAAGCTGATGATTTCTTAAATTTTTCTTATGCATCTCAGTGTGAAACAGAAAGCAGGATTGCTTTGTGCACGGCTTAACGCCTTCTAATCTGCTGCGGAAGGCTCTGCTGAAGTCACTTGCAATTGGCCCTTTCCTCTTACCCTCCAATAAGCAGTAGACACAGGGAGACTGTAATGGCTTGACAGTGGTTGCACATCCTGGGGTATAGCTGCTCTCTTGAAGAAAAAATAAAAAGGATGTCATGGACAAATGAATGTTGACAGTGGCCATACCAAACAATTCAAGAAAAAATTGCAGTTTTATACGTATTCCTGCTCCCTTTGTCAATACTTTAAAGATGGTTCTTATTTCAGAGCAGGTATTGATTGTGTATAGGTTAGGCCCCCGGTTCCATTTGTCATTTCTGATATTATAGCGTGTTATCGTTTAAAGCTGTAATGGGAGAGGTGGCTGAGCTTAAAGCAAGCTGGTTGTCTGGGGCTTTGATAAATGGCTAGATGGTCTTTGTTTCTGCAGCAGCGAGCAGTTGGCTGCTATTTGCTTTACCTTTTATCCAAGAATAACTGTGTGATGGGTTCTGGAAGTGAACAGTATCATTTTGTCAGATGTGGTTCAGAACTAGCCGGGTGGTCCTAGCAAAGCAGCTGAGGGATTTTTAACACTCGACAGGATGTGAGCAAAGGCCCTGCATAAAACTGAAACAATTCTGGCTCCACATGGCTGCCTTGGTCAAAAAGTTCTGAGTTGTTTTTAAGGTGAGAGGGCTGGAAATGCCGGAGGGGTTGGAGCGGGGAGGGATGATGCTTTTAAAAGCAATTCTATTCATATGGAGGGATCTTATGAGAAAGATCAGAAGACAATAGTTGGATTAGTTTTCTTTGATGAACTAACTTGCAAACTTTTCCAGATCTAAACCAAAGGTCTGTTTCTCAGATGCAGTGAGCAGCCCCACCCCAGCCCTGAAAACCAGGCCGGTCCAGTGTTTGTGTGTGGGACTGCAGAGGGAGGTAGCACACTCTCCTTGCATTCCTTCCCTCTGCATCACTTGCATTTCTCAAGGTTTTGCTATTGCTTTCATGAAATCTCATCTGTTTATCAAACTCAGAATACAGGGTTCCTTTGCATCCCTGTCCTGTTTGAATCACTCCAAGTCTGGAAGTGGGCTGTGGTCCCCTCCCCAGCAGTACTCCTGTGTGTTGGCTTTGTAAACTCAGCTGCAATATCACGGTAGCCGTTCACAGCACTAGCATGCATGGGGGAGTCTTCAGTGCGGCTTTGCAGTGCTGTGCTTAATTGCTTCTGAGTCAGGAGCAAGGTGTGCAACAGGTGGGGCCTGGAGCTTCCAGGTACCTACCCTTAATTTGATAATCCGTGACTGGGAGCTCAGTCTGCTTGCTGTTCATGCCTCTGGTAGGTTGAAATGGGAGCTCTTAATCCTATCATTGAAGCTGAATTGCCTGGACAAGTAGCAGCTGACTGATCCCGCCAGTTCTTTTACAGAAATCACAAAGAGCTGCTCAGCAGCCCACACAGTTTATACCTCAGTGCAGCTCATGGTACCATGGCAGGGGAGCTCTGCCTCATGTCTGGAAGAAAGAAGTTACCTTTACTTGCATGGACATAGAAACAGAAAGGCAAGAAGTCAATTCTGCAATTCTTGGTCCTACAAAGTAACAGTGAATTGTAACAAGTCCTTGTTTTCTTGTTTTGTTTTGGTTTTTTGTTTGTTTGTTTGTTTTTGTGAGATTCCTATTAGATCATAGCTTATGACAAGTTGTACGTACTGGAGGAAGAGTTGTTAGTACTCAAACACAGATTTGGAGGACTAACAAGATAACAGGGATAGTAAGCAAACAGGAAAGAAACAAAGGAGATATTGAACCCATTCAGATGTTGGATCTGTGTAAAGTAGCAGTAGCACCAAACCCCATCCCTCCCTCACATGCACACTGATTGAAGCCAAGTTTGGGGTTCTGTGGCTGCTTGAGAGGATTGAGCCAACTCCCTGCTCTCAGGTCATGCTTCCCTCTGCCCCTGGCTTTGGCAAGAGCTGTTAATGTAAAAATATTGCAAAATGAATGCTTCTGATGGCAGGATGCAGCCCGATATGAAGAGCCTGTGCTCAGTATAACATGATGCCAGGATACCCGGCTTCCCATTCACTAGCTCAGACTGAGGAGCAGATAATAGAGGGCTGCAGCATCTGGAATGATGCTGCACAGCTCCTTTTGTGTGCACTAGGGGTCACTTTGCACTCTTCACAAGAGCATGCTGGGCAGCATCCCTGGCCAGTGTCCCTGTGCACCAGTGGTGTGCCTCTGTGGGTCCCAAAGGTGACTGAATTTCAATGAGGCTTTCTTCTTCAGAGTGAAGGGTGCTGTCTAACAGTAAAATAGTGTTCTATTAAATTCAGTCTATAGCAGATCCACTACTGAGGGCTATTGAGGCAAATAAGAGCAGGGTGATGGCGGTGCGTGGTCATAAAGTTGTAGTATTCAAAAACGTAGAAAAAGCAGGTTGTCAGATTTCAATAAAGCAGTGGAAATGAATAGATACATCTCAGAGCCAGATGCTTCCTAGTGGGATGGAATTTGAATAATAATATCACACTTGAACCACCATCAGGCTGGATTAATGGCCAGCACAGGCAGAGCGCGGGATGGTGGGGCTGCGGCAGCAGCAGCACAACTGGAGGTGTTCTATTGCCACAGAGCAGTGCTTCTGCTTGTTTGCACACCAGATGAAAAAAAACCAGGGGAGGAGGAATCTGGGAATTATTGCTTTAAGCTGCAATTTTCAACAAAGAAATCTTACCATTCCAAACTGTCGAGACCTTTAAAAATAAAAGATGTGCAGTATTTACAATGCTCTTCAGTATTCATGAGGCTTTGCTGCTTGTTGTAAGGCGAGATGAAAACAATACTCAGTAGATTTTCATAAGTGACACGCAACTGTAAGATTGATAGATGATGTGGATTTAATGTATGTGGAGTTCAGCGCCAACATAAAAGCTGCGATGTACCCAAACACGGGGTTTATTAAATCCCTGCTTCCTTAAATGATTATCCAAAGCCTTTCACCATTTTCTTCTACCAGAAAATAGAGGAAAGAAGGTAGGGGAAGAGAAAGGAGAGAGAGGGGAAAAAAAGAGGGGGGGATTCCCCTTAGTTTTGGTAGAGAATTACAATATCGGAACTGAAAGAGACAAATATTTAGACATTCTCTCTGCATAGAGATTAATGTGAGAGTCAGAAATACATGGAATCCACTTAAATTGATGTGATTTAGTTATGAATGGTTAAACAGAAGTATTCTCTGTCAAATGCCAAAACCTATTGTATTAACTCTTCCCTCACCCCATCCCTCCTGTGCAGCCTCCCAGATGCACCTCTCTCTTCTCAGAGCCCAGGCTCTCTGTGTGTCAGTGCCAGGCTAGTTCAGGAGAGGAACATCAAAGCCAGCAGTGCGGTGTGGGGCAGCTCCTGCTGCCTGGGGGAACTGGGGCTAGAACGGAGACCTCCATGGTGTTGGGATTGCAGTTTGGCCCAGAGGAGCCTTTGCTGCTCACCCCTCGGCTCCTACTGGGAGCTCTCGGTCAGCCCAGAGCTGTTGCCCTCACAAGGCAGCTCCTGTGCAGCTTCGCTAATTTGAAACAGCATTTCAGTCTTAACCTGGTATCAAGTGGATTGTCTTTTCTTTCATTCCTCCTTCACCCGTTGGGCTGCATCTTTATGAGTGAGTGTGGGCTTCTAGTGTCTGAAATCCTCTTGAAAACCATTTCTGAGGTGCTTTGTTGCTGCTCTTTGTAGGGGTGCAACACCCACACCTTCCTCTGTAACTGCTGCAAAGAGCACTTTCAGCCACGCACTTACAGCACTTTTTAACAAAGGTGTGTTTGCTTCTTAGTGGAACATTTCACTTAGTTTCAGGGTCATTTCCTGTGACAGCTGAATGTCTGTCTGCCTTATCACCTCAAGATTTAGTGCAATGATATAATTAGTACTGCTGTGCTCCTTAACCCGGCCCGCTGCTGGAAATCAGGCCGTTTTTGCTGAGCTGGAAGGAGCCAACAGCCTACAAACTGCAGTCGGTCTTAATCGTGTCAACCAAATTTGCCTTTTTTTTCCCCCTTTTTTTTGTTTCCAAGCCAGTGCTGTCAGCATTCTGTTTACCCCTTGGTGTGAACCGTTCATACTGGACTGATTGGTGACTCATCACTTCAGTGCTGTTGTCCCGTGATGCCCAGTGCTGCTGCAATGGCTGCGGGCAGGGAACTGGGCTGTGGTGGGACTGGGGCTGAGTACAGCTGAGTTCTGCTCTCATTGGCTCTTCCCGTACTTCTGAATCAGTCATTTTTCGGGTATCCTTCAGCTTCCATTTAAGAACTTAGATTTTGGTCTTTCTTTTCCCTACTTTTTCTCTTGGTTAAAAAGAAAGCAGGCTAGTTTTCCCAAGGAAGAGTCTGACGAGTTGAATCACTTCAGTAATTTTTTTCTGCCATTAAAGCTTTCTCACTAGTTATGCTGGCAATTTTTTGTAAAACAAAGGAAGAATTTAAAATGAAAATAGAAGGAAGGGAGGACAGGCGTGAAAAGGAGGGAGGGCTGAGCATATTCCTTTGAATTTGTACAATTTTTGCAAGATCAGATATGTAACTGTGTTCCCCTCTCCGTCTTCCCCCCCCCCCAGTAGCTGCTAAATATCTGAGGACATTGTTTACACTAAAATGTTTATTGGAAAAAATAAACTTCAGCAAATCCTCATGCAAAACAAATTGCAAATCCAGTGTGGCAGCACTTCTACATGAGAAATCTAGAGCTGGGCTGTGTACTCACACAAAGGGGGCACAGAATCTTCTGGGTGCCCGGCGTCAGAACTGTGCATCTGCTTCAAAATTCTCATGACAAAGAGATACTTTAGGAATCATTCACATAAAACGTTTTGGGTTATCGATAACGTACAGAAAGAAATTTCTAATTCGCAGATCAGGAACTGAAATCATCTGATCCTTTTTGCAGTGCACTTCTGTGGTATCGCTGCCCCTGTAAAGTGCTCATACTTTGTAAAGTCTTGAGATTTCTGCATACATTAGATGACATTTTCTCGTATGCATCATCAGCTGAAGAAAGTGGAGGAGTGGAGAAAACACATAGGACTCAGCAAAGAGAACATAAGGAAGAAAGTGAATTAATGTATGCAAATAAAGGGTGCCTATTACTACAGACGTGCTTCCAGTGATATTCCCAGTTGTGTTTTCTCAGCATGGAGCCGTTCCCTGTTCTTGGTAGGTGCTTTCCCTTACCTATAAAAACCTGCTTAGCTCTGCTTGTCCTCTTTTTATTTTGTTTTGTTTTGGTAATTGAGTTTTTCCATGTGTGAAATCCCAACATTTTCTTTAAATCAGGATTAAATGCTTGAGGGACACCAAGAATTTTAACAAATTGGAAAGGCTGAGGAAAGGAACAAAACATGAGAAAGTTGGGAGTTCACTCGCCCTGCTTTCAGCTGACATGAGCACATGAACTTGTCAAATCTGTGGCTTTCTTGTAGAAGAATGAAGCACGGTGGGGAAGCATTAACATATATTCTAGACCTCCTTCTCTCTGCTTCTATTAATGCATTTCTCCTTTATCCCCCTTTTCTATCCTCACCTGTTTATGAAGGATTTTACATGTTTATTTATTAATTTTTGAGGCATTTATTAAGTAGCCAAGCTGCTGCCATCTCCAGCTGCTTTGTGTTTTTGCACCATTCTCACCTGAGAGAAGGTTTTTGAGGTTCTTGTGTGCCTCAGCGCAGGCTGACCCAGGAAGTCCCATCTTTGTATTCATTTCTCGCATTTACAGATGGATAATGGGTGATCTCTGCAACTATTCTGTATGGATTTCTTTGTCAGGATTTCTTTGTCTTTATGCCTTCCTGACATAGAGGTGGGACTCTGATCATGCATCTCTGTGGCCAGCAGCCCACGTGGGAGCGTGCAGGAGTGGCATGAGATTGGGCAGCAATATCTTCTTCTTGGGCTGAGACTCAATGATTTGAGTTTGCTTCTCATCTCTGCCATAAATGTAGAAGCTTTGAAAGGAAGATCCCCCATCAGCCCAGCACCTTTCTGTCACAGGCATATCACAGCATACATACATTCCCTTTCTATAAACTCATCCAGCCAACCATATTCCTTGGCTCCCTCATTCTTAAGGCACAGGTGATTGTTCTTTGTTTGGTCTGTGCAGAATGCAGGCAGTGCCTAAAATAAGGAGGCTCTCATTTTGCCTGAGCTTTCAGCTCAATCTACAGTAATATGAAATTAAGAGCAGGGCACTAAAAAATAAATGAATAAATAAGCAAAACACAAAGAAGCAGCCAAGAAAACGCAAACTGGTGTTTGTTGGGCTTCCTTTTCCAGTGCAGGACTGTGGTGACTGCGCATCCAAGTGCATTATCACACAGGTAACCTATCGTGGTTGAACTTTTATTTGTAATTTCTAGGAGCCTTCCAGGCCGGTGCATTTCCTACACTGAGGTGACTACTTTGAGTTCGCTTTTTTAATTAAGGTTCTGTATTGTAACTAGTCAATGTACATTATTGGGAGAATGAATGTCAATGCCAGTGCTTTTTCTTTCTCTCCTTTATCTTTGTCAATGATTCAAAGACATGATTTATGGTTAGTCTCCGTCTTTCAGGATCATCCATCAAGCGCCGGTTTCACTACAGGGCTCGAAGTTGTAAATCATGCAGAAAGGCTGTCACTCATCTCGTTTAACCCTTCAAACACAGGGGTGGGAGAGGAGGGCTGTTCTTAGCAGAGGTGTAAGAAATAGCAATAAAAATACCCATAACATTGAGAAGTTACTCTAACTGATAGAATTAACTGTTCTTTGTAATGTGATAATTGTAATGAGGGTCAGTAGGAAAGCAGGGCGTGACTCCATCCTCTGGGATCACTCTGAGAACCTGGAGGCCTTCAGGGCTCCATAACACATCACTTTTTTGTTTTCTCTTTTGAGCTCCTTTCGGATTGTTTAATGTCCATTACAGACCTGAGGAGCTGAGTTTCACTGCAGAGTCAATCGTGGGCTACTTCTGATCCTGACCTTGCAGCGACTGAAGAAGTGCAGAAGCCCATTAGCAGCTGCAGTTATCAGTTCTGTGAATTAACACTTCTGTCTCTTTCTCTACTCCACTCTGCCTTTTTTTCTTTTTTTTTCTTTCCACCTTCATTTCTTCCCCTTTTTGGAGAAGAAGGCATTGAAAAATGAGGTGTGTAAGTGCCGTGGGAGCTTCCACACAGCCTGGTTTTGTGGGCTGGGGGCTGTGGCTGAGCAGCACTCTGTGCCATCCCAGCCCTCATCCAGCTCTTGGCTCAGCACCTCTCCCAGCACAGAGCCAGGGAGGCCGGTGCTAAATAAAGAGGTTCTGTTCTTTTTTATCTCGCTGTTTTATTTATTTATTTTTGGTTCAAAGTGTCGGAAATTGGTAATGGAGGGTTATTAATGAAAAATATGTGTTTGGGGTCTATTTGTTTAGATTCTGCAGTGACTTGATGGCAATTTTATCCCTGAATTATGTATGGCTCTGTTTTGCCTAGGTAAGCTGATACAAACAACAAATATAGTTAGAGAAAGATATATCAGTAAATAAACTGAAAGGTTGTAAAATATGAATGTTTATCATCCAGGCGGTGCTGCTTCTCTTCTTTTTAACATGAACTCTACTTGAGATGGTATATAGGAGCTTGGGACTTCCTCTGTTCCAGCAATCTCTGCAGCTTGTCACAAAAACAAATGACACCAGAGGGAACCTCGCCTTACACTGTATGCCTTTGCATGAACCTCAGTCTTCTTAAGGTGCTCGTAATTTAAATTTATATCTTGATTTATCAGAAGATGAGATCCTATCCTTCCTCCCTTACAGACCAACGCTCCTCTTAACCCAGGCTCCTTTTCTTTTGCATTTCACTATTCAGCATCCTCTCACCGAGCACAGGGTGAGTGCAAAATGCAGAGCAGCAGAGGGAGGTGTGTGCTCAGCAGTGTGTCCCATTCCCATACTGGCTGTGCAGAACAAGCAGTGGTGCTCCCTTTCCCTGCATTAGCCCTGTGTGTACAGAACTCATTCCTGCTGTAAAGCTCAACACCTGCTGCTGCCTCGTGAGCCTGGCCAGTGCTCTAAATGTGTAAGCAGAAGGCCTTTCTCTGCTTCCTACCAAGTGCCTGGGTTGTCAACTGGAGATAACTTTGGAGGACAATATGTCTGATCATCTGATGCGATTAAGAGAAATGTTTAATCCTCTGTTCTCTTTTCTAACTATTGTCCATTGTAGGCATCACAATCTGTCAGCACTTTTATCCTGGTATGAAGTCCCATCCCTCAGGGAGCTCCAAGGATTTCTACTGCTAGAATATAGCAGAGATGAAGTTAAAATGTTAGCATCTCTCTGCAGCCTTAATTAAGACTGTTCTTCTGATATAAAGCGATGGTGTCTAATTACCAGAGTGCTGTCAGAAAGTAACTTTTTAAAATAAAACACGTCAAAAAAGAGTTGAGAAGACCAGAAATATTTGTTCAGTTACCAATGCATAGCACTGGTGGAACTTCTTGTAAGTCCAGCAGTCCATGTTGCTACAAATCCTTTTCTCAGTGTTCATAGCAATTCAGACTGCTGCACTTGTATTTCCCTCTCCTCCTCACCACACAGTTGGGTTTTGTTCAGGTAATACTTGGTGGGTTTGTTTGAGCAGGTATCAGTGAATTCCCTGCCATTTTTTATCTGGCACATCTCACAAAGTATCTGAAGTGTATTCCACAGCTCAAAGTCAAATTGTGGCAGAAGCATCCATCCATTTTACCTTCAAAACAAGCAGACACTGAGCAGCACAAAGCTGTTTGTTACCCTGTGGTCAGGAATCCTCTTCAGGACTCAGCACCTCATTGCTGTGTTTTCTCACTTGACCCGTGTCGTTACCTCACAGAGACTCATATTTAAGACCAGATCTGGCCTTTGCTTTGCCAGGCAGCCCTCAGGGCCTGTGTTTGCTGGTTACAGGTCTTACCTGGTAAGCTGTTGAGCTGCAGCAGGGTTTGATGACCACGACCCGCAGTCACCAGCAAAGAGGTTGGATTTGGCTCCATACACTTTATGGCTCTACCTGCCACAGGTCCCTTTTTCTGAGATTTGCATAAGGTAAAAAAAAAAAAAAGAAAACTAACGGAGAGGTAATATGATGAATGCTGACAGGTACATTTGCTACAATTGATTAAACACTTTTGCCATCCGTACGGTTCTCTTCCACCCGCCTCGTGTCTTTCCAGAACGAGAGGTGTGAGTGACTTTGTCACTGACATTAAACAGTTGTATATACTTGGAGCTGCAAAATGCTATCCCCAGAGTTTGTTTACCCGATCTGTATTTCCAATCAGTGCAGAGGGTTTACTAAAGCAGTTCATTACTGATTTATTTATGATGTATTTAGATAGCAAATATGGTTCTGTCAGCAGTTGCTGGCTAAACAGTGTTGACAGACATTAATAGCATATGGTATAGGAATGGAATTATGATCTTTAAGAGATCTTTGTGTCTCGGCATACATTTACAGTTTGCATTTTTCTTAGGTGGAGAGACAGAGAACTTCTAAACAAGAAAACAGCGTTTCTTTTTCTTTTTGTAACCTTTGGGGTTTGTTGGTGGTGACATTAAAATCTTCTGTGCCTGTTTAGCTGTTCAATTTAATGGAAGACAAATTCTCCCAAAGGTTTAATTTACTCTCTCAAACTGAAATCACTGCGTTCTCACCATGGGAAATGGCCTTAATTTTCCCAGCCTTCAGTATACATCAAGCATATAATTCATTTCTCCCCCCTCAATACTTCCCTCATTAGAAAACAAAGTTTTTGATATTTAAATGTTACATAGTTTAAGTTGAGAAACAGATCTTCTTAGACCCGTAAAGTGCATTTGCAGGCATGATTGCTTCCGTCTGACAGCAACAGATTTATACAGGGTGGAACAGAAAAATACTTGAATTTTTGACCTTTAATTGTGCGCTCCTTCTAACACCAGCATTTTTACCAGAGGCAAGGAGAAAAAGCAAAGAAATGTGGATGCTTATGGAGGAGGGAAGAGCAGGGAGTGGTGAAATCTCTTTGTGGCAGTCAAGATTGGTTGGGGAGACTCAATCTTGTCGGGAAAGGACCAGGGAGGAAGATGAATTTCATGAGAGGTTGCCTCTCAGTCACATGGGAACAAACAAATTGGGAACTAATAGAGGAAATCATCTCATCTTTCTTTCTAGATTAATGATATCACGGAAGGTGAAGTAGAAATGTGCTGTTTAATTCCCATAGCAAGGGGCAACATTTTGCTTTCAATAAAACAAAGTTAATAAAGAAAATAAAAATTCTTTGCTGGAATTAGATTGCATTTCCATAACGTTGTCTGGCCTCAGAACTGTACTTCAGAGCCACTGCTAACGAATATCCAGAAGAAAAGGAAGAAATGCTCTGGGCAAACCAGTGACTGCAGATGGGCCATTTGCCAGCAGCGGGAGGTCTTCTAACATGAATGATTTTTTTTTAACTCCTGCTATTTTTGATACATTGTCACAAAGTATGGGATGCAGGCACTTCCTACTTCCACTGCTACTGGCAGCAGAAAAATGACTGTATGTACGTAAATACATCCACCAGACAAAAAGAAACAACATAGCAACAAGAGATCCTGTACAGAGAGCCAAGAAAAATAAAACATCGGGCCAGTTACTCCTCTGCCTAATTGCATTTGCTTCAAAAGAATTATACCAGTAAGAAGTTTAGCCTGTTGCACATGGAAAAGTTATATGTAATCAGCCCATTGTAGACTGGACAAGTGGGTTGTTGTTCCAGACAAAATCTGCAGGTACTGGCTAGATGTTGGATGCACATCACCATCATTTAAACGTTACCGCAGATTGATAAGCATACTTAAAATACATATTTTTAGTGGTTTTTTGTGATTTGGTTGTTTTTATGTTGGTTGTTGTTGGGTTTTTTGGTTTTCTTTGTTTTTTGTTTTTTGGTTTTTTTGTTTGTTGTTGTTGTTGTTGTTGTTTTGTTTGTTTGTTTTCCCTGATAGAAAGAGAATGAAACCCAACTAGGAATTCCTTTAAAGGGGGTTGTTGTCTGGATTTGAATCCAGTGGATAACTAGGAATTGTTTAGACAGTCTGTAATGAAGTGTTGTTGGCCTCTGGTCTGTAATAAATGCTCGCATTTTATAGCTCCAAATCAACTTTACCCATAAAATCTCCAAGGACTTTCTCTACTTAACACATCAGCTCAGATGAATTGTCCATGGCCAGTATATCCTCACATAGAATTCAAAGCCATGCAGATCTGTGTACAAAAACCTCCTACTAATACCGAAATCATTTCTGCAGATTTCAATTTCATGTCATCCATATTTTGTCTCAAATTTGAGTCAGTGGAGGCACACAGGATGTCTTTGTCATCAGTAGTTTGACTATTGGTAGCTTTCAGATTTGACTGATGCAGAGTGTGATCTTTAGTGCAGTTATTTAGTGGAGCTCCTCTTGAGAAGGAATCAAGTCAATGAGGAAGTCACCACTCTCACTTCTTTATTTTATTGTGACATGATTTCAGTCTTTGCTTCATCAGGGCTTAATCTAAACATAAATGCAGATCTTATAACACACTCTTACAATATAAACATGGGTCAAAAGAAGATGTAAACGTGAAGTGCAAACTTCAGAAAGTGACGCCTCATTCTCTGAATGCTCCCTGCATCCATTTCCGCCGCAACCTACGAAAGCAAACTGGCTTTTCTTACTGATTCTTTCTGAATGTCCCAGTAATATTCCATCTTGGTTTATTATAGAATTGACCTATTCTGGCTGATGTTAAAGCCCTGTTCGTGTTTAAGGAAAACCTCTTGGTCCGCTCTCTGCACTTGTTCCATTTGATTTATCTCCTGCTGTTTGTAGTTTCACTGATCACTTTCTTATTACTTTTACACTTCCATCCATTTCAGTTTTGTACTCCTTTTCAAGCGATTTCTTATACCGCCCCTGCCACCTGCTCCCACCTGATGAATTGTCTGCTCAAACTGTTGATCTTGACCTGGCATGGTCTCTTCCAGAGAAAATAAATGATGCCACACAGACATATAATGATGCCTTAATAAACATCCCAGGTACGTCTGCTCCTCTGCAGAAGTGCAGAGCTTGAATGTTGGCATCCTGATCACATGCCGACGCCTGGGGGCACTGAAAGGGAGGAGGAGGAATTCAGATCCAAATGGGGGTTTTTTGCTTTTTGTGTGTCTTTAACCACCCTTGAAATTTCCCCACACCCTTTTTTTTTTCCCCCAATCTTTTGTCTGTACTTTTGCATGTGATCACACGAAGCAGCAATAAATATAGTATAATTCTTTAAAAATATAAATATTTTTTTTAGTATCTTTCTTTTATACTTGGGCTTGGCTGCTGCAGCAGTTCATTTTTCAGCAAGTCCTTTGGTGGCGGTCAGATGCCCTCTGTTGTTTCTCTGTCCAAATCTGAGTGAGGCCCCAGAAAAAACAAAACAAAAGGCAGACAAGTTCATAAAGTTGTATTGTTCCGTTGCAGAGCTGGGGAGCTGAGGCAGTTAATCTGCTCTTTCAGCTCTTTCAGGACATTCAAGTCTGGATTTTTGATCCACCAGCCTGCTTTGTGAATTCCTTCAGGCCTTAAATCCATAGCTATGATAGATATAATATATGGCTTTTTTGTACCCAGTGAGGTCCCTCACTTCAGCAGCGGTTACATCATGATACTTGTGCTGAAGAAGTTGTTTCTGTCATTAAATGACCTTTCTGATTATTGGATTTTTTTCCCATAACTCATGCTTGTTATTTCTCACTGAGATTCAGGAAAAGCTGATCCTGTGCAGCTGCAGCCTCCTGTTGTTGCTGCCTGCTTCTTCTGCTCTTTGTCCCATATGATAAATTTCAGATATCGCTTAGGACAGGGCAGGAATGCAACACTGAGACTGGTGATTACGATCTGTAAATGATCTGTGTGCTGGCCCTGGATCTGAGTCTTTTCCTGGATCGTTTGAGACATCAATTTAAAAAAACCACAGTTTAACATGTGTGCTTCAATCATTTTTCTTTTTCTTTGAGTTGTCCATTTTGTTAATCTTCGTACATACTTGGAAACCAGATTTGTTTTCCATATCAGTTGGAAGCTCCTCCTTTTGACACAGTCTGATTTGTTTTGCCCAAGTTTCTTGCAGAGTGGTATTGATTTTACTACTGATAATTATTAGCATTTTGACTATCAATAGGGCTTCATATCTGCAAGGAGCTGCATGCGGGCAGGATTCAGACAGTAGGGCTGCATCACAGACTGTAAAGAGAAAGGAAGCACTTCATGGCATCAAAATCAGAAGCTTTTTTGGGCAGGAACAGTTGTGTTCCATTCTAGTAGGTCAGGACTTGTGCTGTGAGCAGTATGTTAAAGTTACAGTGGTAGCAGTGGAGATGCAGTACCTTTGCCCAATCTCCCACAGGAGCGATAAGGCACAGTGCACCCACAGTGTCTGCTAAGAATTGCTGCAAGTTGATGGTACCGCAGCCAACAGCAGCACACCTGGGGTCTCACCTCTTGCAGAGGAATATTTAGGGCACAAACTTAAAAGAAGTTACTGCAGCTTTGGAACAGATTTCAGTGGATCAAAGAACGGTTCTTATCACAGCTGCTGCTGCTTTCTCACTGCTGGCTACGATGAGGGGAGAATGGTGGGATCAGGAGTGCTGAGTGCCCTCTCCACAGGCAGAGAAATCCATGTGCTGTGTGAGTGGGTGCATAGAAAATACTGCGCATACTAGATACTCTTCTGGAGTAATCATAGAATGGCTTGGGTTGGGAGGGACCTCTTGTTAGCTCTCATTCCTACAGAAGGGTAAGAGGTAGAAAAGAAATGCTCACTGAAACCAGTAGGAGATCCCACTGACCTGTGTTAGTGGTGGAAGGAGGAAAACCTCCTCTCACAAAACTTTATTAACTGTGGACATTACACTTTTCCATGAATGGAGTGAATTTTGGCTGCTGCTTGTGACTCAGGGACGGTGCTGCACATGTACTGGTTGCATGTTTGAAGGAGATGTTTTGACCTTTCTCATCTCTGACTGGGGTTGCAAAGATGGGGTGATGTAGAGCAGAGATCTTGTGACAGAGTAATAATAAGAAAGAATCTGAGTGCCAGTTGCTCATTACTGGATCTCTTTTAAATGCCAGAACCTTCTATGTTTGCCTTCAAACAACACTGAGCACCTAAATCACCATAGTAAACAGATATGGAAAGAGACAGAAAGGTTAAAAGTGTACTCATAATATCTTGCTTTTCCTCCTAAACATGTTTGATAGCAGTATTGTTTCTTAAAAACAATATGACCTCATTTGTAAAGCAATATTCATGCTAAGCTAGTCAGCTGTTAAATATACCCAGCACTGTGCATTATGATGAAGCTAAACCAGAATTTCAATTATTTTCTGGACACATTTAAAATTATAATACTTTACTGGGTTAGTGTTATAGTTCATCCAAATTACTCACAAAGTATCATATCAATCTCTTGCAACTGCTTATTGCTTACATATCTGAGAAGTTAGTCGAACGAAGATGCCGGCTGGGTAATGACCTTCATGCTGGCTTAGTGCTTTGATGGTTATGTGGCTATAAGTGCAAGGATGTCTAATGGTCAAAAGTCAATGTTTGTTGGCCATAATATTTATCACAGAAGAAACAGACTATTCATTTGGACCAGCATTTGAAACAGTATGTTCCTGAAGGAAAAATAAAGAGGGAAATAAAGCACTTGATGATCCGTGTACTCTTGACTAGTGTCCCTTCTGCACTGAATCCCAGCAAGTAAAATTCATGCTTCCAAACTCGTGGTGGTTTGTTTGTTGCCTGGAGTAAAAGATCAAAAAAAAGCAGGAGGATGAGGAAGACGTATTTCTTCATGCCCTCACTTTCTACTTACATAGCTTACCTAAAGAGATGCTAAGAGACCAGCGATGGTGCAGCTGTGTCTTAACCAGCTACGAGTGATGAGTGCAGATTGATTGATGTTACTGGCAAGAATGGCTTAAAGCAGATCTTACTGGAGTTTCAATTTGCTGGTGTGTGTGAAGGGAAGATCAAACAGCCACCACTCTTTAGACAAATGTTATAATAATAGCACACTTCTAAGGCCATATGAGGAGTTCTAATGAATAGGCTGTTAATGTTAGGCAGCAGTCAACAAGTTTTCTTGACTCCATGCATTCTTGAATTGAGGCTTAAATTCTTCTGCATGAAACATTATGTTTAGCCAGGCTGGTCTGTTTTGAGTTGGAGAGTCCAAGAAGCAAGCAGCCTTTTACAAGCAGTGATCAGATAACTTGTCTCTCACGTAGTGCCATTCAGTGCACTAAAGAAGCATTCGTTATTAACAGAAATAGTAGTTTCCCACAGTTGCAGAACTTACCTGAGCACTCAAAAACAACTCTGTGAAGGGCTGATACTTCAGGAGCATTGCACACTGAATGTTAAGACTCAGCTCTTCTCAAGGGGAATAAGCTGTGAGGAAATGCTGCCCATGAGATGAGCCACGGGCTCAAGAGAAATGAGCCAAAGATGTATTTATTATTTTTTTAGCTACAGAAGCAGGTCTCCATAAACATAATCCTCAGCTTCTTTCTATTTATAACGGTATTTAATATAAATGTACTTCATTACTGGAGAGCAGTCTTCTTGGCCATACAATAGCAAACAAATTCTTCAGAAGCATCTTTAATTATTCATTTGGCTGTACTATATTTTATGCTACTTTTCATAAATGTTAATCTTTATTATTGCCCTACCAGGAAAAAAAAAGTACAAGAAAGAAAGAAAGAAATACCTGTTATTAAATGACCTATCAGGCTGACACGGATAAATGTTGGTAGCTATTTAATTGTTTCCCATCTGCAGTTTTATACAGTTTCTATCAAACTGAAGGGTAATTTTTTTAGTAGCTGCTTATTTTAAATGTACAAAACCCTTGTGTGTAATTCCATTAGCTGCCCTACAGCATTGCAATCTACAGTTTCCCTGAGGCTGTTGTGAAATATTGATGAAATCCTTGCTTTTGTGGCTTCCTCTGATACACTAAACATTTGTCTGATGTTAGTTGAACTTGAATGGATCTGTTCAGAGTTATATCAGCAGTGACTTCAAAGGCTGTAAGGCTGTTACAGTTTTTTTTTACAAACTGAAGTTTCAAAGCCTTACCATGTGGTACTTTAAAAAAACAAAGTTCATATCAAATGAACCAAAGTGCTAGCAATACACTGGTAAGACTCATTACAATTTCAATTTATAGAGATACATATATATATATTTTCACTCTGACTGTTAGCTCATGCCATTTAAAGAAACTTGGATTGGTATTTAAGGGAACCACGGGTAATGGAAGAGGGAAAGCAGAATCTGAATGCTTGGTTTTAAATGAGGTAATCTATAAATTCATAAAGCCACAGTTCTGTTTTCCACAGCAATCCATAGGACAGGAGATAACTGAGGAAAGGCAAAGAGAAACAAAAGTTTCAGATATTTGTTTTCTTAGTGAAGTGATTTATGGAGTTTTATAATACTCCTTATAGAGTATCATTAAATGACTAATGAGGAAAATATATTTACTGCTGCCCTGCTCCTCCAATTGCTCGGGACAGAACTGCATTTTGGAAATCACACTGTGTGTCTGTGTGAGCAAAGGGATGCAGCTGGGCCTGGTGTTGTGGTGATGCCATGGATGTGTGCGGGGTCTGGCACTGTGTGCTGGGCACTGCGGGGTCCTGCTAGCAGAGGCACAGCCAGGGCATGGTGGTGGGGCCGAGTGTAGGACAGCTCTTGGAGTTCAAACTATACCAGGATTCATAATGATCATCACTAGAATAGAGGCGACATTGCAATCTGGGCAATATCAAACACCTTCTACTGGTTCAAAGAGTAAAACTGTAAGTTCCAGGGCTTTGTAGAAAATAGCAGGTAGAGATGTTTTATAATGAGGTAAATGATTCACTTAGACTGTAAGCCTTCATGTAAGGAACCTGAAACATTGGTGTGGAATATGGCTACATCCATCCCTGGACTGCAGGTCAGCCATTCAGGCAGATGGAGCCCCATGCCAAACAAGGCTGATGTTGCCTTTTTTCTCAGTGCAATAACTGACTACATAAACAGCTTCATCCTTGAGAACAAAATGATTCAGGAAAAAGCTCCACAATTGTTCTGTGCCAGCAATGGACTCTCAGTTAAGCAGAATGTATCACTTCTTTTTTTTCAGTCTTCCTTTTGTTTGTTTCCTTTCTTGTTTTGTTATTGATTTGCTTCGAGTTTGTGGTATCTTGCAGGCCAATTCACTGCACATATGCTCCCAGCCATGGATCGTTTTCATTTGTCTCATGACTGTGTAGGAAGCAACGTAAAAAAGATATAATCTTTTTTTCTCCTTTGTGCTGCTGAAAGTCCCGGTGAAGCTGGTGGGTATTTTGCCTTCTAAACCAGTAGGAAATTGGACATTTAATAGAAAACTTTATACTGCAACTCTAATTAGAGTACAACAAAATGAAAACCCAAAATTGCTTCATTTCAGCATCATGTATAAATAATGGTTATGGCTCCATGGAGTTGCCTCTGTGTGTTAAAATTCAGTAATGGCAGAAGCTGCTCTGAGAGGGGCTGGAGCTGCCTTTCCCTGCTTCTCATCAGACAAATCCATGCCCAGGCATCCAAGCCATAACTATTCTAAACATAATGTTCTTAAGAAAAGGATATTGGGAAATATTTCTGTTTTAAGGTGAGGAGCTGTTTTGGATGCGGAGTGACCCCACTATGGTGGTGACTGAACCTCCTTTCCTAAGCTACTGCAAAATACATTTGGATGTGATGGTTAAAAGTAACAGAGACAAAAGGTGCGAACAATTTCCTGTTATCCACAACAGAGTTTTGGCCTCAAAGGAAAGAGACTATTGAGCCTCTACAATTTTTCTGGGATTTCAGAAAAGTCTGCAGCCTCCTTCAGGATGCTGAAGCACATGGATGAACCTCACCCCTCCCACGATGTGTGGACCAGATGATAGAGACATTCTTTCATATTCTAACACCCATGACTCAGAGGCAGACTCTCTCTTCTCCCTTCTTGGTGTGAATGGAAACTTGTTTCTGCCTTTTCTTTCTGTATTTAACTGAACAGAAAGATATTTCCCCAGTACAAACATTTTTAATGTAATCTAAAATGTTCTGAAATTGCATAATTCTCTCTTGTATTTGAGTTCTGACTATGGAATTCCATCACGTTTCCAGACAGCTTTTAGTCCTGTTAAATTACAAAACGCCTTTGATAGAGGAGTTCTGCAATAGAGGAGGGAATTTTTCCCCCTGCAGTTGCCAATTTATCTCTTCAGTTGATTTTCAAACTGTGATGAATCTGCAGCGAGGAACTTCTGCAAGGGGCCAGGTGAAGATTTGTCTTTGTGCAGCTAATGTAGTTAGATATTTTTTGAGAAAAAGGAATGAGAAGTGGTCATTATCCATTATCTGCATGAAATATCTCAGAGAAAGAAACAGCTTTTGCCAAACACAAAAAGATGTTTGAGTTGAAGCCAGACAATAAGGAAACAAGATCACCTATAGTACTGTGAGATTGTTTTCTTTACTAGAAGGGTGGTTAGGTCCTGGAACAGGCTGCCCAGTGAGGTTGTGGATGCCCCGTCCTTGGAGGTGTTCAAGACCAGGTTGGACGGGGCCCTGGGCAACCTGATCTAGTAAATGTGTATGTTTGGTGGCCCTGCTAGGCGGGGGGGTTGGAACTACATGATCCTTGAGGTCCCTTCCAACCCGGGTAATTCTGTGTGATTCTGTGTGATTCTGTGTGATTGTTCTACTAATGATGTTATTTCATCTGAAACTGGAATATATATGAAGAAGTGCAGATGGTAAATGGGTTTTACATGGATTAGTGGTGTTCTGGATGATGATGATGCGCTGTCCTTTCTCTTGGCCAAAAATATATTTTCCAGTCTTGGAAAGAAACATCTATATGTACACACATATGTATGTGTTTCTTTATGTGGAAAAAGAGCAAATTTGAGCGAAAATAATATCCACTGGTGGAAAAGTTAAGAGCAAAAGCAAACAATTTTTTGTTTAAATTATGTAGCCGTACTGTACAGTTGAAGTTCAGAAGAGCTGTACGATGTGGTACACACTGCAAGCCATGCTGGGCTGCCAGGGTCTGGCAGTTGGGGTTGGGCTCGGTGTCACTGGGTACTTGGCTCACTGCTGTCTGCATGGTCAAGGTTTCAGGGTAAACGTGTTGAAGTTTTACATCCTTTATTTCAAAATAGAGTTTTTGCAGGTCTGTTAACTACTCTTTTCTTTCAGACACTGTGGAAATGTGCTAGAAATATCTAGGAAAATGGTATCTTTTGAAGAATAGAGCATCAGCTGTTTACTGCACTGCTTGTCCCAGAGAAGCAGATTGCTTCAGTTACTGAGAATCCAATCACAGAGGCATGGTGGGAAGTAATAAGAAATAAGTTAGAACATTTTTGAATTTTATTATCCATGTGATAATATTATTCTTTCTTATGTCATGATTTTGACATATGCTGTCTTGGGATCAATCAGCACTAGAACCAAACACTGCATTTCCATTTAGGAAGCCAGAAAGTGCTTCCATTCAATGCTCTGAAGCTCCTGGGCTTTGTCCAGTCTTCGAGATGCTGAAGTTTCAGTCCCTTGTGTTTTTGGTACTTCACGTTGCCCATCTCCCATCTCTGCCTGGGCCTGCTTAATTTCAGTGGGAAAATTTCTCAGCTGGGAAAAGGAGGAAACATTCATCTGGTAACTGAGTTTGGATTTCTTTGTTCTTTTTTCTTTTTCTTTTTTCCCATAAGACAGCTATAAATGAGCAGCTCAGAGGTTTGGAATGTCAGAATCAGCCTGGGGGAGAACTGGTGGGAAGAGAACAGGTCACTCAACAATTTATTATATGGACATCAGCACAATGCCAAAATGTATGCTACATATTACAGACACTGCAGTTAAAGCATATGACTATACAGGCTCAATACATCCTTTATATGTAGGTTATAAAAGAAATAATGCAAACTTAAATGAGTGCAATTTCTCTTAAATAGCTTTGTCAGTTGACACTGAGTTTCACACACAGTGAGATCTCAGTGGAAAGCACTGCTGGGTGTACACAGCAGCTCTGGTACCACGGCCTGCCTGCCCAGAAGAGAATCTGATGTCCTGAAAATGCTCACAATGATTTGAGTCGTTTAAATAAACAGAAATTATTTTAGACGTAGGATACCGAAATGTGTTTTCAAAGCTGCCCAAAACTCTCATCTGTTACTAAGATGGATCTGACCACTATTTTGTGAAATTTTGATAGTACTTTCTAAGAAGTTATTTTAAGGCTTTCTTTGCTAAGATTGCAGCCTAAAGAAGCGTTATGAGTGTTATGCAGCCTAAAGAAGAGGATTTCTCAGCACGAGTTACTCTTCTGTAAGGGTTATAGTAAACATGTCAATGCCTAATTAAGCAGAAACATTTATCTGTATTGTGGGGGATGTGCAGCTGCCTGGTACTTCTGCTTCTCCCAGTCAGTCCTTTTAGAAGGACAAAGGAGATGGCCAAGAGGAAACTGCCATATGTATCACCCATAGGACAAAATTACCTCCTGGTGAAAGATGGGTTAACAGCATTCAAAGAGTTGGTGCTGACTTAGAAAACCAAATCCGCAACTGATTGAAAAGCGTGTGAACGCTATTTGTTGTCTGTTTGGTCTGATTCCTTCCTTGCGTTCACTCCTTATTTTGGTTGCACTGAGTGTGATGTGCGATGCGTCCTGGCATGGGGCCAGAGCTGCTACCTACACCGCGTGGGGTTTGCAGCAACACGAGCAGCACGGCAGCCCCGCTCATCACTAAGTGCCACTGCGTAACGCGGTCACCGCTCCACACGTTCCTCTGCCCCCGGGTCCCTCCGCTCCCTTCATCCTCTTAAGGCATCTGAGCTCAGTTAGGGGTCCAGGGAGAGCGTTATCTGCCTGTTGGGGGAGATATTTAAGGACTCAAAAATTCATTTTATTCTTACTATTATATTTACTGCCTGCCTCTGTTTGATCATCGGTAAATGGGGCTGCGAATATTTGCAGTACCCCAACGCGCTGCTGAAAGACTTGTTGGTTTAATATTTAACACAATACTTAATGTTTATCTTCTTTGCTTGTGTTTCTGTCACTGTATGATTATTACTTTATCATGCTAAAATAGTGTCCAGATCCTTTGCACTGAGCCATTATCTGTACCTCTGATTGTGAAGCTGCCTGATGTCACCCAGGAATAATTCAAGCCCACATCTGTGAAGGGCCTAAATCCATGGGAATGTGTGGGGAAGGTGGCTTGTGTGCATTTCTTAGTGCGTCAGGACAGAGAACCATCACTTCCCTTTTCTTCTACTGCAGGTTTATCCAGGAAGTGGCTCCTCTGCTTGTGCTTCAGCTCAAGGCTGGGCATGAGCATCCGCTGGGAGGGGTCACATATCCACCCAATTCTAAAATGCAACTAGACTGAAAAATTGAAACACATCTGACAAAAAATCACAGAAGGCCTTGTCTGTATGTTAATCAGAATGCTCCCAGATTTTCTGCCCATCCCCCTTGGTTTGCTAGAAGGATATCATTTGCACAGGAATACTGAGTTCAGGATGGCAAAATGAGGCAGGTTCTCAAGCAGCATTAGTTGGCTGTTCTCAGAAGTTGGGAAGGAATTTTAAACAAATAATGCTTTTAGCATTACATCACCTGCATTGCTCCTTCTGAGCTTTTAGGGTTATTTCACAATTACAAGTAGAGCAGTTTCATTTTGTTTCATTTTATTTTTCGTTTGGTTTGTTATTTTTAATGGCAGCTTGGACTGTGGGTTTGTTCTTTATGTAACTCCCTGACACACAAAGTGAGGCCTTTAGCTCAGCACGCTGCAGTGCAGTCACATGAGTTAGCAGTATGGAGCGTGCTCCTAAATGAAGCAGCACATCGAAGTATCTCCTGTGATGACTTCTGAAATCAGCACGTTTGATGAGTGTCTGCCTGTAGCACTGGATTGCATGCATTGTTTTGCAGTGACTGTTAGAAAAATGTTCACCTTTTTTTCTTTTGTGAAAACATGTCTGAGCCACCCGCTCTCTCCATCACTTCTGGAAGTCAATCATTAATTGTGAGGGGTTGATGGGAATTTGTCCACTGACTGCAGTGTAAATGGTTCACACTTAAGACTCTTCTCCACTGTTCAGACTATTTTTGCCCATGTTATATCTCCCGTAACTTCACTAGAAGCACTGCTGTTATAAGGGAGGGAATAAAAAAGAAAAGAAAAAGAAAATTACAGATTTCCTTAATTAATCTTAAAATTTACATCTGTTCCAGTATCAAGTTCTTCTTATTAATTAATTAGCTCATTTTTCAAATAAGATCATTCGGGTCTTGTCCTACTTGCTCAGTGTTACACTTCAGTCTACCTCTGCCACGTCCTCTTCTGTAACTTCAGGGTTCCTGCCCTGAAATATATGTATTTGTTTTTATTGAAGTGCAATTTGCTTTTATGGTACGCAGTACATTACTTTTACAAACAAAAGAGTTCCACTTAAGCCTATCAGTGCTTTCAAATGTTGTATTTTGACATATAAATTATTTGTGTATATTCTAAAGTGCTTTTTCAGGTGATCAAATGGTAAAAGATTACTGTACCTAGATGATTCTATGAACCAGGCAGATTATGGCAGTTATTTGTCTTCTGTTCCTTGCCAATTCTACCCTTCCTTTCACTGAGGCTAGAAACAATTTGGTAGAATTGAAGCTTTTAATATAAACTTTAAATTCTTACATATGAATTTTCCAACTGTCCTATTACAGGACAGTTAGAATTACAGTCCCATGACAGGAAAATTATTAACTCAGAATCTCTGGCAGTTATAAAGAATTATGATCATCTGCCAATAACATGCAGCAACCTTCACACACACAAAAAGACATCATTTGGCTTTTTTTTCACCTCCAGAACTAACAGGCATTAAAGTTGTAGATTAAAATGAAGTCTGACAAAGAAAATGCATAGTGAAACTGGAAACCTTGAACTGCAGTGTTCTCCTTTAACAAATTATTTCATATATTGACGTTACATTTCAGGTTACGTCCAAGAGGAAGATTTAAAGGAAGAAGAAGATATAAAGGAGGAGGAAGAAGATGATGATGACAATTCAACTGCTCAGCTCCAGGGCAGCAATGACACTGGAACAGATGAGGAACACGATGCGGGTCCTGAGCAGAAAGGGAACTTTAGTTACCAGAATTCCCCTGTCAGTCATATATCTAACCAGGATGCAGAAAATGAGTCACTGCTGAGTGACGGTAGTGACCATGTGACAGATATTAAAAGCATTTGCTCTAGAGAGCCGCAGGATCCGAAAACCAGCACCCATCCCAAAGCCCAGAATGAAGCACACAACTGCATGGATAAAATGACAGCAGTCTATGCCAACATACTGTCAGACTCTTACTGGACAGGCTTGGGGCTGGGTTTCAAGTTATCCAACTCTGAAAAGAGGAGTTGCGACAACAGAAATGGAGGGAACAAAGCTGATTTTGATTGGCATCAAGATGCACTGTCAAAAAGCTTACAACAGAATTTACCTTCCAGACCCGTCTCAAAACCCAACCTGTTCAGCTCCGTCCAGCTTTACCGGCAGAGCAGCAAAATGTGTGGAACGGTGTTCACTGGTGCCAGCAGGTTTCGGTGCCGGCAGTGCAGCGCAGCCTACGACACGCTGGTCGAGCTAACAGTTCATATGAACGAAACAGGTCATTACCAAGATGACAACCACAAAAAGGACAAGCACAGACCTACCAGCTACTCAAAGCCCCGAAAAAGGGCTTTCCAGGACATGGACAAGGAAGATGCACAAAAAGTTCTGAAGTGTATGTTCTGTGGCGATTCCTTTGATTCCCTTCAAGATTTGAGCGTTCACATGATAAAAACAAAACATTACCAAAAAGTGCCTTTGAAGGAGCCGGTACCAACCATTTCTTCAAAAATGGTCACTCCAGCAAAGAAACGCGTGTTTGACGTTAACAGGCCTTGTTCCCCCGATTCCACAACGGGGTCTTTCTCAGATACTTTTTCCTCACAGAAGAACGGCAACCTGCAGTTATCATCCAACAACCGCTATGGCTACCAGAATGGTGCCAGCTATACCTGGCAGTTTGAGGCCTGCAAATCCCAGATTTTGAAGTGCATGGAGTGTGGAAGCTCCCATGACACCTTGCAGCAGCTCACGACCCACATGATGGTTACTGGCCACTTCTTGAAAGTCACAAGTTCAGCTTCAAAGAAAGGAAAGCAACTTGTTCTAGATCCTTTAGCTGTGGAAAAAATGCAATCGCTCTCTGAAGCACCAGCCAATGACAGCCCGGTTTCAAAGTCAATCAGTAAATCATCGTCTGCAGAATGCATTGCTCCTGCTTCTGAAATAAAGAAAGAAAGTAAAAAAGATAAAGCTGATGATGCAAATAAAG
The DNA here is from genome assembly GCF_054131305.1 of Coturnix japonica. Lineage (NCBI taxonomy): Eukaryota > Metazoa > Chordata > Aves > Galliformes > Phasianidae > Coturnix > Coturnix japonica. The sequence goes on along the minus strand of NC_140681.1, from coordinate 13,259,859 downwards.
ATGAGAAAGCAGTAAAAACTGAGGAGTATGAGGACACTCTTCAGAAACCACTGGATCCCACGATGAAATACCAGTACCTCAGAGAAGAAGATTTAGAAGATGGTTCAAAAGGTGGTGGGGACATTTTAAAGTCTTTGGAGAACACTGTCACGACAGCCATCAATAAAGCTCAAAATGGAGCACCTAGCTGGAGTGCATATCCCAGCATCCACGCAGCTTATCAGCTCTCAGAAGGAGCTAAGCCATCTTTGCCAGTGGGTTCCCAAGTACTGCAAATCAGGCCAACAATGGCCAACAAATTGAGGCCCATAGCTCCAAAGTGGAAAGTCATGCCTCTAGTCCCTATCTCAGCAAATGTGGCTCAGTGCACTCAACTGAAGAAGGAAACTGATGACAGGGAGGAGGTACAAAAGGACTATGCCAAGGAGAGCATTCAGGCTGAGCCTGTTTCACTCAGCCAGAGTGAGAGGGAACCTGTGCTCAAAACTGAAGCCTCTCTGGAGCCAAAAAAGACAGAACCTTGTCCCTTGAAAGAAGAAGACAAAATTAAAGAGGACAGTGGAAAAGAAAAATCAGCCCTGAAGGAACCGGCTTCACTTAGTAATGGTTGTGCTGCTGCCAATCATTCGTCGGAGCTGCCTTGTGTCAACCCTCTCAGTGCCCTGCAGTCGGTACTAAATAATCACTTGGGCAAAGCCACCGAGCCTTTACGGCCCCAATCCAACTCCAGCCCCAGCTCTAGCACAATTTCTATGTTCCACAAATCTAATCTAAATGTGATGGAGAAGCCAGTTTTATCTCCTACTCCAACCCCACCAAAGCCTGCCAGTGTAACCAGGCACTATTTGTTTGAAAATAATGATCAGCCTATTGACCTGACCAAATCTAAAGGCAAGAAAGCTGAGTCAGCTCAAGCACAATCTTGTACTTCTCCACCTCAAAAACATGCTCTGTCTGACATTGCAGACATGGTCAAAGTTCTTCCCAAAGCTACTACACCAAAACCTGCCGCATCTTCAAGGATCCCGTCTATGAAGTTGGAAATAGACGTCCGACGCTTTGAGGATGTCTCAACAGAAGTCTCCACTCTGCATAAAAGGAAGGGCAGGCAGTCAAACTGGAATCCTCAGCATCTTCTGATTCTGCAAGCCCAGTTTGCTTCCAGCCTCTTCCAGACATCCGAAGGTAAATATTTATTATCAGATCTAGGCCCACAGGAGCGTATGCAGATCTCAAAATTTACCGGACTGTCAATGACCACCATCAGCCACTGGTTGGCAAATGTCAAGTACCAACTTAGGAAAACTGGAGGAACAAAATTTTTGAAAAACATGGACAAAGGGCATCCAGTCTTTTATTGCAGCGACTGTGCATCTCAGTTTCGAACCCCATCTACTTACATTAGCCACTTAGAATCCCATCTAGGTTTCCAAATGAAAGACATGAACAGGCTGGCTGTGGAGCAGCAAACCAAGGTAGAGCAAGAAATCTCCAGAGTTTCAGTTCAAAGGTCTCCTGAAACAATAGCTGGAGAAGAGGACACAGACTCTAAGTTCAAATGTAAGTTGTGCTGTCGGACATTTGCGAGCAAACATGCAGTAAAACTTCATCTAAGCAAAACACACAGCAAGTCACCAGAACACCATTCACAATTTGTAGCAGAAGTGGATGAAGAATAACTCTTAAGGTATGCATGCTCTATAGCGAGTTTTTATTTCATCCTTTTAAGGAGGCCTCTTGAAATATACATACTTTATTCAATGTAGGAAAACACTATAAAATGCATAATGTACTGTTGCTTCATTAAACTAATTGCATGTACCTATTCATTTTATAATGTTTTCAGGAAGAGAAATGCTTGAGAAATGCAAATCTACATTGCCCTCTATAAAAGTTGCTTCTTGTTAATATTTTCCCAGTTCTCACTTCCCTTTTTGTTTCTAAGAATTGTTTCACATCCTGTGTGCTTCAATGTGGAATGCAACAAATAAATGCTACTCTTTACAGTGAGAACAGAAAAAGCAGAAAAAAGCACCGAACACCAAAATGTTGTTACCTCCTTCAGTGATAATGCATCTGTAAATCTGATTCTGATGGGGGAAAAGAAGACAATCCAAATGTCAAATTAATAAAATGATGACTACTCTGAGTTCCTGATACACTCAAACCCAATCTCAGGAATCTACTGATAACTGAGAAGTTAATGTCTGGGAGTTTAGCTGTTCTTTCATTGATATTTGGATATTCCACATTGTACAAACTGTTGATATTTTACACGCACGTAACACTTACTATTGTGAGTGGCCTTTCTTGGTGTATCGCTTTAACCTTTCCCACGTCTCTGCTCATTTCTTTTTTAATCTAAAAGATATTTGATTACATTTTGTTTCCCGTTGGCGAGTATGTTGGTTGGTCTGTGAGCATCACTGACTTCAGCGCAAGGTTTCCTATGAGCTGGGGGGGGCTGGCACTTCTTTCAGGAAGCACTGAGATTTCTTTTACATGCTTATATTTACAAAACTTGTTAATATGACACTTTTGCTTTACTGTTGATACTTTTTTTTGGCTGAAAGATACACCAACCAAAGTACATGCACAGCCAGTGCTTATGATATGTAATGTCATGTTCAGATTACGCACCATTTTTGCATTTTTAATTTTGCTTGATTCACAAACTCAAATCTTCTTGATTTAAATAAATATGCAGAACGTCAACTAAAAGTCCAAATAGAAGTTTTCTGTTCTAACACGTTTATTTCCAGCAAGGCTCTTTTAGTCATTCTCAACAGATTCACCAGCAAACTCAGTCTCTGCTTCGATCTGCAGAATAATCATGTGTAGGCTCACATTTTCTCCATCGCGTTCATTACTTGAATAACATTTAGAAAATGAATTCATCAGACAGTCAAAATTAAAGACGTGTTGTGAGTTGTCACTCACGCCACCTGCTATTGTGGCTATTCTCTGGCTAATTGAGGGTGTAAGCACTCTGAAGATGAATACTCATTTGTGTGAAGATTTCACATTTGTTTGCTGCAAATATTCATGAAGCCTTAAGAAACACATTCTGTGTACACAGCCAGCACAAGGACTGTGCGTCACTTACGCTCTGTTTAAAAGGCTACTTTTGAATAATTTAAGCCACTAATCAAAAGGTTGCTTTGGGATGGGTAACAGAAGCTATTGCTGTAGAGTATAATGTCAGTATTCAAGCACAGTAAGACTGAAGTTTCACATACATCTTGTAAGTGCAGTCTGTATTTGACCAGATTTATTCTTTCTGCATATTTTAATGGGCAAAATTCAGTCCAACTCAAAGGGAGTTTATTTTCTCAATAGTGCTAAAATCCTTAAATTTCTTTGTTGACATTTTTAATCCAGTGTTAGAACCCAACACAAAAGGAAGAAACAAATGTCTCTGGTTTATCTGAAAATAACTTATTTTCTGCTTAACCATTTTATTACTGTTCAAAATCAATACACCTGCCAAAATATCGGGAAATTACAGGAGGCTGATTGGGGAAAATATACCATATTTCATTTCTTTCCTCACCAGTTAATGATTAATAAGACTCTGACATTCGTCGTTTTCACATAAGAGATATCAGAGCAAACCAATAATTTGGGTTCTATCAAACAAAAGCTATCTGCCAAATATATTAATGTAACAGTTATTTTGGCATATTCATGGCTTAATACCTGACAAATGTTTCAGATTTGGTTTTAAAAGCACCGTATTATTATAAAGAGGCAAACCAAACACCCACCTTCATAAACATGCTATTGTTCCTCGGGATTTGGAGAACAAGTACAAAGAAAAAGAATCTGAGGGGAAAGAAAAGCTTTCTGCATTGCAATAACCTACACAGACACATCACGAGTGTTATTCGTGTGGTGTGTGACTACATAAATAAGGCACTGTCCTTCCTGCCTTTGGGTACAGAAATCACCATCCTTTTAATACTCATCCTTTTCTAATTTATATCAAGGTGCAGGTTATACCATACCTTTGAAAAAATATATTTAAATTGCAATGACAGAGTGATAGCACTGTTATCTGGAGCTATAATTTGAGTTGGTATGCATGATAGCACAAATTGTGTGAAATGATGGGGTATTTTGGATAGCATTGTAAAGGTTTTATGACTGTAAGCCTACCCAAGTTTCGGCTGCACTGGAAGCGTGGAGGCCACAGTTTATTCGTATGGTTTCTTCCTGAGAGCTGCAAAGAGACTAAATCATATAACAGGGATTTTCAGGGTTTACTTATTCTTACCATGTTATTGTTAAGATTTGGTGTGCATTTGAATAATAACATAGAGGAGAGCACAGCACTGAGAAACGGGGAATATAAAGCACACCAAAATTCTTAAAACATGCACATGCACCTGCATTCACTGTTAGGCAATACTGTAGTGGCACAGAAATAAAAATACATGGAAATAAATGGAAATAAAACAGTGGAAAGTGTACTCAAAGCACAGAAATACATCAAACACTTATTATATTTTAATGAAATTTACTGTTAAAGGTGATATTTTAAAATGTTGGCTTTCATTAAAAGTATAAATGAAGAACCTGGGTTGGTACTGAAGAAAAATGTGTTATGTGTATGGATTTATTTTTAAGATCTCTGTGAGGCTGTTTATAAGAAATCCACTATAAATTCTTCTTAAATGTAAAGACACACATATCTGTTTTATGTTCCTCTTCAGTGTTTTCTTGAGTTCCTTTAACTGATATGGGCTTAGTAATATAATGTAAAATTATGTGTAATATACAACAGATGTCTCTACTCTTTTCATTTAACCTACTTCATATTTGTTTTTATTGCTCTTCTTCAAAGAAACCCCCTGAACATTAGGGAGCGTGCCTTAATCAGAACTAATTTGTATGATGACTTATACCTTCAAAGAGGATTTCTATGTTTTTTTCTTTTTTTTTGCAATTGAATTAGAATCCTTACATTGTTCCAAGAAAAAAAACAAACCAAAAGGCAATGCAGGACTTTATTTCTTACTGTACAGTCAGGTGGTGGCATTGACTGTCACTGCTGGTGACTGCGGCTCTCTCTGCTCTTTTCTACAACTTTTTACTGCAGTAAGTCTCCATAATGTTACATTTACCCACTTAATTGGAGAGATTGCTTTACTAAAGGCCCTGATGAGCAAACAAGCAGCTACCTGAAATGAACTAATTGGAAATAAGGCTGCTGCAAAACAAAAAATGAGTCATAATGATAAACAGTTTTTCTCTCTGTTTCCTCCTTTGTCTTTTTTTAACCATCAAGTTTAAAGCTTCTGCAGTGCTTTTTTTCTACTTTAGAGGAGACAACTGACATTCTGTGGTAAATGGAAGAAAGAGCAGAGCAGAACTGAAAATCCTCTAATGCACTGACACTAACTTGCCCTCTATTGTTGAAAATGAGCAGGCAATCATGATTGTTCATCAAATGGCTCCTAATGCAGTTAAAGCATTCAGCTATAATTTCTCCTTGCATTTATAATTACTGTCATAGACTGCACACCTCAGTGAGCAGATTAAAGCTATAAACTATTTAGCCGTAGCTTTAAGATGAGGAACTTGATTTGTCTGGCAGCAGTTATTTGTTAGAGAGCTTGACACTTCACATAAAAATGACTCAACTTGATGAAGAACAATGCAGTTTAAGCAATGCAGTGATTTTAAATCAGTCATTATACCACGCCCTGTAAGAATTGCAAAGCAATTTGTTAAATGATATATAGGACACGTAGATAACTGTATGTGTTAAGTATACCAAAATAGAAGATTTTTTTCTTCTGTGGATTTTATTTTCTCCTCCCCTCTGGAGCTGGAGGAGCTGCTCTGAACATCATGTTCTGCTATTAGCCAATATTGGTGTTACACAGTCAAGGCCAATTGCAGGAATCAGTTGTCCGAAGCCACACATTAGGAGAGAAGATGAAGCAAGGCAATAGGGACAGGCTCAGGTGGGCCTCTGTGCTGCAGTCCCTAAGCAGGGCATTGCCCCAGCTGCCCCTCCTCCCTCCAGTCCGCCCTGGTGAAGGCTCAGTCCCTCCAGGCCTTGGAAATTTCTCACCATTCCCCAAAAGCAGCAGATCATGACCTCTCAAATTCAGCATTCTGAAGGCTTGGAATATGCCCTGCCTAACATGCTTTCAGTCTAGCACTTGCCCTTGTAAAACCAGCAGTAAGAGTTTCTTGGCTTCAGTGAGAGCAGGGTCAGGACAGATCAGGGTGCATCAGCATGGATGTATCTGTGCAGATTTACTTGCTTTTTATGAATACTACAGGTTGCTGTTAAGATTGGTGTTATTGAAATTGTATTAGCTCATCCGACCCACCAGGTTACCCCATATTGTTCTAGGCTCTGTATGAACATACAGTAAATGACAGTTCCTACCCCCAAAAGGCAGGAATTCTTCAGTGCACGAAGAGATGGCAACCTGTAAGCATTTTGATCAGATTTTAACTGACCTTGAATTGCACCTACCTCCTCAAGCATTCAGTATTCATAAGGATATCAAAATCTTACCTTCCCCGTGCTGCATCTGATATTATTAAATGCTACAGCCTTCATAATCTATCGCAGAACAGTTTTACCCAGTGAAATTTCAAAGGAAGAGTATGTTTTACACCTCGCCAACCAAGTAGTGAAGATCAACAGTGGAAGGAAAAGACATGAGCAGCATCCAGCCCTCAACAGCACCTTTCAGCAAAAACAGTGTTACTTAGCAGGATGATCACTGTGCAAATATGATGGAGCACAGATGAAAAACAAGGAAAAATGTAGATGTGGCTTTATGAGAAGAGGAAAGGAGGAAGAGATTTTTCACTATTAATTGGCATAACGAACAGATAACTCACAATTATTAAGCTGTTGTCCTCAGGAGTTATTTTGCCTCTCCACAGTTGAGAGCTGGGTCTGTCTGTGCATGGAGGGGGGGTACATTGGCATGGGAAGCTCAGCTCCCTGTGGTAGCTCTTGTGCATCAGTGAAGCCACACAGGATTCACAGCAGTAGATTCCTCTCAGGACCCTGCCTGCAAGAAGAAGAATGGGGCAGAAGAAGCCACACACAGCACAGAGCTTATTTCATAACTGTGACGGTGTTTCCTGTTTGAGAGCATCTCACCTTCTGGGCAGCAGACTTCAGTTCCCAGCCCATGATATGGTGTGTAGCATCGAGGCATTGCACTGGTCACAGCCCCCTGGTGAGCCAAAGGGTCCAAGGCCCCATCCTGCCTGCTCTGGGGGGGGGGGGGGGGGGGCTGTGCATCCCAAGAGCATGAGCTGGATGGTAGGAGGGAGGTGGCTGGAAGGCTCCAACACTCAGTTCTATGAGGGGTGTCCATCTCTGGGGCACTGCATTGGCCCTGCTGGCTCCAGATGTGTGGGAAAGGTGCAATGGTGACCAAGAGGAGGGTGCGCTGGGGGCATGGAAAGGGAGGGAATAGCAGCAGCTTGCTGAGCAGAGGAAAGGAGCTGGGAAAGGAGGGGACCTGTTCCTTGTTGGAAATTTGCACGTTCCCTTTATTGAAAGAAAACAATTCCTCCTCCCCTCCAAAATCCCTCCCTGCCAGCACTCAGCACAGCTCCTCTGCCAGGGGTCAGCACATGCAGGATGGGGGAGGGAAGGACGGGGGAGTGGAGGAGGTTGTCATGTCTAATGAATACCCTGAATGTATCGAGATATATATTTTTTTCATTTCAGAAAAGGTTCCATTAAGAGGGAGACAGCCCTAACATGTGCTTTGGCCCCTCATCAGATTTATGAGTATTTGCTCTGCTCTTTAATAGGAAACTCTGCAGCAACTGCCACCTTGCCTGCTCTCCCTGAGATACACAGTGGCTTCTCAGGGAAATGCACTTCATTATTAATGTGAATTTGTACGTTTTTATGACACTGCTTGGGGGAAGGGGCAGGCAGAGATTTCCTGGTGATATATGCTCATTTCTAACCATTTATTGTCCCAGACAATCGAAGAACAATGATAAACATTGTTATAGAAAGTGGAGAGTGCCAAAGTGACATTTTTGAAGGGAAAGGAGAGGTGGCTGGAGTGGTTTTCATGTGGTTGGTCCCCTCCAGAACCCACAGCAACTGCATCACATCGAATGGCAAAGCAGTCAATAAGGACTGCTTGGTGGCACATTGCCCTCCCACACCTGCCCATTTCTGAAGCCAGCAACGACCCTTTGCTTCATGCTTTGCTGCAGCAGAGGGGGTACAGAGGAATGGAAGGCGTATGTCTTTTGGGAAGCCTCAATTGCAAAAATTCACAAGACTCAGAGTGAATGTTCAGAATCCCCATGCCCTCTTGCCCCTGTAGTTTCTGATTTATTATTGAGTGACCTGGCATGGAAACCCTGTGCATGCAGCAGCAGCTGCAAGGCATCAAATCAGACCAGGAGCAGAAAGGTGAAGGTGTGTGACATCGTTTACCAGAGCATTATCAGCATCTTCTGCTTTCTCTCTCTACTGCAAAGCACATCTGTAATTCACACAACCACTCAGGAGCTCTGTGAGGGGATGAAAATTGTGGGCTCGGGCTTCATTGGAGAACCAAAACATTCAGCCTTCAGGGTCACCCTAAAAAGAGAGATGAGTAAGGCCATGGCTTCCCTGTGATCCCACTTCTGCCTCTCCCAGCAGCATTCTGAAGGCCTGGTGGAGGTCAAGGTCAGGTTTCTCTGTGCCAAAGCCCCAAAAGCCTTCATGCTTGAGGGAGCTTAGTTGTTCCCTTTGGGATATCCTCTCTGCAGCACTACCAGCCAGAGCTTCCTCTGTGCCATCGAGCTCATAGCCTCCAGCTATAAATGAAGACTGTGTTTGTATTCTATTCCCCAGCCCTGAGCATGCACAATCCTTTGTAACAGGAGCTATGCCCAACAGTTGAGCACTGCTAAAACTTCCTTTATGACATTTTTCTGCTTCCCTCTTCAAACTGAATAGTAGTGAGGAAGAAAATCAGAATAGCCATATAGGGTTGAGTCAAAAAATCTCACCCAGTGATATCAAGCCCCAAAACTAAGTTCCTTTTCCCATTCTTTTTTTCCATGAGGGTTTCCCAGCCAGCAACCCGAGGGTTAGATTTCTTTCTGAACTGTACACAGAAGAGGAATTGCAGAAATCTTACTGCAGAATTCATACTAGCATTGGCCAGTAATTCAGATGAGGCCAGACTACTTATTCTGTTGTGCATGGATAATACTACAGGGATCCCTTCTGGATCTGCTTTCTGCTTTTTTTGTGCACCAGCAAAACTGCTTTTGCCCCTCTCCTGCTGTAGAACTGTTGAATCCTAACTGCAAACTTCTTGTTTTCATGAGCTTGTTTAATGCAAACTCCCAAACACTCCTTGTTTCTAAATATCCCCAAGTTTATACCATAGACCACAGATTCCCTGGAATTATGTACCTTGCTAAGTATAGCCAATAACCTGGCATAGCGCACAGCTGCCAGCAGATACCTCCATCCCATCTCTCCATCTCTCCACTTCTCTGTCTTGTCCCAGGCCAAGGTTAGAAGCAACTCGGTGCCCAGTTCCCTGTCTCTGCCCTCTGCTGCTCTCCAAGCAGAGAGGGCAGAGACTCTTTGGTTGTCACCCTGTAGTCACATGCTTCACCACTGCTGCAAACACAACAGCGGCTGCATAACATCAGCTGTATTTCTGAGATCAAATCAAACTGCTGGCATTGATTCCTGTAGGGAATGAGACCTAGTGGCCACCAGCTTGCTTTCTAGGGCCATTAAGAGGATTGATGCTGCCCTTTAAGCACCTATTGATCTCCATCCCAAGGGATGTTGCAGAAGAAGTGTTCTCTGGGAGATGAGTATGCCATGTCCTGCTTCTACCCACTTTCATGTAATCTAAATGCTTCCTTCGTGCTTCCTCCACTCAGGGGCAAGCAGCTGCATGTGATTCAATCCTCAGCAAAGCTCCCCCCTAAACTGGACATACAGACAGATAGGCTGTGGGTGGGCTTCCAGTTCAGTAACTCACTTCCCTTCATAACCTAAGGAGACCTAATCTGTTGGCCATGGCTTTTATGGTGCAAGTCCCAGGTTTGTCATCCAGAGAATAGACGATGGGGGAGGTAATTCTGTTTATTTGATTGGTGTATTTTTAAAACATTGTCTTTGCTCCCAGGAATTACATGGTCTTCTTCTATAAATCACAAACTCTCACACACAAAAAAATAACAAACAAAACAAAACCCTCAGTATTTTTCCAAAGAGATTAGGGTGAAAGTTCCTATACTCATTTTTCATGTCTGTAAAAAAAATACATCAACAAGAATGATAAGTATAGCCAAAAAGAGTGTAAAAGCACACCCTGTCATTTGTTTTCCATGTGCCATATGTTTTCTGAATCCTGCACCTCCCACATACAAATTGCATGCAATAATGTGGGGTGCACACATTACTCAGGATTATTTAGTTAAGCCCTGCCTATATGAGGGAATTAACTTAGATAAAGTCAAGCCACTGTGCTTTGTTTTCTGTTTTTTTTTTCCTTATTCTGGATTCATAGAGTAGAAAATTAAAGATCCCACTGTGCCAGGCTTCATGTCATTTGGTTTTAATTTAATTCATCTCTTCAATTCTCTGTTTCTCCTTCTCTTCGAGTATCATCAGTAGGTGGTCCAAGCATCAACCAGAAGATTTACTGGCAAGAGTAAATGTAAGAATGCTATGAACACATTGTTTTTCTGATATGATTTAATGACCTTTTTGGCATTCCCATGGCTGTTGAAATCTTCCATAATAATTCCCCTTGGCAGCCAAAGCTCCTGTTGATCAGGTGAAAGCTGATGCAAATGTCAAATGTCAATAAATTTGTAATCCATAAATGTAATACTCAGTGCCAGAGTGAGACAGGGTTAAACAGAGTGCAGCAGCAGACACCTCAGATAGGAGCTAAATCTTCATATTGTGAACAGAAAGTAGGAAAGGAGTATCACCTCCAGAAAGTTTCTGCAGCCAAACTCTTCTCCTCTCTCCCTGTTCTCTCTGCATTGCTGAGCTTTGACAAAAGAGGGTTTTGATTGCAGTCAGCAGTGTGAGGCTGGGGGTGCAGGTTTGGGCCCTTGATCTGTTTTTGACTCATTGTGTGAGGTTGGGAGTGAGCTTCTCTGTGTTTCCAAGGGAGATCTTTACCACTGCAGAGGTTTCAGAGCCATCAGAGGTTGATCCTGGAAGCAATTAGTTATGCAAGATATTCCGGTAAATTAACAAGACCACTTATATAACTTAGGTGTTGCAGGAATGAGTCGTGACTCATTTATGGTTTTAAGATGCTTGAAAAGGGCGAGCCATGTTTGAAGCCTGATTTTATATACAATAAAGACATAAGAACAATCACATAATTTCCCAAGAGATTTTCTTGAGGGCCCTCTGCTTTGACCTTTGGCTCGGAAAAGCTCCGGTTTGTTTGACATTGAAAAAAAGCAAATGTGTGAATGCAGTGCCACGAGCATTTGCACTCTGAGCATGCTGGGGCTGAGCACAGCTGAACTGGAAAAGACTGCAGCAGCTAATGTACTGGGAAAATAGAACAGAGGCATTTACTTAATAACTCAACTAATTCCTTTAGCTCACCTTGTAGGGATTTAACCTTTGAATGAGAGAGTCCCTAGTTCAAAATCCTGTGTCTCCTCTGTCCTTGTGTTAATTTTTAAATTATATATCATTGTTGAGAGGCCCTTGTGTTGAGCATTACAGGCTATTTTTCATGTCGAAACTGGGGAATTATAACTGAACATTAGCTACTGGCTATAAATCACACGGAACAAAGTGGCATCTGCATCTACTCAGTAACGAGAGTGGGAGAAATGCAACTTACTTAAGTTGAGACAGGAAAGAGGACACGAGCGCAGCAGCAGAGATAATTGTGACTGGGGAGAACTAATGGTTCTTTGAGACGTATGGGGCTGTGCAGACCTGTGCTCAGAGCTCTCCATAGCCAGCGCTGTAAGTGCATGGTCACAGCAGGAGCTCAGGCAATTTGAAGGGGAAATGCGGTGCTGGAAGATATTTCACACACCCCTGCAATGCCACCTAGCATGTTGCCGGTCACGGCAGGCCAGCCTTGGAGTAAGGGAGAGCTTTTTCAGAGCCTGGAAATTGCACTGTTTTGCTCTCCCCATCCCCATCTTCCATCAGCAAGCATGAATGAGCAGTGTCCACAACTCGCTCTCCCTGGGAAATGTTTTTATTTCTAATTATGGCTAAAGCTCAGGTGAGGAGGAGGCAGCGTGGCTGTCAGCACAGCAATCCATGGGGCTGTGGGTCTGCCCACTGCTCCACTCACAAGCAGGAGCACTGCAGTGCATGTGCCTTCCTGAGCAGCTCAACAAAGGTTACAGCACTATTTTAAAAGCCAGCAAGATAAGCTTAAAGGAGCATGGTCTTCTTCTTGCACCTGTCTCTGCTGTCCTTTCTTTTACTTTGGTGGTGTATTTTTTTAGTTTCCCAAACTTTGAACAAGTCTTCCATGGTCTCTTGTGTCTTCACTGTGGCAAGCCAGAGATGCCTGTATAGTTTTGGGGGCCACACACTTTCATTTGTGCAGTGGCAGCCAGCAGAGCTGCTTCATAACCTGCTGCACCAAATGCAGCAGGGGCTCAAGGCGAGCTCTGCCTGCAGTGCATCTCAAAAGGAGAACAGAGCTCCACAAAGAGGTCCCCGAGCACTTGGGTTTGTTCTGTTTGTTCAGTGCCAAGCACAGCAAGTTGCTGGTCCAGGCTCCAAGTGGCAGTAATTGCAGTAGGTGTTTTGCTGATTAGAGGTAAACTTCAGGACGTTTTTAAAAGCTTTGCTTTAGAGGCCTATGTGCGGTACGTTTATTAGGCTGTTCAGCAGTAATTCAGACAGCAGAGAATTGGTGAGGACCTGGTCTATCTAATTGTGTGTCTAAATCATAGTTCCGCCGTGATTCAGAGGTACTAACATTACAGACTGCACCGAATGGCTGAGGTTATATGGTCAGATTCCTGCAGATGGTCAGTTTGTACCATAAAATTTAAAATTACAACTTGCGCCATAAAGCTACTGCCTCAAATTTATTATATATTGAGGCACAACAAGCAAATTAATACTAGATGCAGTATATGCCCAGACATTAATGTGAGCAGAGGATGAAATATTCTCTTCCTGGCTCATTGATACACATTCCCTTCAGAGCACCAAGGAAGAGGACAGCACCAGGAGTGCAGCCCTGCGTTGTGCATTGCCAGCCAGGGGGTGGTGAGAAGGACATCACACCCCAGCATGGGGACATGCACAAACCCCAGCACAAAGCCCCAGGGCTTCCAAACCCACAGTTCTGCCCCGCACGCTGTGCCTGCAAGAGCTGAGCACTCAGCAAGATCTTTTTATTATTCGTCATAAAGAATCACAGCTGTGAAAAGCAAACTAGGGAAGGGGAGTGGGAACAGGCAGGCACACTTCCCTGGACTGGTGTAAATCAGGAGCAGCTCTGCTGTAGGTCTGCTGAATTACGCTGCTGTCACTCTGACATCAGCCCAGAATCAGCTCCTTTACCTGCAAGAGATGAGTGAAATATCTTACAACTGTGTGTCCAGGAGCCTGCTAAGCTTCTTGTAGAGTTGCTGTCAGTATGCCCAGGGCAGAAGCATATTTTTTTTCTTACTGTTGTACATAAGGGCTCTGCTGCAGCCGACAACATGAAATGTGTTAGTTCGGTTTGTTCAAAATGGAGTGTGTTTGTTAAGTGTTGCCTCTTTGATGTTGCGCTGCCATCTCCATCTTTGTCATCATTGCCCATCTTTTTCAATCTAATGAACTCAAACCATCAGTGCAACTTAAGTTCGGCTGTCTGTTCTTGCATAGTTAATATTAAAAATGTACTAACAGTGTGGCTGCGAAATCAAATTATGCACATAAATATGCTGGCATAGCAGAGGAGGCGGCAGAAGCTGAAGTTAGCAACATTGATGCCAGTTCACATTTGCAAATCAACCGTCAATCTGTCATTAAACATGTTATCAAATGATGATAAGTGTATGCTTCTTGCTTGCATTGGCGCGCTTATTCCCGATGTTGATGTGCATTAATGGGATAATGTGCATTAACATAGTCTTGCTTGGATGAACACAAAACATTTTTTATCCGTCTTAGTTTGTTTCCCCCTGTGGCCCCCAAGTAAGTGTTTTGTGTTATCAAATTGCCAAAAAATGGGAAAACACATTACTTTTAATTAGCAAAAATTTTGAGTCGTTCTTTTTTTTTTTTCTAAATTTTTATCCAGACTCTCCTGTGTGTTGTCAGTTGAGGTGGAGGGGACAGAAAAACATTCCCTTGCCTTCTTTAAGTAAAACGATTAATGTCAGAAACTCAGAGGCTGACAATTATGCTCTGTCTTAATGCACTGGCCTTTCATCTGCAGCCCTTGCTTTTGACACGAGTGATGGTTTCAGTTCAGCGATATGAAAGGCAGGAAAGGAAATGATCTCAGGCATTCCCAGCCCATTGTGCGCTGCTGTATGCAGACATGGCAAGCAGTCCTCATGCTGGCTTCAGTTCGTGGTTTTGCATGCGAGTCAGCAGCGGCTGTACCTAAAGATTAAACAAAAAGCTGCAGAAGAGCACGGCTGCTCGAGGAGGGAGTGGAAGGAGCTTCCCACCTGCCGCCCGGCTCTGCTGCTTACAGCACACACTGACAGTGAGCTTCCTGCAAGTGGAAAAGAATCCTAACGCAAAGTGATGGAAGTCATAAAGACATGGAGAGAGTCTGGTGACCAACCCACCACATCCCAGGGCCTTCCTGCCTCCCAGCCCTGCCCACAGTGCCCGCCAGGTGAGGGCTGAGCTCTGGGGAAGGCTCATTGCCCTGGGAACCATTTCAATGAAGACACACATTTGTGGTCATTGGGTTTTTTTAATTGCTTCAATTCAGAATTGATCTTTTTTTTTTTTTTTTTCCTACCCAGACATGATTCAGAGCTTTTGGAAAAGCTGAGGTGGAACTCTACCAGAGCAGGAAAGGCATCTGCTGGTCTTTTGTTCTTCTGGGACATCAAGGTTTTCGAACTCTTTAAAAAGCAAATGAAGCAAGGTTCTTCCCACCCCTTGGAGAACAGCTGTTCTTTTAAATCTTCCTGTATTTATGCAACGGGGGCAAAATTGTGATGATCTACCCAGGATTTTTACAGTAAAACAGCACTATTAATGAAAAACAGTCTGGATAATGTCTGGTCCTGTTCAAAACACCACGAGTTATTCCAGGACTTTTACTAGGCATTACTGGTAGTGTTATCAAATCAGGCTCCTTAAAGGAAAGTCAATCATTTAAAGTGTTTTATTTTTAGTTTATGAGCTAGAAAATAAAACTCCTTCTAAAACTTTTATGATAGGCATCATATTATTTACATGTCTCTAAAATAGCAACTCTTTCTCATACAATAAAAACGTTCATAAATTACTTTCAGTCTGTTTATGACTACTTTAACATTCAGTCATGGCTTGAGGTTCATCCTGAACCTAAAAAGAGTCAGAGATAGTGGAATAATGACTTTCTACATTTAAAAATTTTGGTAAATGGGTCAAACTCTTGATCACTCTTCTTTTTTTTAATCAATCTAACAATGCCATTATCTTCAGGCATCTTATTCAGGTCTCTGATTTCTATTATCTGGATGATCTAAAGGAAAACAATAAGGAATCATCATTGATTTTTTTTAATTGTCTTGATTTTTGAAAGGCCTATTATTTCTAAATTGTGGATACATCAGCACAAGTTTTATCCTCATAAAACTCTAATAACAGTAATTGCATTCCTGTTGACTTTAGCTTCCGTGAGTCTTCACATTTTCTACTTCTAAACCAAAGATCTTGTCTTCTCATACAGAGAGCCTGAATTTTAAGTTTATTTTCTGTTACTGTTCATTACTGGCAGAATTTACCCAGCAACATTATTTTTTTTTATAGCTGTGTAGTTTTATGTTGCTTGAAATTAACTTATCAAACATTTGCCCCACTGCTAAGGGAAGGTTCCTGATCAGATGAGTGGGCCAATTTGTCATGACCTGGGGGAGAGGTGCCAGAAATCAGATGGCTTTAAAAAGGCCTATGGTGAGGACTATGTCTGGGGGACTCCCGTAAGGCAGCTCAGGCTAGGATCGTGTGGGTGACTTCTTATATCACAAACAACAGTTGGACAACTAGTGGGTGAAAGGTGTCTTGCAGTCTCCCCTTCCATGATGACTTTGAGCCCTTAGACAGACCTTTCTGGAAGCTCTTCACTGGCAATGCCCAGTTCTTTCTCTTTTAGTCATTTGGCGTACAAAGCATCAAGGTATAAAATGGGCATATCAAAACTGAACCCAGATCCAGAATGTTAGCTACATCATGATACTGTGCAGTAGAAGAATGGTTCTGGGCTTTATCTTCCCTACTTCAGTCAGTCTCTGCTTTGAACAGATGCATTCATCAGCTGCATTAATTTACCAATTGTCATTAAGCAATTTAAAACAGTGGGATGCTGGGTTGTTCCTCAGTAGTCATTTGTCAAAGGAAATGTTGAAAGAAGGAATTAGAAATAACAGTTATGCTATTCTTTCTCTCGATTCTCCAGTCTTTATTCTTCATACTGTATCTTCTTCTATTATCTTAGGCTAACTTTGGAGTGTTTGTCAGTTTTTGAAAATGGCAAGTAATTAGTCAATATGTTTTCACCATATGTATCAAGCTCAGTAAAGAGGCAACCATTGGCCTTTGTCATGGCACAGTAAGCGTTCGTTTTCTCAGCACTTCAAGTTACGCTGAGCGTGTGGTGAACGCCAAAGAATTTAATGAGGAATCTTACAATGAAACATTTGACACAATAATTCACTGTTCAGCGCAGTTCACAGATTTGGGATGAGTCCCCGTTTCAGATTTCATTGACTTGTGCTGTTCACACTTGAGGTCTTGCACGAGCTGCATCACCCCTGCCTGGTGCCCTGAGCAAAGAGGCTGTGCAAAGGGTGGATAAATTGTTACTGACTCAGTGTGGTCCTATTTTACATCTTTTTGGCACAAGATGCTGTGTACAAGAGGGAAGAATTCTTGAAACCATGTTTCCCTTCCAGACGGCCTTAGTACTTACCCCAGACTAGTAAATGCACTCTTTCCACGGAGAAATTCTTGCTTTGAGGCTTCCACTCTTGCTGTCAACCTTCAATAAAATATAAAAAGAATCAGAAACTGATCTTAAAACTGCTGATAAAAAATATCATTTGCCCTGATTTCACCTTCTTCTGAGCAAAAATATGTGTGCTGTTTCTGGAGATAGAGAAGATAGGCAGCAGCCCTACCAGGGCTCTTGGGAATACTCTATTTCAATTACTCGTGGAGCAGGTTTCTACATTCTTCACTGGCTTTCCTTAGATTCACAAATAGAGCTTCTGAGCTCAGACTTTCCAGTTACAGGTGTTTTGTTTAATATTTTGGGGTACGTACAATAAATGGCCACAAATAGGAATGATGGCGTATTGTTTTACTGCAGTTGTGATTTAGATTTATGTGGCATTGCTATTGAAGTCAATAGGACTTTCTCCTGAGTGTGTTTTGCAGAGTATGGTATCATTAAAATATGACAGTTAATAGTCTTGTTTATGTTATTATATTTAATGAATAAATATATCAGTCTGTACATCAAACTCAGTTTTGTTTATACTCTTTAATTCTAGTCTTATCTCCCCTAGAAGCACGTTATATCTTTTAATTTTATAATTATCCACTTTATTCATTTGTGACACTACAGAACTGCCGCTTATATCCCATGAGACATCCAAATGCAAACAGATGGAAGACAAGCATCCATTAGGAAATTCAGATCTGAATCTGAATCCAGCTCCATATTTTCATAGACCTCCACACTCTCAGCCCAGGAACTTGATTGAGCTGCTGTATAAAGGAACAAGGGTTTCAGAATGAGAGTCTACATGGCATATCCAAACATGAACTGCCATCAGGGACCTTACAGGATCATCCAACTAAATATTACTTTCTGCCTCTTGAAGAAGAGCTGTGCTTTAAAGGCAAAGAGGGAACACTTTGCACATTGGTCTTCTGAAGTTTTTCATAAAAGGAATTCAAGGTTTATTGGGCAGGAGAGAGAACAGAAATAGAAACATTCCTGGAGGTGTTCAAGGAACATTTGGATGTGGTGTTGAGGGACATGGTTTAGTGAGAACTATTGGCAATAGGTGGATGGTTGGACTGGATGATCTTGTAGGTCTTTTCCAACCTTGGTGATTCTGTGATTCTGGAGGGAATGTCAGTCCATGTTCCAAGGACCATTTTAACTTGACTAATCTCGCAGGATGAAATACGTCCACTGTCCTTGCACATAGAGGCTCAGGGTTTACCTGTCCCAGGTGTGTAACCCCAAGAGGCAGCAGAAGAGCAAATTCCAATTCATCTGCTTAGGCATCTCCTGATGTGTCTAATTACTCATAGTATAACGATGAAAATTTAGTGAACTATCTTGGGTGTTACATGTATAGGATGGCAGCAGTCACAGGATTCTGCATGTTCTCCTTTAAAATTTTTCTTTCTGTCTTTTGATGTAACACACAAAATATCTGCTGTGTGATGCTGTTTCCAAAGGCAGTGCCTTCTTTTACATTCAGTAGCCAAAACCAGTGTGAAAGCAGGCTGGGAAGGGGGAACACCCATGTATAAAACCACAGCACAGAGCAAGTCATTGAGATTATAGGAGAGCAGCTGGCAAGAAGAGACATGTGCAGCCAGATAATAACAATTAAAAAGAAGGTTGTGATTCCACAGGTTTCTGAAAGCAGTGTCACTTCTTAGCATGGTTTTTTGTTTTGAATCTCCTTGATTGCTATATTTATTTGCTGGGCAATATTTCAGCCTCTTAGATTTTGAAAACCTCCCTCACCTATTTCATGACAAGGCCGTCAAAAAAGTCACCCCTCTGAAGCAGTCATCTGAGGGAGGGAAAATCTGCTCAGGAATGTGGCACAGACAAAGTGAATACTTTTCCCAGTCAGCACTTGAAGAAGAAAATATCATAATATTTAAACCAGTTTTGAAAACTTTCCATGAAAATAGGGGAAGGGAAAAAAAAAAACAGCATAAAACACTGGTTGCATACAGAGAGAGGCCAAAGCGGGTTCAGTTACCATAGAGATTATTACTGGCAATTGGTACTCAACAGCAGATTGGGATCTGTTAACAATATTTTTATTAATATTTTTTCTTAATTGGTTATTTATGTATTTTGGATCCATCTCTGTGCCGAGCCCAGATTTTACTCTTTACCTGTCACTCTTTTTGACATGAAGCAGTAATGGCTGTGCCAGATATCAGGCATTCCCTCGATTTGTAAACACTAGCGTGGGTCACGAGTACCAGAATGATCAATAACACGTGGACGAGTCCCTGTGCTTGGCTTTGGGTGGCAGAGAGGGGGGGAAGCATCACAAATGCTCTCAGTCTCTGCAAGCCTTCTCCAGAAGCACTCTTCCATGCAAACCCTTATCGCCATTATAATTACAACAATTTTTTGTAGGTACAACAGAGAGGATTCAGAATGCCTTTTCCCTTTTCAGTATTGCCACGTGTATATGCAAGCCCAGAGATTTGACGTGCATGTTCCACTGCACAGACTGGTCTTTAGAAAATACCCTATTGTGAAGCCTTTCCCTCCCCTCCCTGTCTTCCCTTCCTAAAGGATCATCCTGTTGCCTGGGTGTGCTGCAGCAAATGAAAACAAGTCACATTTTCATCACCTCTCCAGCAGAAATATGTTGAAGGGCCAATGTTAAGGGACTTTTTTGACTAATCTGCTACAAACTGAATTGTTGTTTTTCTAAAGAGTGCCCCATCCTGAACATAGCCAACATTAAACACATTTTAATGTTACCAGACCATTACCCCATAGGAGTGCTGCTGGCAGCCAGGCCCAGCCAGGTCTTGATCCCTTTCCCCCTCACTTCTCCAGCTTTGGGGTCCCAGCAGTGGGGAATGTGCCCTGGATGGACTCCCAGCCCCACAGGGTGCTCTGGGAGAGACAGAAACAGGGGAAGAAGAGATGTGGCTTTTCTCCCCTAATCTCTTTTTGCTATAATGATCTCAAGGGTTATTTGTAAGGTAGTAGGCACTGCATTTCAGATGGAAATGTGATTTTCCAGCTGATGGTGTCACTTTAAGTAAACAAAGTTAATTCTGCTTCCTGCTATGCAAGGCCTAATCTCATTACCCAAACCACAAGTAGCATAACAGAAAATATTCCCAACTGTCAAAAGAATTTAGAATAAAGGTGGGAATTGTTTTTATCTTTTGTCCCACTCTCCCCACCCCCACCCCCCCCCCCCAGATCCCTCCATGCACATTAACTATCACATCAGATCAATTGAAACCTATTCAGATCCCTCAGTCTCTGCTTGAGGCTCCTCTTTCATTTCATGCACCTGTAGAATAATAATACTTATTATTAAGCTGCATCTTCCCCTGCTGTAAACCCCAGACAGCCCCTCTGTGTTTAGCAGAGTTTTTCATGGGTTACATGCAGAGCAGAACAGGGAACCAGTGCTGCTGCTGACTGCAGTGGGAGCTGGGCACTGAGTGCTGTGGTGTTCCCAGCTCCAGCTTTAGGCAGGAGGGAATCCAAGCAAACTGAAGAGCAATTCTCAGCTCATCTCAAACCAGCCACCAGTCAGAGGAGAATCATTCACACAGCCCTGCAACAACAGTGCTTTCCATTCCCTCTTCATTTAAAATGACCTTTATGTGATGAGAACGTCTTCCTTACCGAGCCTTAATTGCTTAATTAGAGAACTGGGTTCTCTATTAGATAAACGTTTTTTAAAATCCTGTATTTTTTGGTATGTTATTTCTTTCATTTTAAGTTCATCAGCAACATATTAAGAGCTTTAAAAGGGCACTTTGGAGTGGATATAGTTTGGTATTTATTTATTTACTTGTTTGTTGTTTGAAGGCTTCGTTTCCTTCTCTTACCCTGAGATGTATTTACAGCACAAATCACTCCCTTTAGGAGTTCCTCTGCCCTGCACTGCTGTGTTCACACACCACTGTGCAAAAAAGGAGGGGAAAAGGAGGAAAAAAAGTAGGTAAAATAAATAAATAAATAAATAAAAGCTGCCTTTCAGTGAACAGCTGTTACAGGTTCTGGGTGTGATTGGGAGCTTATTTAAGGGTAGGTGCCTGGGGCCTAATGAAGGATCCTGCCTCAGCTGTGGAGGTCCCAGCCCACTCCCTCCCTTATCACGGTAAGCCCTGCATGCAGCTGGTTGTGTTTTGTTTCCTGTTCTGTTTGAATTTTGAATGTTATCTTATTTTTGTGGAGGTATTTGTAAGGTCTGTTCCATCCATCTGCTGCTGCAGGTTTGCTTTGGACTGTGTGTTTGGTGGTGGTTTTAAAGAAGTCAACTGATCCTCTTGTTCTGGAAAGTTCTGTGGGTTTTGCCTTGGGCTGGGTTGTTCTTGGATAGTGTTGTTGTGCTGATGTGCTGCTCTGAAAGCAAAAGGCTCCAGAGGTGATTCGCACAGATGCTGATCACTGAGATAAATGAAGACAAAATGGTATTTCTGAAGTAGTTCTTGGGGTTGGAGCAGTTGTGCTCATGCTGGAGCCTCTACTGCAGTGCTGGGGGTGCTGTGAGTGGCCATGGGGCACTAACATAAGAGGAAACCCGTTAAGATGCTAAAGCAATTGCAGGCTTTTCTCTCCAGCAACAAATGTCTTCTTGCTGTGCTCTTTTTAAAGTAATACCTTACTGCAGGATGTTATAGAAAGTAAAATGGTGACTAATGAAGAACTAAGATGGCAAAAATGGACCTGAAGTGACTTTAGATGAAACTGGACTTTGAAAGATCTTTGCTTACATTCATTTCAGCCTAGTTGCTTTTAAGGATCGCTGTTCTGCATAGGTTTCTGGAGTGTTATTCATCTGTTTGCTAATATGAATTCAGCTCATGGCAAGAGTTAATTGCAAAAGGTGATACAGCTTCTTTTTGAGTAGTTGTGTGTGGTATTTTGGGCAGGCTTCCTCTACTCAAACTCTGAGCCAACAAAGAGCCAGGTGGCTGCGTTGGCATAATACTGAGCACTACGTAATAAACCTGATGAGGGTTTATTAGCTTGGCACCATACTCCCTGAATTTTAAGGGGTTTGGATGAGTTCTGGCTGGCATCCCATTGGGTCAAACATACCCCTTGTTATACGTGCTGAAGGTAATATGGAATCATGCAGTCCTGGTCTTGCTGATCTGTGAAATTCATTTGTCCTACTACCTGTACAACTTACAAGTTATTTTTTAAATTGATTTAAATTTAAAACAACAAAACTTGTGTCACTTATTAAAGATGGAGAAAGACATGAGGAGTCTTTGAGGTGGGGCAGGACGTTTGTGTGTGTGTGTGGCTGGAAACAATGTGTACAAATGGCAAGTAATTGATGTTTTACATGCAAAGGCCAAAAATACTTAGAAATGATCTATGTTTATTATGTTTGTTGTAGCCCAGGGTCATAGAGGAATATGACTTTCAGGAAAAAATGGATAGAACTTGTAGTCTTGAAAATGTATATTTTACTGTAGGGCATTTTCAAAGGCTATTTTATTGTCTGCATCCTCTTTTTCACTTGCAAGTTTTGTTTTCTGTATATTATTCATGATGTCTGTCTTAATAAGTTTTGGGCCAAGCTGTTGTTTTCTGTTAATAGTTTGTCACAAATAACGTTGCCTGGATGTGGTGTTGGAGCTGCCCTGACACAATGCCCTGTGCTGACTGAGGTGTCAACCCCAGGAGCAGGATGGTGAAGCCCATTGTGAGGGTCAGATTTGTTCCCCCACTTGCAAGTTTTTCTCCCCGAACCCTATTCAAAGCCTTGCTAAGAGCTGGATGACTTCTCAACAAACAATCATTTGAGTGTTTAAGTAGAAGAGGAATATTTGTACTTATTTTCTTTCTCATGTCATAAACATCTCAGAGACCATAACATCTTATTAAGGCAGAGTAGGGATGGCGACAAAGTGTCTGATTGGATCTGTGATCTGCCCATTTCTAATGAAGGGAAAAAGAGAGATGTGAGTGTTAGGGCTGAAAATAAAGTAGAATTTCTTTAGTGCTCTCAGTACCTTCAATGGTGAAATTCACTCCTGGGGGTAAGAGCAGAGTTCAGGTTAAGATCAGTGATGGGATCTGGTTCTCTGCAGGTGCTCCCACTTGCTCCTGTCCTGATTGGAGTTCTGACTCTGTGAGAGTTGTACTATTATAACAACTTGTATTTGTGGAGTGAGTAAGGAACAGAAACGCTCATTTGTTGAGTAGTATATGTGCACACATTAAAACAACCTTTGCACTAGATGTCCTTATTACTTTCTTTTTCCCTTTGGTGTATTTTCCCCTGCTTTTAAATGGAATATCTGATTTCTGGTTGCAGTTCTGAAAGCTGTTAGCTAGTTGAGAGCTTCAGACTGAGCAGGAGTCAAGGATGGCTCTTTTTTGTAACTCCATCTTCCACAGTCTGCTGTAAATGCAAATAGTGAAAGGAGATGCCCCGATGTGAAGATGCTGATATTAACGTAGTATAAGAAGTGCCAGTGTGGTATGTGTGAAATAAGTTAATCACAGGCCATTTTGGAAGCTTTCTTTAGCAGGGGGAAGTTTCCCCAAGTAAAAATGTGTAAACTCTGTGCAAAATTGAGACATTTGGAGTTGGGGGGGTTGGGGTGGGGGGAAGGAAAACTAATTGCAATTGCAAAGTTGTTTCCTTCCAAGGTTTTTGCTACGGCTTTTGTAGCTGAACAAAGGAGCCAAGCGGAGGTGCTGGTGTGTGGACATCGTGTTTTGCCAACCCTGCCGAGCCTTCCCTGGGCTCTGGCCGTCAGCCCTTTGGCAATACCAGACTTAGTTTTAAGCTTTATTTAAACATTTGCTGAGCTCTAAGGCCTGATCCTTTCCTTGGGTCATTTTCCCAACAAAGCAGTTTCTCTGACTTGGACTACTTACCCCTGACTACAGGCAGGAGTGGAGCTGGGACATGTGGCGCTGTATCTAAAGATCTGTTGGATCTCTCAATAAAACAAACATGTTGTTTGAAGTTGTTTAGCTGTTTCTAGAGCAAAGCAAGAACTTCAGAGAGAATACTTTGACAATGGGTGAGGAGGAATCTGTTTTTCTGCCTTCTCCCTGCCCTTCCACCCTATTCCCCTTCCTCTTTCCCCTTTTTGACTTTTCTGTTAATTTTTTTTCCAAGGGAAATTTTAAAGTTAAGTCTACAGTAAAACCTTTTGCCAGCACAGTAATTTTGGTTGGGGCTGTTGTTCTTATTTTTTACAGCACTTCTATATTGGCACAACAGTCAACATAGGTTCAGCTGTATTTTAAATTGAATTTGCTGATGCAGCTTATTTCATTGAGGGAACTAGTAAAAACTCAACTGCTACAAACGCTCTTTTAGCAGGACAGGCTGCATCTGTGTGAGTGGGCTTTGGTGTAGCTGTAAAACGCAGGGTTGGCCAACAATGTAACCCTCACAGGCAGTCCTGTTGAAATGTGCTGGCTTTGAACTTATTTGGCCTCCATATGCTAAAGGAAGCATGGCTGTAATACACTAAATTCACAAGACTGAAATGAGCCTTATAGTGATTAAATCCAACTCCCTAAACGTAACTTAGGCAACTCTGCAACTTGACTTCTGTGACTTAATCACTCATAGTAAAAAACAAAAATACAGCTGTGCTAAATAGAAAACTTGTGGCTGTTGCTCTGTGTCCCTCTTTGATTGTAGTGTTATCAAAAGATATCATTCTAGCATGCCTTGGTTTCCCAGGTGAAACAAGCACCCAGCTATGTCTCAGTGCTATGAGGCTCAGGAGCTTGGCTAGTGAGGTGTTTGTACATCTTGGTACACAAAGGATACAGGCAGAGTTGCCAACACCAGATGAAGGGGACTCTCTGGCCATTTTATACTTGTGAAACAGTAGCACCACTTACTGGTTTTGCTGGAGAAATTCCATCCAATGAACCCAGGCGATGTTTAGCTTCTGTTGTCATAATAACTATTTTCTGAGAGCTGGGGAGGTGTACTCCTTCCTTACCCTTCTTGCCATAGCCCAAAGGATCAAAGATAAGGATTATAATGGCTGCGTTTGAGGACAGGATTTGTTGATTGGGATTTATCCTTTTAAATATGTGTAAGTCATAGAAAAGCTTTGCAGTCAGAAGTATTGACTTCATTGATCCATGCCAAGAGCAGAAGAAATGCGTGTGGGTTGAAGTAGAAAGGCTGTGTGAGATGCTTATAATAAAGATGTTATCTGATAAATAAGATATTGCTTTGTTCCTGACCAAGGGAAATTAGAAATCCAGACTGTAAGTACACCAGTCAGTTCATTCCAAGTTAACTGTGGCAGTATTTGTCTTTGGTGATCAATATTCAGTATTAGGACCTTATGTTCCTGTTTCTGGTCAAAGGAGATAGCTGTGCAGGTCCTGCTTCTGCATTGTTTATGGGTTTTACGAGGAGAATATCTGAATGAATCAACTTCAGGAGGATAATGAGCTATAAATGTGCAGAACATCACCTTCATCACTCAGAATAAAGTGGATGTAGTGTAGGTCATGATATTACCTTTGGAAACAGCTAAAATCCCCTGTCTTATTAGCTGAGATTGCAGAGGCTGACAAGGGAGGCAAGTGGGGTTAGAGGTGCTCAGTGTAAGTGGAGAGTGAATTGTCACAGGTGGGGCCATCCCTTAAGACATTGGCAACGCTGAATATATCACCTTACATGAACAAACAAACAACAAATCCTATAGGAATAACAAGGGCAGCTGCTGCAGAAACAATTGCCTGGAAGATGCAGGGATACGGTTTGGGAGTGCAATGTTGTGTAGTTGGGTCACCCTCCTATTTGGAGCAATAGAAGCTGATCAGCCTGCAGATACAAAGTAGAGCATGGGGGGTACTATCCCCAAGCACTTCCAGTTGCAGGGACTGCTGCAAAATAGGGGAGAGGCTCATTCTGCAGCCATTCGAGCTGCAGCCCTTTTCTCCTTTGCTGGCAGTGATGCTGTTCTCACTGGTACGGGTAGGAGAAATCCCACCTTGTTTCTGCAGCCCTCTCCTTTAAGAACACAAACTTCAGTGGTTTCCACAGTATGCCCTGGGTCACCTCCTTCAACTTTTGAACTCTCTTAGCAAACCCACGGTGGGCAGAGAGAGGGGGAGTCCTCACCCCTGTGGAAAAACCTGATCCGAAGAATTCTCAAGGGGACAATTGAGCGCTATCAAACACAACTGCAGTAATACTTTACTGTCTGCTGCAGATATTGAGCCCTCATTGCAGTAATTGTCACGGTGACAGAGCTGGGAACACTTGCTGTAATTAGGACAGTTGTTTTGTCATGTGTAACGATCTGAAGAGAAGCAAGGAAAGGAGGCGAACAAGCACTAATCTGCTGTAGCGTGGTGGAGGAGAACCATGCGCGGAGCAACACACGGTGCAGCTGCTGATCTATTGTAAATTCAGATGAGCAGGCATTTTGGGAAGGTGAAGAAATAAATGTTAAAACAATACAGCTATTCAGGGGAATTCATGCTCTCTCAGGTGTCTGTATCTGGAACAGCAAGTGCAGATGTTTTGCTATGAAGAGGTTTTGAAGGTGAACCTGGTGACATCTAAGAAATCCTCAACCAAAAGTGTGTGTGTGTGTATACAGGTTCAGAGGTGTGTATAGAGAAACTTTAAATAGAAAAAGTAAGCACATCTCTATAAATTGTGTGCATTCTGCTGCTGAAGTTTAAGAGCACACAGTGTGGAATTAAGAAAGGTGGACATTTGAGTGTTGTGTGTTTAGAAGTGCCATTAAATCCTTTTATTTTCTCCACAATAATGGTTTCAACCTCCTCCATTTTTGGTAAGCACAACCTCATCTACTGAAAACATAGACTGCTGTCACTGCACTGGGCGCACTTAGGCAACTGCAGGGCTGCTCAAATAAGAATCATGCCTAAGAGTGGTTAGAGATGGTAGTAGAACTTTGCTGATGGAAAATTTCCAATCCAAAGCGTTTTTTCTATGAGAAATTGAACTTTCAACTGAAATCGCTCTTTTCCTGCTTTCTGAAGAAATAAAAACCTGACATTTTCCTTCACAGCTGGAAAGATCTGGAGGCAAATGGCACTTGCAACTTCGTGTTTGTTTTTAGCATTAAGCTAAATTTAGTGTGTGTATTTTCAGTTATTGTTTAGCTCTTTAGCTTTTACTATTCAATGGAATCTTGCCTACAATACTGATGCCAAGCAGAGTTTTACCACTTCCCGTAGGACCAGATTTTCATTACATGGAGTTCTTGTAAGGATCGTGAATGTCCAGTAGTGGCGGTTATCAGCCTGTTACCTGGATTTTACAGAAGGTTTTGGGGATGACTCAGGTGGCAACAGATCACTAAAACTGATGTTGGTTCCAAATAAAACAACATAGCACTTACCTTCGAAATCTACTAGCAAGGAATTAGAGTACAGTGTGATTAACGAGAGCTGGGGGGCGTTGAGGACCTTATGTCTTGTCAAACATGCCATCTTTTTGGCAGGATTAGAGGTCTACAGAGTAACTGGGCTAATGAAATACCCATGGACTTCTCCTGAGCGTTTTACTTAGTCTACCTAATATTTTCCTTTATCTCAGGTACTTAACTGAGTCACATGGTTTAAATGTTGGCTCACTGGTGGGTGTTGCAGTATTGTGAATGGGTTATACCAAGGAAATAGCGTCTTTTAAAAATATTTTTGTCTACATAATATTTGTACCAGTGATCCAAGTGATGATATAGAGGCTATGAGATGAGATGGAATGTAATGGAGAATAACTAGAAGAAAAATGTGTAGGAACATAATAAGTCTGCAGGTTAAGGTGCTTCAGTCCATTTTAATATGGTTACATATAAAGAAAACTTTATGGGAAGAAAGAATATAGACCATATCTACTTGTTCCTTAGAGTAATTTTCTCAGTGAGCTCTCATTATCTAAGTTCTCAGAGCAGTGCTATGAGGGAGACTGGGACTCCATATAACTAAAACCAATGACAAATTAACTATAAGAAAACCCAAATAAAGAAAATAGACTTAAGGAATAGATTTTAATCTTATATGAACCTTTAATTGGGTCACCACGTGAAAGGTCCATGTTTCAAGAATATGAGAGAAAACCTGGAGGAGGAAAGCAGAGATGACCTGAAGGCTGGTAATACACCCAGCACTGTGAGTTTTAAAGAACTTGACATATTCAGCTATCAAAAATGGTGAAAGAAGCTGTGATTGCTGTATGTAAGCATCACCGTGCAGGAGCCAGCTCCAGCCTAGCTGACAAAGCACATTTAGCTGGGTGTTTATGTTGACCAAATTTAGCAGTAAAGAAATGCATTAAAATAAGACTCAGTCTCTAGTTGAGGAGGTGAAGGAAACATCCAACAGTTTCACAAGTGCACTCCTGGGTGTTCTCCTTTCTTCCCAACAGGATTCGAGGCCCTTTTAGAAGTACATATCTACAATGAAGTTAGATGGCAGGGAAATGTCATTGGAAACACAATTTAGATCTGACAGGTCGTGTGTGCTTATGTATGTATGTGTGTGTGTCTGAATGGGCGTTGGTGTGACAAAGCAAAGCAGCTCATTTATGTGAACATTAATTAGCGTGTTTGTGTTTCTTGCAAGGATATAAATGGATGAGATTAGATGGTTTGTTCAGCCGGACAACTAAATAATCCAGTGGGCGTTCAACCCACATAAAGCTTTTTTCTTTTTAGCTTTAATCACATTGAGAAAGTGGATGTTTTGTATTTGCTCCTTTGCTGGGTAGTCAGGTGTGATTTTAATTTCTTGGTGTTTCCCTTTTTTTGGGAAGGGGGAAGGTTAAAAATATGTGCTTTCAATAACACGTCCAGTGGAAGCCTATTTCTTGGAATGGTTTTCTCAATACCTTTCTTTTGGGATTTCAGTGTTTGGGGTGTTCTGATAAAACCAGGGGGGAAAAGAAGCCTACAGGAAGGAAAGACCTTTTTACTGAAAGTCTGATTTAGCTTAAAAACTTAATTTCTGCTACAGAAATGGAGGGGGGAAGATTTCAAGCAGAAAGAAAGAAATCAGACAGCTCCAGTGTCCTGCATCAGTGTCTGAACCTTGCCAGCAGTTCTGTAAGAGCAGGGACTGACAAAATAATTCATTAACAGGAATGTTCCCCTCACGGAGGGAATTGAATAGCTGCATGAGAAACTTTGAAGCCTCCTTTGTGTATCCAAACAGAAACATGGCTCAAAGAAACAAACGTCTACAGCGTGTCTGAGTGCTGTGAACTCTGGGCTATTTGTGGATTGGCTTTGAGAGAAGTTGCTCTTGATTTAAGAGCGCATCCTGAAACTGCAGACTGGAGGCTGGAGAGGCTGGCAAGGAGGAGAATAGTGAGGAGAGCTTGCCTGGCAACAAAGGCACAGCAATTTGCTCCAGCGCTGTTGTGAAAAGAAGATGCTTTTGTGAGTAGCAAGACAAGTGATAAGTGCAGCATGAAAGCTCTGCGAAAGTAATTGTTCTCCCGAACTCGGTTCGCAGTGGTCAAGGTCTAAGACAGGAGATCTGTTGGAAGTCTCTCATTTAACAGTGCAGCTTAAGAGACTTCTTTCCCAGCAAATACAGCCTTTGCCTGCATCCCGGTTGCTTACTGCTGTTACACCGAGGCCCTTGGGCTACTCTACTGATCCCTGCCCAAGAAATGCTTATGCCAATGTGCTGGGAGTCTCCTTTGGTTTTGTACACCCATCTTATTACACTAATAATGCACTTTCTGGGTTAAGAATTGTTTTCAGATTGCTCGTAGAATGCTATTTTGCAATTTCCATTTTAAGCTTCTGATTTTTTTCTGCAGAGCCTTGTAACAGCTGTTATACAGCCTTGTATTGCTGCAGGTGTATCTCTAGCTGGTCTGCTACAGCAAAGCCTGGGGTGGGCAGTCAGTTCCTCGGTCCTTATCAAATAGCAGTGGATTTTCCTTATACTCTGATTAACCAATGATGTTTGCTCTGATTTAAATTCTTCTGTCATATATCTCACTGTAGGACGGAGAAGTTTGCTGAATTTAAAGAGGGCTGCCACAGTTGTGTAAATGAACGAGATGTTTTCTTAAAATAACTATTTATGCATGTAAATCTCTCTCTGAATCTTCTAAACACTTCACATCTCTCCCTCTAACTCATGCAGTGGCATCTCTCTGTCATGCATGTCACATACAACCAGATTGTAAAACCCAAAGAGCAAAGGGCATGTCTCCCTTCCTTTTGTACAATGCTACTGAGTGGTTGGAAGGATGAAGAGGAGATAACATTTCCTTACCATCAGTGTGACCAATTAACAAGGCCTCTCCCTGATGAAAAATAGATTTGAGACACTGTTTATTTTGAAACTGCCAAGTTCACATTTATTTCAAATTAGTTTTAGGAAATGGGGTTTTGTTGCCAGTTGGTTTTTTTTTCCAACTGAAAGTATGGTCTCAGCCCAAACAAATATGATCATGTAATAACATTACAGGAAATTTCTGCTTGTCAGTTTTCATTTGGTGTTGTGGCTTAAATGTGTTGCTTGGGAGGGGGAAGGTGCAGCAGTAAAAATTGCAATGGAATTAGAACTTGCAACATAAAACATTCCATTCACATGGCATTTCCTATGCATTTTTAAGTGACGAGTATTTTTGCTCAGTAAGTTTCAGAGATCTAGAAAATGTAAAAATAAGGGAAATCACAGCTGGCAGCAACAATTAAATCTGTGAAGTTGACTTGAGGAGATATGAGTGTTTTTAACTGTAAGGTAGTAAATTGCTCGTGCAACAGAGGAGTACTGAGCAGAGCTGGTATCCACACCTCTCACTTATCCCCTTTCACTATAAAAGTTATCTCCTGTATTGTCTGGCTTTTAGACTTACTTTCCTAGGGTGGGAATAAAGTAGATTAAGGACCATCTGTACAAGGCAAATTCTGTGCATGCAGTTTACCTACATAAAGCCTCTCTGGGTGCACCTCCAGCTTTCTGTTGCTTATAGAAATCATTAAATGGGCTGGGAGGGAAAGCCAATGGTGTGCTGAGGTGCCTGGCAGAAGGTTGGCTGGTTTGGTCCTGAGGATACAGAGCTGCTTCATGGGAGACAGAGTTGCTTGTGCTGCTGCCCCTGACTACATAGAAATGCCTGAAGACCCACAAACTGCTGCTGCTCTTTCATAGTGCTGCCTGTGCTCTAAGTGTTAGCTGTGTGGCTGCTATTCTCCTGGATAGGAGTGATCTAACCCTTGCTTGCAAAAACCATCAC
This sequence comes from Coturnix japonica, assembly GCF_054131305.1. Lineage (NCBI taxonomy): Eukaryota > Metazoa > Chordata > Aves > Galliformes > Phasianidae > Coturnix > Coturnix japonica. The sequence continues at coordinate 13,228,503 of NC_140681.1, read as the reverse complement.
TTAGCATACTGACCCTTATCAGGACAGGTTGTGTTTAGTTTCATATTTTCATCAGAAAGGAGCTCTGATTCCTGTGTGTGTTCTGGCTGGAAAGCTCATTTTTTGAGGGATTGTGATGAAAACTCTGTTCTAGCTTTGTGTTTTTTGCCCTATCATGAAGTAGAAAGAAATGATCTTGATTCACCCCTCAATTACATTAATTCATAGCCCTGTAACCCCAGGAGCTATACTGACATATTAATGATGAAACAGAGCATGTGATCAGTTCTCTATTACTGCAAAAGGAGTGTTAAGCCAAAGGTGAGTGAAAACTTTAGAGACTGGTAGCATCTAAATGGAAAAATGCTGTTTGTCCCGGATCCTAGAATGTGTACATCGATGTGATCCAGGTTTTCAGGATTTAACACTGAGTCCTCATTTCAAGTAAAAGTTTCACAAAATCCTTTTGTTGAAGTCATTTCCCATTGCCCCATCCTGGGCACTGATGCTCCTGCTCAGGGCTGTAGTCAGGGCATCTACACGTGGGATCTGCTGCCATGAACACTGGGACTGACCCCCTCCATTTATCCTTAGCCCTCTCACCCAGACTGCTGAGCATAATGGACATCTTGAAGCTTGTTTGCTCTGGGACTCTGGAGTTTATTTCCAATGATAAAAATCTCTTTTTTCCAGCTCCAGTGCAAACAGATTTCAGAAAGCTGTAAGGCCAGCCAAGTGTGCTGAAGTAGGCTCTGGCTCCCATTTGCTCACTGGCATTTTTTGACAGTATTGGAACCTGTTACATTAAAATGGCGTCCTGAGGGCATTGGAAGCTGCAGTATGTGTCTTTGGGGAGATTTGGCAACTTTGAATTCTCAGGCAGGATTTACAAAAGCTACAATAAACCAAGGAAAAACTCATTAAAAACACACTGAAATTGCTTTCATTTACAGTAACCCTTCTCTCACACATCTATGGTTTTAGCTACCAGCAGCAGGCTGAAGTTTTAGCTGGGGAGAGGAGTAGATTACTGAGGGACATATTAGACATGGAAGCATTCACCTACAGTGTGAGATTGAGTTTCTACAAGCATTCAAGGGCACGCACAACTACCTGTTCCCCATATACATAAGTAAACATGTGTTTCTAACCACACTGCTGTACATACACCACGTGCACAGCACCTTTCTGTGGATGCCTCCTGATATGCAAGTGAGTGGCAGGGAGGTGATGGTCAGACTGACCATGTGTGACTCAGTGGGCCCCAGAAAAGCACAGGAGGCTCAGGGTGAGTCTCTGAAAGTCAGTGGTTTTTCTTGTGTTTCCAGAAAGTATGTAATTATCTTTTCTGATCCACCCCGGACTGAATATCTGATAATGCATCTAATGAAACCTATAAGTAGTATTTCATGAAGCTCCCATTCCCTCCCAGGCTCACCAGGGATCATTTTTCCCTTTGAAACACGGCTCATCATTAGGAATCAAAGATGTTTGATATACAAAATAATTCCCCAAATTAGAGTTTGTCAAATGCAGGTTTGCAAATCTCCCTGTGTTCCCCCCCAGCTCTCCCCCCCTTTCCATCTCTCCCTTTAGTTTGATTATTTCTCACAACCGGGGGCAAAATTGTTCTACCCTTTCCCCTCCTGCCTCCTTCCTTTATCTGCCCCCCCCCCCTCCCTGGCTGCAGCTCACTTCTAGGCTCCCCCTGGTAGCTGTGCCCATGCTGGGTGCTCGTGGCCATCCCTGGGGCTCAGAGCAGTGTCTGAGAGGAGCAGGAGGGGACGTGGCTGGTTCTCCCTCCGCCAAGTGCCAGCAAACGGTTAACGGTTTAATACTTTACAAAAAAGTCAAGACAGACTTGTGATTCTTGATGTTAATGAAGGTGTCACACATTGTCTAGAGAAAGTTGTGCCTGGCAATCTTCCTTTTTTCGGATGCCTACACCACTGACATTTCATCTCGCATTCAAAGAGCACTACCTTAATGAAATGCATAATTAACATATTCTAATTGTGCTGAGCGCTGTGATGATTTTGACAGAACTCACTTTCCATGTCTAATTTGATGCTAATTTAATCTGTTCCTCTCCCGCTGACATGACCTTTCTTGATTGAGTTTCACTGAGGAAATTTTTTGATGGATTGATTTATCAGCATTGCGGAGACAACAAAGGCTGTGGGTGCACGACAGAAGCCGGGGCGGGAATGGCCCTCCGTCCTGAACTTTCTGCCTGCAATGTCCTCTTTCCAGAGACTGCTTGTCTGATCTACTGATGGAATTTGAGAAACGTGACATCTGTGTGTGGGTTTGATCTCTGTGATAAATACAGTAAATATCTGATTGTGCTTGTGAATCCTTTGGAAGGAAAACTTCTCCTTCCTGCTGCCCTATGGGGAGCAGGCTGTGCTGACCCCTCCCACCACAGGCACCCAGGGTCCTTGGACCTTTCTTAATTAATCCAGCCGTTTTCTGGGTGAAATGGAAATTGCATTGAAACAGGGCTGTGAAACATCCCATTGCAGCCTCCTCACTGCATCGTTCCATCAAACTTTCTTAAATGTTTTGTATGGAAGTGTGTTTTCTATCCTGTATGTGCATTTTCTAATGTACGCACACAAGCATGCATATATCCATACAGAGGTATAGAAATAATTTATGCACTGTGCATGCTCAATGATATCCCTGCTCAGACGTTGTAGAGGAAGCTTAGTAATCCTCCTGATGTTGTGAAGTATGTTACCTCTATCTCACAGTGCAGAGATGAGCGTGTGCCTGTGGGAACACCCAGATGTGCCATGAATCTCCCACAGGATATCAAATTGTTCAGTTGTTCCATAAAACTCTTCTATATCAGGTGGCCTCTATCCATTGCTTTGTAATTTGACAGTTTCTTTCTATCCTCGCAGCATATCTAGCTGCTTGTGCCGGGTTCTGTACTGGGGGGAAAATGTCCTCCCTGACCCTCACAGTGCTCCCTTTTATCCCCCAAAGCATGAGATTTGAGTTATCTTTGGATGTTATGCTGCAGCTGTTGCTGGTCATAAACTTGAGGAGTTCCTTGTAGTGCATTAGGACGAGCAGCTTTGCTGCTTTGGAAAAAGCAGAGATACCATCTCACTTTAAAGAGAGATCATAATAATATTTAATTGACAACATCATTGAAATGAATGCTGTAAAAGCTAGTCACACAAATCCTTCAGTTTTATGTTTCAACTCACTGCAGACTTCTTCAGAGGAGTTAATGCACACGTGTTCACTTTCTTTAGTAGGTGATGTAATAGCTTCATTTGAAAAAACTTGTTGATAAGTCCTGGATTGTCCATGTTTAAGCTACACTATGCAAAGAATAGATGCTGAAGGGGCAGGGGGAGTGAGTCCAGAGAGCAGAGGGAGCTGATGCTTCCTGCAGGACTTGGAGTGCGTCTTGCACCTTGTGTTGGCAGAGGAGTGGTGTTCTCCCTCTTCTGATGGTCAGGCTGCAGGCAGCACCTGCTTGAGGAAGTACATTCCTTGATGGCGAGGAATCACACCCTTCTATGTTGGGCCTCAGTTTGGTTCTCAAGTTGATGACTTTCTTCTTTTATTTTCTTAAATAACAATAACAAAAAACAAATGAAGAACAAAAAGGGATCTCATCTTTCAATAGAGCCTTTCCTGTCTTTACTTCTGTTCTTTGCCAAAGGATGGGCCAGAGCTAATTATCTCACAGATCCTCTGCTCTGAAAAAGAGAAGCCCTGAGATATTTGGCATTTGTCTATATGTTCTGGCCAAGTCTGTTGGGCAGCTGCATACCGAAATGTGTAAACCACGTTATGACTGTGAAACTATGAGTCATTCGGTGTTATTTACCATTGATACTGGCAGGCGGCCTGATCTGTTACTGTAATTATGTCTCTGTCTCTACCAGTGAGATCAAAAGTACAGAAATTCCAAGTAATAGGACTACAAGTACATGAATAGGGTGAAACTCCAAGCATCTGGATTGGAGAAAAGGATATTGAGTGCACAGTGTAACGAGAGATCAAAGAGGAAGCTAAATCTAATAAAGCAGTAATAACTGGTAAGCTCCACTTCCAACATATGGAGCATCAGAATTTGGTATTAAAATGTTATTTCTTAAGAAATGTTGAGAACATTTGGGCCTGTACTTCTCTAGTCTTGGTATTTCTGCATCCATACATCCATATTTAGGAGATTTAATTTAAAGAAATATTGTTTAAAAAATAATAAGAATAATAAACAAGGCGGTGTGCGGGGGAGAGAAAATAATCCCAAAGAAATTTAGATATTTTCATCTGTGGTCACCTGGGTACTTCTGGTTGTTTTACTGATTAAACCCATAGGACAGAAGGGAGACAATGGAGTCTGCAGCCATGCCTGTTCATCAAATGCTCTTTTTCATTAGTACAGTTCACTTCAATAAAATCCTGGGCACTTTTGATAAGACAGTATTCAAGGAACAAAGCTGTTAGGAAATGACTTGCTCATAAGTTCCAGCAATAATTTTTGGCCTTAGAATATTACTTGGTGTTTTTCATTGTCAGCTGAAAATGAAAATGTAGCATTTCACTTGTAGCCCATTAGAAATGAAGCAAGGCGTGCAGCTCTTTGCAGTTGATCTACAAATTGCACCAGAATACTTCTGTGAACTTTTCATCTGCCAGTACTCCTGGGAGGGAAAAAACAACAACATTCCCAGAAAATGCCCATTAATTTGAATGATTGAATATTCAAGGAGGTTTTATTCTTATCAAGGTTTCTACAGAAGGAAAGTGAAAATTAGTAAAAAAATGTGTTGAGTGTAAATGGAACTTGACTGCTGCATGAAGGAAGGTCCTTAGCACCAAATTCTTTGCAGAAGGATGTATCTCTTGTAAGATGGCTGGGAATAGAAACATTTGGAACATGGAATGGAAAAATTAAGGATAAAAGCAGTGAGTAATTCTGCTGTAACTGCAACTGTATTTTGGTATCCCTGTTCTTTAATTAATTTCTGATATAATTTATAGCTTTTATATTTCCATCTGTGGTAAAGTTAGTATGTAGGCATTGCATAGCATGGCTTGTGGGAGAACTGGAGTTTGGAAAGACATTGGTGACTAGATTAAGCGTGAGCCAGAATAGAAACAGAAGGATAACTTCTTTTTTGGTGGCCCATGGTATAATTTGCATTAGTATTCTTTGTTGTCTGGCTCTTCATCAGCACCCTCTGACATCTTAGAAATGATAGTTACGGCTCTTTTAGCCTCAGATCTTGTTTTAAGAGAGCACTGAAAATGTTTCTACACGGCATAGCCTTAAGGGTTAGACTGTAAAGCATAGTTTGTAGGTCCCTTACAGTGGCTTCCTATTAGGCAATAGACTTATCAAATATGAAAGCACTTGGTATTCTTTCTTCCAAAAAAGGGAAGGAAAAAAAAAAACATCTGGAGAAAACATTATGGCCTTGAATCTGTTCAGATCTGCCCTTTAATTTGGAATGTTTGGATGGATGAAATCACAGGTCTTTATTCATGTCAAAGAAATACAACACTAGGAAGGTAGAGTTGTGTGTATGGCGTGTTTGGACTTAAATTAAGAATTCAATCCCACATCTATAAAAATGAGCTGTATGTGTACATTCTCCACAGCCCCTGAACTTCAAAAGCGAAGGGAGCAGCTGCCTGTATCTGTGAGCATTGCCACTATCCTCAAGAATTGCCACTTTCAAGAAACCCATTAAATAAATAAATAAATATGCTAAATACCACTCCCAGCTGTGGAATCAACAACAAAACAAACAAACAACCAAAATCTTGCGGTGCTGCGATATCTAAAGCAAGCCTTTTTTTCCGAGGCAATATTATTGAGGTGCTGAACAACATTTGATCACTTGCAACCCTTTCAACTGACGTTCTATTATTCACATGTCTCTTTCATTATGCAACAGATGGTGAGTCCTGTCGCTGATTTTTTTTTTTTCTTCAGATTCACAAAACTTCAATGGATTGTAATATGACCCTAAAAACAAGTAAAAAAGAAAATGCATGTTAAGGTTTTATCTTTGATAATAATCCATTGACAGAGAATAACAACTGACCTCCTATAAAGAAAAAGAAAAGGCACGTTTGCCTTATTTTATGAAGAGCATTTGTCTAAAACATTTGACTGAGGTGCAGAATGTGGCCTTCAGCTGAAATGAAAGATGGTCCTTCTGTTGCTACATGAAGCCATATTTGCTGCTGCAAAGTGCAAAAGGATAGGCTGACAAACTGATAGCGTGTCAGGAGCGTAACAAACTTGTATTCATCTCCACAAACATCTGCATATTTATGAAGATTCTGAACCAGAAATGTTTCATTTAGAGGCAAATTTAAGATCGCCATCATCTTGATGTCTGAACTGCTAGAAAGGTCTTTTAATATTGTCCCTCTTTTGGTGTTCGGTCACTTATTAATAGGCAGTTTGTGGTGTTGAAAGACTAGAGAGGGAGTCATAGAGCAATTAAACGTTATGCTCCATATGCTTTTGATGTTTTTTGATCTCAGTCTATACTAACTAGATCCTGAATTATTATGCCATGAGTTATTAGATGAATTAGTTTGCAATAATAAGTGAAATAATAATAACGCTTGTATGCTGATAGATCTTAAAGTCATTTTCACACACAGAGCTCAGTCTGGCGAACACTTGCAATGTCTGATTAACTTAAGGCTTACACACATTCACCCTGCATCTGGGCCAATGGGTCTTTGCCTAGTCATGTGATGAGATGTGCTGCTGAGATGTGATGAGCTTTGGGGCTAAAAAAAAAGGGGGGAATGATTTGGGTGCCAGATGGGAGGCACCTATGGCTTCTATCCTGTAGGAACATATTCTATACCCTTGAATTACAGCCCAGCTCCCTCTGCAAACTGTAGAGCAATTCCTTGGATGGAATACCAAGAGCAATTCTGTTGAGAACCACCATTTCTCCTTTGGCTGAGCAGGAAGCCTAGACTGTTAAGTTATCAGAGTACATAAGCATAGTTAGAGCTATTCGAATTAAGCCTGTAGAAAAATAATAATTAAGATTTGAGAATGAGAATACTTATTTCATTGAATAATTACATCAGCATTATTAATAATACATAATGTTTCACCTGTACGTCATGTCTTCTATAGTACCTCTTTTTGTTTGATGGTAAGTGTTGCAAGGAGTTCAATAGCTGTTCAGGTTTATATATTTCTGTAAAAAAACAGTGTGTACGTACTCAGATTGAGCTGTTTGTTTGTCTTTCAAACAGAATTCCTGGATAGATCAAGCTCAGCCAAGATTTGAATGCTTTGTTTTAACTCTATCTGCTTGCTTTAAGGCACAAGTTAATTGGTATCGCACTATCATCCTTCTGTTGTAAAGCTGATAGTCCAGATATTCCACTGCTGTAAGTCAGCATAAAGCTATTCCATCTTAACCAGCAAAGGGTCTCATTGAATATACATATTTTTGGCAGGAATGGCTCTTTAGACACTATTATAAGTTGGTCTTTCACGTTCTTGCAAAAGTCTTTCAGGCTCTGCCTCTTTGAGTTAGGCGAGCACGAAAGAATCGACGTGAGTCGAACTAAACAAAAAAATCAGCCCCAGTGCCTGCTTCTTGCCAAGAACAGTGCCCCAGAACTAGAGCACTGCTGTGTTTACTGGCCCTTTCATAACACTGTCAGTATCGAAGAGTTGGTAAATACAGAACTCATCCAGGAGGCTGTCAAATTCTTCTGCACTGCTGCACACCCCAAGATGATATGCTAACTCCTCTACCATTTTGCCAGTAAGCTTGAGTTTAAAGGCTGGGTCAAGAACGAATGACACTTTTCCAGTAGGCTGTCCTTCAGGGGAAATGATTTTATTCTTTTTTTTTTCTCAGTTCTGACATGAAAAAGGAGCTATGTAATGCTTCTAATAAAGAACAGCTACATATTTATTATGTATCCCTAGGTTTCTTTATGTCGTCACCTCCAACCCATTGCTAATTCTCAATCACACTTTAATATTTCTGAATCATACATCCTAAGCAGTTTGCAAACATTCTCAAACCACGCCAAGTCTATTTGTATTAAAGTAGCCTTCTAGAAAGCTTGCAAAACAAAACAGTCCTGGTCCTTATGAGCCTTCAGGCCGAATAGTGAGGCTGATGGAGTGGGCAGCAGCACAAGAGATGGAACGGTTTGCCAGGGGCAAGCTAGAAATCAGGCATGGGATGAAGAGTAGACCCTGCATCTCCTTTGTTGTAGGTGAACACTTACTCCCCTGACCACAGGGCTTCCTAGCAGCTGGTACTCCTTGTTATAAGATTGCAGTGTGGCTTCAACTGCAATTTACTCAAAGATCAAATCTACAAGAGCCACACTGGAATTCTGTCCTGCGACTAACTGGATCCAAATGACAGTCAGCTGTTGGTCTCTGGGTTGGTGCTTAAAGGTAGAATTTTTGTTGTATTAGAAGTGAATCTTTCATATCCCTTAACATGGAAGTATTAAAACCCAGGGAGGTGTTGTTCTGTGGTTAGCTGTTATTTGACACTTTGGGGTGTAATGCCTCCTGATCAGCACTGCCAGCCTGCCGGACAGTTAGACAGATTTTAAAATGGATTGTGTGCCAGAGAGAGTGCATAAAGCACTGTTTCAGTTTCCTGCTCCAAGTCTGCTTGCTGATTATATCATCCTTCGTGTCAGGGAAAGACGTGATGTACAGTGTGAGTGACTGTGGATCATTTCCACCCATTCTGGGGAAAAAAAAAAAAACAGACAAAAAGAGGGACATGTATTGCAGCAGCCGAGGTGAATTTGACGTTCCTGGAAATGTGCAGTAACATAATCTGCTTCTTTTGCTGAGTTCCTCTACTACAGTAGGCTTTGTTGGCATCATTAGCCTCCATGGTAGCATCCTCCAGAGGGAATTCAACAGAGATGAAATACAAAAACTGCTTTAAAATGATAAGTCACAAATAGGATCTGCCACCAGGCATTATAAACAAAACTAGACACAAGAGACTCATAAAAAAATTAAAGAGTAAAGTAACAGAGAAAAACCCAAATCTTCCTGACTACAATCTCATTTGCACACCTGATTTGTTTGCACAGCATCCAGTATACAACGAGCACAAAGGCAGTAAAAAAAACCCTCAGCCAAATGACCAACACAATGGCCATTGATTCAGGCACTAATTTAGCAGCTTTCATATCTGTTAACGCGACATGTATTTGCAGCTCTGCTTCACAACGTTTGTAAATTTGCTGCATGTGTGTATTGCTAAAATTTGGATTTAGCAGCCCTTGTAACAAAAAGGGAGAGTCTGGGGGGGAGCGGGGGAGAGTATCTGGGGAAAATGTTTTTTTGAGGTTTAGGGTCTGCAGTTGTGCGATGAATTGTATCTGCTGGTAAGGAGTAACAGTAGAACTAATCGATGTATTGACTGCATCGCCAATAGCCCTGTGATATGAGAGTGATGTATTTCTCCTGACGCATTTATTTCACAATAATGCAAACACCAACTTCTGACCTACAAACATAAATTGATATTTCAGCATATGTGGGCTCTGGTTCCTGTAGGGCTTCTTTCCAGACTGACTGTTGTCTTTGTCTTTTGGGATCTTGGGTATTTTTTTGATAGTTTTGATCTTAGTTATCTGTGGGATTTTAATAATTTTTCTGCCTGTTCTTAAAGGAAATAGTTTAGTTATTTTTTTTCTGCACCTTGCTCTCGAGGACAGGAAAAGCCAAATCACTGTGTGAAGAAATCTCTGACATTCAGAAGTATTTTTCTGAGTAAAGTTTCCACTTAAATTCTCCTGTTTTTGTTGCTCAGAAAACGTGAAATCCCTCACATCCCTCTCGGTTAGAAAATATTTAAGGTTCATTCCCCAAATTTTAGTGTCACCTGATTTATCTCCTATACCTCCATTGAGAAGTGTCATTCCCAAGTTATGAATGTTCTGCAGCCTGACTCCACTCATTTGTACTCTCATGGAAATCATTTGCAAGTGAGTGACGTCTACACCTAAAGAATGAATCCTGATGCATTTCTGCTTTGTGTCTGCCATTGTCGTTTCCATGTTCCTTGTGGCAAATAACAAGTGGAGTGATTGGAAGTGCAGTGGTGATGCAGTGCCAGACATGAGCCACTCGTGTGATATCACTAACACTGGTTAAGTTGGGGGATCCGGTTTCTGATGTATGTGGGCAAAGTTGGCCCCTGGATAGTCCTGTCTAACCATGTGTGCTTCACAGTAAATGAGAAGCAGGCAGGATGCCAGGAGAACATAGCCATAGGTGGATGATGTAACTGCTTGCCAATTCCAAAGGGCCAGCATGCCTCAGAGACTTTCATAGTCAGCCTTTTCAAGTGGGAGTGTAAAGTCAAGAGTGCAAGCTTATAAGCTTGGGAGTGTGGTATTTATTACATTTACATTTCTGAATCTTGGTGCTGTGCTTTGGGAAAGTCAAGTGAGCGCCTCAGCTGCTGCTCAGCCTTGAACTGTGAACTGCTGTTCTCACTGTCCTCGTGTTAAGGATGTGCAAGGGTAATTAACTTCAGGTCTCCCCAGAAAACAGTAGTTCCAGTTCATGGAAAAACTTCGAGTTTTTACATGTGTGTTTTATTTCCCTCAGTATGAAACCAACATCACCAAAAATAATACTGGGGGGAAAAAAATCATGGGTCGTTTCAGAAGTGTAAGTGGTCAAGTAGCTCTATCTGGGAGAGATGCACTCAGTGTGATCCTCTGATTTAGGCAGAGTGAGATCTGAACCTCAGACTGCTGATGTTATTATGTGCTCTGACCAGTCAGCTAACTCGAGGTCTCTGAGCTCTACTTTGGCTTAACCTGAAAACTGCTAATTGCAGCTAAAATGTCATCAAGATGCAGGAGACATATTTCCAACAATCAGTTTTTCTTAGAGACACACAATAGAAGTGGACAGTACTGTGTGTCCAGATTTAACTCTGCAGTTCTGCTAAAGGCTTGCTGTGGTGGTAACAAATTGTGCAGAGAAGTGTTGTTGAAGTGTTTTTTTGTAAGATAACTTGAGCAAATATTGATACCGCTGTGCGGGAGCTGCATTTTAAAATATTATCTGGTATGCTTTGTGAAATTATGCATCAAATACCTCAGTATCACAGACTTAGTGTGAAGTTAAGGCCAATTCAAGTAAACTTGAGATCTTAGTCTCTAAGGACTGCTCCTCAGTCAACATAGACTTGCTATCTATTTCTGCTGCTAGCACGTTCTTCTGCATGCCTGGAAATGCTGGTTTTAGACCCAAAGGATGACACTAACAGTCACCACGTGATCCTGTGTGTGACTTATGTAAGGTTTGCATTGTGGTTTCATCACATCATTTGGATGGAATTCTGACCTCAGGGCTGCTACTGGAGCATGCACCAACCTCCCTCTTCCACTCAGTCGAATACGTTTGGATGTGGTGAATGTGCAGTGGCTGCAGCTGCTGTCAGGAACTGCTGGGCATTCAGCTGTGTCCAGACAACTGAATTTCCATACATAATTAAACCATTGGGGTCTTTTTTTTCCTGTTTTTTTCCTATGTCAGGTTGTTATGTCACATACAGGTATATTTGGTAGAGTACCTCTCCTCTTATCAGTCAAGTATGACAAAGTTTGTCTTTTGGAATTATTCTGTGAAGATTTAGGCATTGACTGTCAACTTATACAAACCAGAAGCAACAGTAATATACTCTCACCTGCTTCCTTAAGGGAAATGTATTTACTTCTCAATAGGCTGAGAAATCAGTCATGAAGGATATGTCAGTTTGGAGTGGACAACATCATAGTGCTGTGTTGTGAAATGCACACGTGAGGTCACAGCAGCTGCGATTCCAGTCCTGCCACTGGCTGCTCCCTAGAGCGACCTTTGGAGGTAGAAACTAAGGAAATTAGTTCAGGGCTAAGTGCCAGGTAGAAAAATGGTTCTTTCTTCCTGAGTTTCAACTCCCAGGTCCTCCTGAGATGCACAGTAAGGGGACAAGGTACTTCCACCGCAGTTCTATAAACAGCAGCAGCTCTTGGTACACACTGTTTGGCACTGGTGGTAGAAATAATAGGCAGGGTAGGTCCAATACAGTGCTTTATTCTGCACTGTTAACAGTTAAGTGGAGGAGTGCCAGCAAAGCAGGAGCGTATCTCAGACATTCCGTGCAAGCAGGAAATCTGCTTCCTACCAGCCTCCACCTCAGACTTGTCATTTGGCCTCTGTACATTGATATCAGTCATGCAAACAAGTTTCATTAATGCAGGATCAGGCTTCCTATCCCAGTGACTTCTGGGGTATTTCTACATCATGCCATCTAGCAGGAGGACTGCAGTCTGCTTCCAGAAATTAGGAGCATTCCACTTTATTACCTAGCATTAAGAAAAACAAGTCTAATTGGCTTCTGCTGTGCTTTAATAACCGAAGAACAACAAAGACATTTAGTCATTCACATCATTTCCTGTTTTTAAAGGATTTTAAATGTGACTCAGTGATTAACATTAAAAAGCAGCTACTATGCAGACAGAAGAACTACTTCATTTTTTAATTATATTTTAACAGGTACGGAATCGGTGTTGTTGACATTTATAGGGAGTTCTTCATTTCCAGTAATGTAGCATAACAAAATATCCAGTCCCATGGCTTGGTCACCTCTGTGTGCAATCCCAGCCTCGCTGTTGGCAGACCAGGAACATACTTGTATTGCCTGAAATATCAGAATCAGAGAAAAATCCATCTCCTGCAGGGACCAGGCAGAGCTTCTTCTCTAAGAACAGGAAGCCTGGGGGGGCAGAGCATGTTTATTTTGCACATGTCACCCAAGCGCTGCCTGCACAGGTTCTTTTTGTTCCCACGTACCATCAGTTTCACTTCAAGATTTTGGCGTGACCGATGCCAAAATACAAAGCAAATCCCATTCCAGACTGCTGAGTATCATCTTCTGTTCCTCAGACTTGGATGTGGAGGGAGTGGGGGTGGGATAAAACCTTCTTCTATGCTTTGTCAGTGCTTTGATTCAGTTTGCCTGGTGTGATGCACGCCCAGAACCCACCACCACTGGTCCGCAGGCTGCTGTAATGCCTACAGTGATGTATAAATGTGTTCAGCAGTTCTGATTTCATAGCACTGCCATTATTCTTCATAGCATTGCTGTTGTTTTTCATCTTTCTCGTGGGCCAGCCCTTGCAGATGTGGGCACAGAGTGGGGGTCCGTGGCAGCCAGAGCCCACGAGTGGTGGAGGATGTGTTGTGGGCAGTGGCACCGTATTTCTTGTGTGAGAAAAGGACAGCAAAAATCACACAAATGTGCAATGATGACTGATTCCATACAGCTTAAAACTCCCTCAAGGCTGAGGCATCTTGGGCCGCTCTGAAGAGAGGCATATATTTTGAAGGGAACGTGGGGAAAAAAAGCCTAATCTTCTGCTGATGTGGCCTTGGCAATAGACTGAACTGACAAGGCTGTGTATTTGTAAAACAAGCTGTGCTAAGTATTTTTTCGGCCTCGTGTTTAGAAACACACAGAGGGGGGAAAAATGAATAAATATGGAAATCAAATGTAAAAACTTCTTGCACTCGCACCCGGCTCCCCGGAGGGAATTCCTCCCTCTGTTCTCTGCTCTTCTTCCACTCAGCAAAACGGCTGCCAGTCATTAGCGGGGCCGTACGAGCTCACTGTACAGTAATTGAACACCAATGGGCCCACCCTCATTTGCATTCCCCATCCCTTGATTGGCAGCTGTACATGAAATGCCATATCAGTTGAAAGTATGTTGTGAGCTGGCACTAATGATCCAGTGGCTCCGGGGAAACCTGCCATATTGTAATTCGGCTATCAGGCATGAAAGAAATAATTCTAAGTGCCAGCAATGTGAAGCCGAATAAATGTTTCAGTGCTGCAGGTTGCCAAGGGTGACACTTCTGATTTAGTATAAACGAATGCCCCGTTGCCTTTGGGGTTGGGGGAGTTCGCATTGTATCTGAGATGTGTGTATAAAACATTAGTATTAGAAAATGGCTTCGGCACGGGATGGGAAACAGAGGCCTGGTCCCAGGCGGCGCGGGAATGTTTACAACTAATGACTGGATGAAAGGATTTTTCTACCTACTGTAATGACAGGCAAAATAGGATTTGCTTTCCCTGAGATGGAGAATAATGGCTATGTTAACTCTGCCTTTCCTTTTTCTTTCTTTCCCTAAATGAAATGCTCTTTTGTAAAGAAAATCACATCTGTTTTCTTCGGTGCAGTGCAGGGAGGTGGCGGCTTTAACTCCTTGGAGCGTGGGCTTCTGGGGGGGCTGGGGCTCAGTGGTGGCCTTTCAGGCAGCCCCCGTCCTCACCGCAGCCGTTGTGCAAGGAAAAGATCTTCCAGTAGCCTTTGTACTCTTGTTTAATGTTAAGAATCTGGTGGGAGATGAAAGAAAAGTCTCCTGATGCCTTAAAAATGTAACGTAGGTGGTTTTTACTTTAATATTGCAGCTCCTGCACATTAGTATGACACAAAAGGTGAGACTGAAGGGACAGGTGTCTGCAGACATGTGGAAACTGGAAGACTGTGCGTGAAGGAGCTGCTTCTCTCCTATTGTGTCTGTACACACACAGCTGCTGTAATTGTAGATGTAGCTAATTAATTGCATCTGCCCATAGGAGGATGGTAATTGTGCGCTAACTGCAGACGCAGGTACCGAAACCTGCCAGTGATTTTTTTATCTTTCCAGGAACAGAATTCTGTAATGTTCTGGAGCAAAGTGTAGGAAGGCGTGTGAACAGTTCAGATCTCTTTTCTTTCCGTGCCAATTCACAATAAGGCTGATTCTTAATTTTGTTATCCACACCCAGTCAGCCTTGCAAAATGGCAATATCTTCAACTTGGATCATTTTTATTAACCCCGGCTTTAACCGCAGTAGGGCGATCACAAAACCTGACTGGAAGGTGGGGGGGAGGAACAACACAGGTACAGAAAATGAATATTTGTCCTTAATATTACAGCCTAGTAGACACTGGAAAGGAGAAACCAGAAAATAGCTGATTCAGCCCGGGAATGGTTAGCTGGGACTTTGCTGAGACCTCATCCTTTTCTGCTGTGTATGTTATTCCATTGTTTCCATGTACACAGATGCGTTGTTTTCTTATCTGTAGTTTCATACTTTCATAGCAAGTTCTTTTGGAATCGATGCCATCTCTGTGCTTCAAACAGCCCCAGCACAGCTGATAGCACTGAATGGTGGGTTGTGCTTTTATTGATGCCTATGTGTAAAGCAGGGATCCCTGGGCACCAGCTGAGGTGCTCCTGGGCACCGTCGGCACTTCTCTGCTCCCAGATGCACCTGGGAAAATTGAAGGCATTCAGTTCCACTCAGAATCAGATCCTGACTATTTTGTTGAGGCTTTTATTGTTGTTATGGTGCCCCATGATGAGATACCATCTGTAATTTGTGGTCAGTGGGGATGCGGGGAGAAAAATGACAAATTAGAAGCACAAAATGCTTTAAGATGAATGAACTACCTGAGAAAGAACGTGTGTCAGCCTACAATTTATGGGGATAAAGCATCACAGCTGACAATCTATTATCAGAGATCAGATGAAGCCTAAAATTTTGGATATGGATTTGAATAGCCCCATACAGAGGCAATAGATGGATGGGTAGGCTGATATTCAGGGATTCTGCTTGGCCCTTCATGAAAAAAAGAAACAATTTCTTTCAAAACGTGGCTCATGATTTGGTTTCAAATGTCAATCACTCCACATCTTCAAAACTGTTTGGAAAAAGTATTTTGGTTCAGACACATCTCAACATAATAAGCCTTTCAGAAGTGTCTGTTCAGACACCGCATATTATTCCTGTTATTTCTGCGCTGTCCTGCATCATCTGCATCCACCCAGATGAGAATGGAGAAGTGCTGTTTGTCCAGATGAACTTCAAACAACCCCAGCACATCATTATCCAGTGCAGGTTTCCTGCAGCGTTTTCATGGCATCCGGCTGCATTTTGTGGCCCTCCATTCCACAGCTGCATCTGATCACCACTTCAGCTCATCCATGTTTTTGGGCATCTAAAGCAGCAGTGATGGCTGCAGCAAAACTTGGGGCTTCCCAGTTCCATGTTTTTACACGTTCCAGCTCTGCATCCCAACAGTGACCCCAAGACTTCAAAGAATAACCAATGTGTATAAAGAATTATTTTTATATTTTTTATTATTTTATCATTTTCTCTTATAAATATAAGGATGAGATAGATAGATAGATAGATAGATAGATAGATAGATAGATAGATAGATAGATAGATAGATAGATAGATAGATAGATAGGGATTGTATATGTTTCTTTCTGAAGCAGACCAAAACCCCAGTGGAAGTGTGAGCAGAGAGTCCATCATGTGTCTGTCTGGCTGTTTGCACTCAGCTATCTGCTATGTTTGTGCTTGCAGTCACACAAGTCAGGAAAAGTAGGTGGTCAGATGCATGAGGAATTCTGCCAGGCCACTATCAGAAGTAATAAATGTGGCAAGACAGAATAAATATGCAAAATGTAGTACTTTAACCTAATAACATGACCACTTGCAAGCTTTAGCATAACACTGAAAATCACTAATGGAGCACTGTGCAGATTTTCATGATACAAGCAGTCAAGAATCATGCATAATGGAACAGTGGAACAGCTAACAGCAGATTCGCACAAGATAATTTAAACTTGTTTGTATGGAAATGAAGAACTGATCTTTGAAGTGGTCCTTAATGAGATTCTGCTTGATCCTCTCCGTATCCGGAGAAAGTCTTCCGATTTCCTTTTGCATCCGGCTCGTGTTGCCGGGGTGCAGAAAAAGGACTTGTTTAAATTATGAATGCCAATTTGCATCTACATGGCATTAGGTGAGAACTCAGTGCTGCCACTGACTTTGCATGTGCTTGCAGAATTGTTCCTAAGTCCTGCATGTTTACATCCCCTCCAACTCTGTGCCACGCAGCATTCCTCGGAAGGGCCTCAACCATGTGCACAGTGAAATGTAAAGGAATCCAAAGAGAAATATATATATATTGCCATAGCAATGTGTTATGGAACTCCTCAAAGTGCCCCAAGACTTCAGAGCTCCCTCCCCATTCCCTACCAGCAATGCTGCCCGGCCATCCACCTTCTCCAAGCACATGTTCACTCTGACAGCATCCATCTGGCACACACGGCTCTGTTTGTGCTTTTGAAAGGCAGAGGGAAAACATTCAATTGTTTTTTCTATCTGTTTGTTTGCATGGCTCAGGAGATTAAGGAGGACTTACTCAAAGTTAATGACTCTTTTCCCATGGGGGAAAAACACCCCTCTGTCAGCTGCAGGTTCCCTCATATGGTTTTGCCTTCCAGCAGGTCATTTCTGCCCTCAAAGGAAGCAGCCACAGTAAATACCTCAGGTGACATCAGGCTCCTAACACACTTGCACAATTATTTCTCAGGCTTCAATTTAAAAAGGCAAATGGCTTTCTGTAATGAAACAGGGAGGAGGACAGGAGCTGGTGGTTCATTTGCTGCAGTTCATGTAAGGCCACAGCAAAGCAGTACAGCTGAGTAACCACAACAGGGAGCACAAGGTGGAGGGGGGGGGATGCAGGAGTGGATCTTCCTGCCTTTAGAACCAATGGAAACAGTGAGGACTTGCTCAGAAGCACAGGAATAGCTGCTGTAAAATTTTCCTGATGGCAGGCAGACACATTCAGTGCCATGGGTCATCCCTATGGCACCTGTGATGTCAAACATCACTCAGCCCTCTTTGACCCTATGTAAGGTCTGTACAGAGTGAATAAATCCAATATCAGTCATCTTAAAAGAAGCATTTGATGGCTCAACATCACATAACCTCATTGAACAGATGTACCACAAATGACATCTGGCTGTTGAAGGAGAGTGAGCTCAGAGCAAGGGGATGCAGCACCCAGCAGGTGCCTCTCCTTGTGGCTCTGGGCTCAGCCTTGTGCTCCGTTGGATTTGCTTCTGACCCAACCCACCTCCTCACTGCTTGGAGCAGCTGCCATTCTAAAGCCTGCTGAGGGCTTTTGGAACTCTTCCATTCCTTATATAAGCATCAGGTACCAAATTTGATGTCACATGTAATGCAAAGAGCACTGCTGCTGCAATTAACGTAGTCCCATATCACAGGTGCTCAGAAAAAAATAAACCTTTCTAATGCTACTTATTTTTACATCACTTGTTGCTCCTGTGGCCAGGCTTAGCCCTGGCAGCCCACTGTTGGAAGAGCCCAGCACCTCCAGGGCTGTTTGAGGAGCTTCCAGCTTTTACAGAGGTACACAGAAATACGAGACAGCAGATTAAACTTCATCTTGCTTGTACACACTCTCCTCGCTATAAATGTAATGCATGTTTTCTTTGTTTTTACTGAAGCCCATTAGGATCTATTCTACTTTGCTACGTACAGAATTTACACAGACAGCTATTATTATTGCCTGAGGGGATCCTTATAAGTTTTATAGCATCCATATAGACCTGACAACTTGCTGCATCTGATTAGTTGTAGTGTTTACTCAGTGCCCTGAGCATGGAACAGATACCCAGGGCAGGCCCAGGCCTCAGGGAGAGATCTGGTAGCAGATCCAGCATTTGGCTCCTGTCCTGAGCTGCATCACCCACTGCATTCCCCCACAACTCATGGGACAGAAATGTCACTGCCCAGCCTCTCCTGCGCTCCTTCACCAGCAGCGCCTCTGGCTTTAATGTTAAAATAAATCCTTTTTTTTTTTTTTTTAAAAAAAAAAAGGGGGGAGAGGAAGAGAAAAAAAAAGAAAGAAAAAGCCTTTCCTTTATCGTACATCCACAGGTGTAAAAAGCAATGGGATGCTCAGTACAAATAACTTCCTTGTTTTTATTCTGACAGTCCTCATACTGTCTGAGTACCAAAGAGACAATTGAGAGGTCTGCACTCCTACTTATTCACTTATAAGACTTTCACGAGTTTGTGCCATTAAGGCTAATAGGTGCTAATAGCAATTGTTAATATGTAAATCTGCTCATAGAGAGGATGAGGAACAGCCTCTATTCCAACATGTTGGCCACATAATTGCAGGCTGATTACATGCTTACACGTGTGCCATTTCTAGAGGGACAAACGAGGGATGAAGAGGCCCATAAGGTCACACATCTACTCTGGAGGTATCAAGGTTTATCAAGGTGTGTTCTGTAGAAAGGACCAAACTACATGTTTAATTATGATCCTGGGACTTGTGCTACAGCATCAGGGTCACACACTACCCTTGATCCACAACATCTCCTGCTGAGGGCACTGAGAGGATTGCATAAAGATCAGGGCTGGAACAAGACTCCTAAGAAACAAAGAAGTTCACAGTATATCCAATATCACTCAATGTGGAAAAAAGACATTCAATAAATGGCTCGCTTTGGGTTACAGAGAACCATGCCTTGTTTGTGTCTATTCTGGCAACAACTGGACACACAGAAAGAGAGGAGGCAGCAGCAATCCCACAGTTACCTGTGGAGTCTTAAGGGATCCTTGTGTCAGCCTTGCTATAAGTACATCCCTTCATGCTCATTGCCACTGTGGTGACTTCTTCCTTTATTTCTTCCTGGCAGAAAGCAGACTTTTGGGCGGTGTTGTTTGTCCATCCTCCAAAATTCTTTCCAAGCTCCTTTTGAGTGGAGTCCAAAATCATTTTCCATATCTAAAAAACATAAGATTAGTGTGTTTGATGAATTCGGAACACATTTGAAATAACCTCTTGAATAAAACCCACACAGAGAGCCCTTATTGAATAGAGTCTGTAAAAAATATTTGGGGTCTCCCCAACTGGAGTGATGCAACAAAGTCTGTCAGAGCGGGCAGGCACTGATTCGAGCTTATGTCTGAGCAGCCTGTGTGCACTGACAGGGAGCTGTGGAGAGTCGATGCTGCATGAACTTCTTGTTTTGTTTCCAACCAAGAGCACTGCTCTGCACTCAGTGTGTGCACGTGTGTGTGTGTGTGTGTGTGTGTGTGTATGTGTTTGCAGGAATGGTCACCAGCTCCTCCCTCCCCAATTAGCTCGTGGAACAGTTGGGTTAATTTAGGACTTGCACTGCCTGATCATTGGTACAGTTACAACAAATAAAACATTTTAATATGAGCAGTCGCTGAATGTTTACTGTATCATATTGCTGGGAGCTGAATGTGTGCCAAATGCTATAACAGAAGGGAGCATATGAACTCCAGAATGATGACACTAATAAGGAAATTACAAAAGGCCCAACAAATGGCATTTGTGTTAAATCAATAATGCTCTGTTTGTTGTTTTTTTTATTCTAATCTTTCTTCTAAAAAAAAAAAAAAAAAAGAAAGAAAAAAAAATTATCTTTCCCAACAGTTGGCAATTCCCATTCTTGTTCTTCTTCCTGAACATAATTAAAAACATGTTGTGGCGTCTACTTAAGACATCAACTTTCCCAAGCCTGTCTTGTCCACTGCGTTTTAAACAAAGACACTTGTTTTGGCATTGTGCCCTTAATTAGTCATTTGAGGCTTTATTGCTGTACAAAAAATGTCTTTGTTTAATGATTCATCACAAGCCCAATTTCTGCAGAACTTAATCAACTACAGAACTTTCTAATCAGCTTAAAGTAAAAGCAAAAAGGAGAACAAGGTTGCTTTTGGTGTGTTGTTTTGATAAAGGAACGTTGGTTTATGGCATGCTTGCGTTCTGAGCTATCTGTGATTTAGAACTACAAGGATTAGATTGGTCCCTTAACCTGAGATTTTGGGAGAAGGAAACCTGCTACACACAGAGCCTCGATCCCAAAAACTCCCCCCCCCCCCCCCAAGCATCACTCACTGCATTGTGCTTCAGGGTGCACCAGATACTGAATGGCACCAGACAGGCTTCCAGGCTTCTGTGAGAAGTGACTCTAGTCTTGGAAGATAAAACTGCAACATAAAATTGACTATTAGAGGAAACCAGTAAGAAGCAAGGCTGGTTTTACCAAGCACAGAGATCATTTTTCACCTTGTTTGTTTGCTTCCCCCCCCCCCCACATTATTTTTTTTCCTCTCATTTTATTATGTAACATTTGTTGATTAGACTCTCACTTGGGCATTATCAAGCTTTTGTTCTAGCAATGGATTTGTACAGTAAATGAGTTTCCCCACAGGGCAATATAGGAGAGATTTAATTTTTTTTTTTAAATATTATTTTCCGTCCATTGAGTTTAGAATAAGAAGTTAAAGGATAAACAGCTCAACTCCCTACACTGCAAAAATGGAAAGTTGTGCTTTTTGACCATACCCAAGACTTTGCCTTTTCCACACCAGAAACTGACTGAGGAGACCCTGCCTGCTCCAGTACAGAGCACACAGCTTAGAACACACAGACTGCAAGATGATGGAGCTGGCTCGTTGTGTAATTCATCACACACAGCTGAGGCACACGTTAAATGACTGACATCTGACAGACACAGATATGATAGCTCAATTACTCCAGACACAGGAGCAAAGCACCTCTGAATTTTACTTGAAGTTGTCAGAATTGAATGGAAGTCTTCTATCTTATGGGCTGAACGACCTCCCTTCAATGCCACCTGTTTCTTCAAAACTAAGTTTTAAGGTCTGTCCATAAAAATACAAAAACTCTCGGTTCTCCAGGCATCTGTACACAGCTTGTGCTGTGTCAAAACATGCCTACTTGGAGTAAATATATTATTACACTATGTCAGCGGTCATCTGTATTAATGTATTCTCCATGTAGGATAATAGCATTCATTTGCTTGAGATACGCTGCTAACTGCACTCGGATTTTTAGTGCAGGATTTCCTTTTCCAGGCCAGATGATGTGTGTCAATTAATACCTAGTGCTGCACTCCCAGCACTGCAGTGAGCTGTGCCAGTCCTCATTTCCCCGCTCAGGCAAGTTTATGGTTTGGGCTGGAAACAAAGACGGTTTCTGCACTCACCATCACTTCTATAGCCAGAAGTTGATAACAGAGTAGATAAGCTCTGCAGGGTCACACACAGGCTGCCAAAGGAAGACAAAGAAGCAGCAGCACCCTTAGCTTGGTGATCATCTCC
Organism: Coturnix japonica; assembly: GCF_054131305.1. Classification (NCBI taxonomy): domain Eukaryota; kingdom Metazoa; phylum Chordata; class Aves; order Galliformes; family Phasianidae; genus Coturnix; species Coturnix japonica. The sequence goes on along the minus strand of NC_140681.1, from coordinate 13,206,466 downwards.
TAGAGTTCAAATGCCCCAGGTGAGCTGCTAGTGCTCCCATGAGTGTCTGTGTGGCACCAAGCAGACCTGAACCTACCTAATATGAGCAATGACAGCAACAACAGGTTGTTTCAAAGCCGAGTGCCATTTGTTGGCCTGCCTTGATTTTGATGGTGGTATGAAATGACACAGTGCAAGCACATGCTGTGTGTTGGTTCCCAATTTTGCTTCACACCCAAAAGAGCTTTCAGTGAGAGCACTGCCAGAGCTTGTCTTTGATGCTGCAGCAGAGCTGTGCCTGAGCACCAGGGCTAGATTTGTATCACTACCTTGGCAGCTCATGACTCTCTATGATCCCCTCCACCCTGGCAGAGTCCCTCCTTCCCAAGAACTTTGCACATAGGGCACAGACTCTGGCCAGGTCACCAGCATTACTTTCCTTCGCTTCTTGGCAGCTGCAGAAATGAAACCCAGCTGTAAGAAATAAAGCCCTCCTCTATCTGGCAAGGTTCCTTCAGAGTTCAAGTATCTGTGTGCACATGTAATCTGGGGCAGGACAGAAGCAGACTTGATTAGCAGTTTAGTCTGAACACATGCTTAGCACCAGTTATATTCTTATGTACTCGCAAGTGCTGAATGCTTGGTTCAAATTAAGGTATAGCACGTGCGTGTGTAGAGATATCTAATAGGCTGCTTAAAAAAAAGCTGTCACTCTCCAACCCTAAAGTGAGGAATATGGGAATAACACCATGGTTGCTTTCAGCCACACAGCACTCTTTGGACACACAGCAGGAGCTCTCAGGAGCTCCTGGTGCTACAACATGCTTTGGTCACCTGGCAATGCCCAGCTTCACTGTGTGCAAGAGTCACTTTTTTTTCCTTTGGGCAATTGCAAGGAGAGGAAATCAGCCACAAAGCGATGGATTCTGATTTTTTCTTCCTGTTAGGATTATTAGAACTGTACAATGAGCATCACTGCATGGCTGCTACATAATGCATGTTATTAATTCGGCACAAAGCGATGCTCTATTTATATAATATTTTGTAGAGTTTGCAAGAGTTTCATATTCAAAGAACAACCAGAAACCCAGCAAATATTCAAATCTGCTCCTGCAATTTCATTGTTTTCCCAAGTAAAAGAGTAGCAGCTCTGTGAATTCCTTAATCACACAGAATGAGTTTCCTCATGTTTTCTTGACAATCAGCCCTTCAGCCAGTCAGCTGGCATTCAATAGGATGGGAGCAGCTAATAATTTAATCTTAACTCTTTGAAGCCAAACAAATAATGACCAGTGATATAATTAAGTAGAGAGGAACCTGACATTATCTCCCTTAGAACTTGCAGGGTGCCTCCACGGGTTTCTCTCTGCGTTAGATTTTTCTTAATTCCAGCCACTGGAATACAGAAACAAAGGAAAAACATTTGCTTACCTTTGGAAGGCCTCAAGTATGCAGGGATCTCCACTGAGATCCCCTCACCTCCACTGCCAACCCTCAAATAAGGGCTGCGAAGGGGTGGATCCCAGCTCCAGCCCTTCTGGTCACTCAGGTACATTGCATACAGCTGAGCTCCCCTGGGCTGGCCCTGCCTTCCCACCAGGTGCTCAATCAGTGGTGTAAGCCATGGCAGCATTTCTGCTACATCTAAACACTAGACATCACTAGAGCCTGTAGACTCCTCAAGAGAAAAACTTGCCCAAGGAGTGCTAAGTAAAGCACCTCTTAAATGCTAAGTAAGAGCTCTCTGTGGCCAGCTCACGTTGGAGCTCCTTGCTGCCCTCCTACACTCACTGCTTACCCCAGATTTCAGTACGGGTGCTTTGTGCAGTCTCTCTACTGCACCAGTGTTGATGTGAAGTAGAAAAGGTTGTTGCTAAGTGACATGACAACTGCAAAGTGCTTTTCAATTTCTTTTTCTGTTTTCTACTCCCACCTTCCACATACATCCTTTATGGAGAGTTAGCGGCTGGGAACATCCCTGTCTAGCAGTGAGCTCTGTGTGACAGAGCCTGGATCACAGTGGTCGCAGAAGAGGCACAGAAGCTGCAGTGCCTGCCCCAAAGCTTCTTGCAGTTGCAAACGTGGGAGTAACCAAAGAATGTGTCCCCATCTTTCTTCACTCAGTTGTAAATCAGGGTGATATAGTGGCTGGTATGATGTGGGTTTGGTGATATCTCTGATCACAGATAGCAGTGCTCTCCATACACAGCAAAGCAAAGCTAACGGCTCAAATGCCAGCCCCTGGGCTCTGCAGCTCAGCCCTGCAGATGGAACCCATGTTTTGACATAGCTGCTCTCACTGCTATATTCATGCTGTGGCTGACTGTCGTGGGCTGTAAAGCTGCAGGTTTTGTTGTGGAAGACTTCTATTTACAATGCCCTGCTGGTAGCTGTCTCTTTGCTGATGCTCTTCTCAAGTTATTTTATCTATTGGCTCAGTGTAGGGAAGTAGTTTAATAATAAATAAATAAGTGAATAAATAAATATCTTCAAACAACTAGATTCTTTGAACTTTACCTCTTGCAGCAGTCTTTATACTGCTTACATCTCCCCACAGTGAGTTTCATTGGCCAAACCATATCCTTTTGTTTTGTGCCAATACAGTGACTCTAACACTTGATGGGCTCCATCAGGACCTACCACAGTGAACCACAGCTTACCATAGCAAACCACAGTCAAACTGTAACAGTAAATAGCATTACGAATCTTGTGCATCTGTCTGTCCTGGGTCCTTCTCCATTCCATACGTGGGTTCAGCCCTGACTTCTGGCCATGCAGAATTCATGTGCGAGAGGCTGGCATCGCGCCTGTAGTGTCTGTTCTTTACCACATTAAAAGGTCATAAAAGGATAGTCAGTTAGAAAGTCCTGCTACTGAAGAGAGCCTTTATGCTGAAATAAATTCCAAGTAGGATTTTTTTCCCCTATCTTTGAGCAGACAGAGGAGCAGCTAGAAAAAAAAAAAAATAAATGTGAGCTCAACTATTAGCTTTCCACTTGTAAAACTTCATCTATCACTAAATATATTGCCCACAGAGGACAGAAGCTGTTAAGATGGGAAAGAATTTTGAAGATGGATGAATGACAAAGACAAATGAAGATTTTTATTTTAGCAGAAGTTTCCAAGTGCTGTCTCTGGGTTGGGAGGGTACTGTTAATAAAGTACACTTGACATATAACTGTTCGAGTTCCTGAGAAACAGCTTTGCTTTAAAGTTCGGTAGAGGATCAAAAAGAGTGAATTCTCTGTTTTTCTCTGTAAGAAAAGAAAAAGAAAGCCCTGAAAAAGGATAGGTTTTTTTTGGGAAACGGCATCTATGCCTTTTGTCTTTTCTTCTCTTTGTGGTCCAGAGACAGTGCGTTGACTGACTTCTTCAGAAAGGAGATCAGTGAAATTGTCAGTTGATTACTTCTCCTTGATTAGCATTTATAAGAGCCCTGTGATACATTATTTGCATTCCTATTTAGCCGTGATTTTTGTGGGGCAGCAATGATTAAACTTGTCACAGGGCCTGATTGACAGGGTCAGATCTTCACTTTCTACTCTTTTGAAATTAAAAACAAATGTGTCAGCTCCCTTCATGGGCCGCAGCGCTGTGAAGCTTGCTTGCCTTGTCATCGCAGATAGGTCAGGAATGTTTTAATTTTAGGGATGGATTCTGCTTGTCAAGCAGAGTGTGATGGCGTGTAGTTCTGGAGATGAGATGTGAAGGGTGTAAAACAAAGAATGGAAAGAACAAAGACAAAGACACTCACATTATTAGACAGATTTAATTAGTCTGAATGGATATTATGCTAGATGAAGCAGTGAGCTGTGAAATTAACCCTTGATTACGGATTGGCGGATCATGCTCATAAAGAGAATCAAACCTTGGTGAATGGGAAAGAGGTGCCGCTCCACCCTCGGATCCCTCATCCCCACGACCTCTTCCCGAGTCTGAGAACAGGAGAGAATCTTTGAAGGAAAAGCTGTCGGTGGCACTGAGGAAGCTGGGGCCGTCTCCCCCTCTCCTTTTTTCCCCAGGTCTGGAGCCAGCCCATCTGAAGAGCTGAAATGGAGCGGGCTACAGGGAGGCAGAATGTTCCATGATGGATGATGAGAAATGGCTCCCACAAGTGCAGTCCGTTCCCTGCGGGCACAGGGTGTGCAGCAGCACAGAGCTCCTGTCCCCTCGTGAGACACATTCCCACCCCCTCCCGCCTCCCACTACCAAGTAGGTTTGATATTCCTGTTTGAAAACATCATTTCATTTTTCTTTTTTATAATGATAAGCTGTGAGTTAATGTGATGTGACTCACCCCAAAGTGAGGGTTTAGGCTTCGAAAGGCTGGGCTTCCCAGCCTCTGCTGCGCCAGCGCTGTGATGTTCCAAGCACTGAGATAGTGTGGGAGATTGGAGTAATGACAACTGAGAGGTGCTGTGTTTTCTTCATCCAAAGATGCACAGAAGAGGCACTTCAGCCTTTTGTGTGCTTCTCATCAGCATTCCCCAAAGCTCTGTATCAAGAACTGCTCCTTCTAATTAGCACGGCTGCAACGGAAGAAAATAAATAGAAAATACAGTGTTACTCTCTTGTTAGTTCCTTGTCATTTCTTCCAAGTCGTTCAACTAATGGAGTAATCAGCCTTTATGTTTAAAAATAAAAATAAAATAGCCAAAGGGCATTAGGCGCATTAATCTCCCAATAGGTGTGAGGCCCCTGCTTCTCTCTGGCTCATTTGAAATGCTTGCTTTTAGTGCAAATTTGCATGCTGGAAACTGTCAGATTAAAAAGGAGTGAGACATGAAAACAAGTTGGGTGAGAGACTGCCTAGAAATGGTGGCTGATGACTTACTGAACAGTCATGTCGATAACTTACCTCTTCAGTCGTGTTGAGCCCCTGCTGGTACCGTACTGCATGGTGTTACTTCTTACAGCACTTTTTAAATGTGATATCAAGAATTCTCATTTTTACTTAGTATTTAGTCTCATTTAAGTGGCCTCTGTGTATATGGAGTGAACAGAACCCTTTGATGAAAGACCTACGGAAGATTAATGGAAGTCATTATCATTATGAAGTAGCACAGAGCTGCTATCCACAGTAAAAAAAGCAACTCCTGCCCGCACATCTCTCTCTATTTCTTTTTGTACCCCAAAAGAGAAGAGGCAGCAGGAGAAGGTGATGAGGGAATAGGGCATGATATGAATCCCATTGCTAAGACTACTACTGAATTTCTGTTGGTGTTAGAACAAGTCACTTTGCCATTCTACAGATGAAAACGATTATTTGAGGACAAAAGACTCGTACTTATCATTAAACCTGAAGACACAGACTGGTTCTTAGGCAGAAAAGCCTTGTCATTGAGCTGGTGTTTATGTGAGCAGTCACACATTAGTGTTACTGCTTTCAGGGGCCTCTCATCAAAGTCTTTATTATTACAAACCTACTGAGCCATATCCTCAGCTGCTGTGAATCGACATAACTCTCCTGAAATTAATGATGCTACAGAGTTTTACATCAGCTGAGAATCCGGCTCTTCCTTTCTTGCTACTTATTTGTTATTCAGTAAAGCTATTGCAGCCCAGGCCATAGGAAACAGAGCTCTTCCGAGAAGGATCTGCTTTTCAACCCAATATCAGCCCCACGGGACAGGACCTGTCATCTGGATCTTCTCAGTCCCGGGTTTGAAAGACCATTTGGGTCAGACAATAATTTAACTGAAGAGTTTTAATTGAATTAGTTGATTCAATAGTTTCTTGCTATCTCTGCTGCTCTGAGCAAGCAGCAGTGCTTTGCTCACCTCTGGCTGGGGGGCTTTGCCACAAATGTCCCTGCGGGGACACAGGGATGAGTACAGAGGGCGGCTGTGCCTTATGCTAAGAGAATAGAACATATGAAAATAGTGGAAAAGGCAAGTGCTAATAAAAGGGAAACCTCGGTACCTTCAGTCAATGTATTTGTCAGGAATGTAGGTGAATTTCTTGGTTTCTGCTTTGCCACCTGCCACCGTTCTCTCTCTGGGCACTGAGCCTTGTAGCGTGTAAAATGCAAACGTGGCTGCTGTTGTCATTGTGGGACTCCTCATGCTCACTTTGCAGAGAGAGAGACTTCAACTGGTGCATTCAGCTTCAATACGAAACATCAGCAGACAAAGGTATCCAGAGGAGAGGTTTGGACAGAACAATTCAGTGCAGAAAATGTTGAGTAAATGCTCAAGACAGCCCTATGGCACAGCACACGACCCTTCAGAAAGGAACAATAAGCACTCACATGCGGAATGCAGAGCGTATCTGTTGGGTGTGCAGTTCTGTATTACAGCCCCGCTGTTCTTGAAGAAACAGTGCTGGGAGCACTGGCCCCATTTGCAAGGGCCTCGTTTCTGCCTCAGCTCTATTTCTCTATAAAGAGAGTAATTCTGCTTAAAACAAGGAAGCAGCGCTGGTGTAAAGCAGGAGTGAGCAGAGCAGAGTTGTGCTCTCCACCCAAAGTGGCAGCCGAGAATCGTCGTTTTTCACCATAGCAGGTGCTGTGTGTGTTTTAGAATTAGACACACGAGATGCTCACCTGAGGTTCAGGTTTGCACACTGTTTCCCATCGCTCCCTTAATTCAAAGAGCGAGAGCAGATCTGTGCCCCCCTCCCTGCCTTTATTTTTCAGACTGAATTGTTTCGGTAGGAGCTTGGTGTGTCAGATTGTAAGTCTATAAAACGGTTTTCTACCAGCTGGAAATCCAACATGCTACATGAATACATAACAGTGCCTAACCAAGAAGGTTTGTAATTCAGTAATTAGCTGTAATTAATGAACACAAAGTGAAGACTCATTTACAGTTTAAATTATCACATTAGCTCCTGTCACCCTCTATGTACACAAAACAGCAGGAATTCAATTATTTTTATTCTTCAAAGCTAATTTAAAATTTAAGGAATGCCATTACATGAAATAATAGGTAGGAAATGTAATAGAAATCGCTGAGAACAGTTGGCCGTCCTTAGAATGGGAGGAAAAAAAATGCTATCAGTGATGATTTGGAAATGTTGTTTCATCAGCGAACAGATGAAGGATTGAAATCTACGCTCTTTTCAGTGTATTTAAAAAGAAAGCCGGTTCGGTGGTTGCTAAGTCTTTGTGCAGGGAGAGCCATTGTGCATAATTGTAAAAGCAGTTGATACCGATAATGCTGTTGATAGTAACATGATGACAGCATGGAAATGCTCACACCATTATCTTTAATGGGGCTGAGTCAATTGCAACAGCATCGAGCCCGTGTAATATTCACCAATCTTAGTTGTGAAACTTCAGCCTAGCAGGCCTGAAGTAATTGTCACTCTGCAATCTGCCTACAGTTTGTGTCTATGTGTGCCTATGTAAAATGCTTTCACCGTGCTTTTGAACCCACCACGATGCTTCTCTCTGCAGCTGCCACTGATTTTCCTTCTCAAACGGTTCGATAAAAAGAGCATTCCCAACCCATTGGATGCCGATTCTGTGGCTCCCGCATGGCTGTGTTACAGCCCTATTTTCTGTGTTCTTTATTTCTTCTTCAGTAGCCTTTTCATTTTAAATAGGCCACGAGAAGCTACACCGCCTAATTTTTCATAGGTGATCGACTGCTGAGTTGTGGGTTTACATAGACAGAGGGAAGGTAGCGATAAGCCAAAGAGAGAGGATTCTATTAGGGAAATGCAGCAGTAATTAATGAATCCTGCCAGTAATTGGGAAGGTGTAAGCCTCTGTAATATCGTAATGATAGTCATCCGTTCTGCGCATCCCCCATCACTCCGAACGATCCCTCATCGTCTCTGTGATCTCAGACACTTAGCCATGCAAATCTTCCTGACAGGACTCTATGTCTTTGTCTCCCTAATTGGATAGTATAGAGTTGTTTATGGATATTGCAGACATTTAGACCTCAGTTGGAGGTTGTTCAAAAATCGTTAGCAAAGTTGCCTTAACAGCATTGTCAAATATTTATTCCCCCGTTTCAATATCTGTTTTTAACCCAGGCATGGTTTGCAGTAGCATTAGCATTTTGAAGATGCTCTGTGTTGTTCTGGGCTCCACTCAGATTGTTACCCAGCCATTTGCCTACGGAAAAGGGAGCAGCAACAAAAAATCTAACTTAAATTCTGATTTCTCAAAGATAAAACATGAGCTTGTAGGGCAAATGTGCTGCTTCTTAATACCATTTCCATAGGGAAATATTAAGAATGCTGACAAAGGTGGTTCCACTTACAAAAATTACAGGAAGCTTCTGGGGTAAAAATTCCAATTTAGTGTAAGCCAAAATAAATGGTGAATAATCCCATTCACTGGACTTTAACTAAGATCGGACTAAGACTCTATCATCTACATTAGAAAAAATAAATCTTTTTTTTCCTTGGTCAAGACCTGGGAGGCATAATTCTGTTGATCACAGTTTTATGTGCCCCTCCATAATCAACCAGAAAAGGTAAAGAAAACAAACAGAAAGAAACCTGTTTGTAAAGGAAGAGGAGTAGATCATGGTTGTGGGTTGTTTTTTGACTTGTTGGTGAAAGATTTCTGGGTATTTGCTCCAATTCTTTACATTTGGGAGCTCTCATTTCCTTCTGTTTATACCAAACTTACTGCTCTCCTAAAGCACTGCTGATGTCAGCTGTGACATCATCAGTTTTTCACCTTCCTGCCTGACTTGCCTGTGACAGAGCTGTGATGCTCAGGGAAGGACAAAGGCGGACTCTTGCCTGAATGTCCGATCAAACAAGCACAAAATCTGCTCCTTCCAACCTGCATCTTGCCAGCCCTGCGCTCCTGGGGCTGAAGGAGGGATGCCCACTGCTGCCCTGCCTCTCAGCTCTCCCACACACTGACTGCAAGGCCAGCTTCCTGGCATGGCCTCCAGGCTGACCAGAAATACTGCAGATTCACCCTGAATCCACCCCTCATCTCCATGCCAATGTCACCGGGTCCCAGCCCTGTGCTGCCAGCCCTGGGAGGGCAGCATCAGACCTCTGCCCCCATGGTAGCTGTGGTAAAGCTAATTGGCTCCCAGATCTCCTGTGCCTGCTAGAACCTTCTCCTCCAGAACATGAATACATTGGCATTCCGAGTTTTTTATATACGCACATACATATATATATATTTAAAATCCTGGCTTTGGAAACTTATGTTGGTGCAGCAGCCTGTGACACTGAATACAAGCTGCTGTGCAAAGTAATTGCCAAATGCTTACATAAACACATAAATAAGACAAATTTATTTTCATTATTCACATTTTTTGCCCTTTCTTTTCTTTTTTATTTATGTTTTAAACAACAGTTACTGTAAATATTATGATAAAAAAAATGCCTGCAGTGGACAGAAAGATGATCAAAAAGCCCTGATATAGAGCAATTCATGTTTCTTCTTTACAATCACTAACGAATCTTAACTTGAACCATGTTATGTTCCCATGTGAGTGATAAGCAATGATTTATTATGAAGTGTCACGAAATCGGAATGCCATACAGTGAGACATGAGCTAGTGGAAAATGTGTTCCCTGTTTCCCAGCCTCATTACTCAAAGATGCAGCGTCCCTCTCTCCAAGTCTAATTTACCTGGCTCGTCGAGGCACTCTGATAGCAAAGCAGCACAACCAGGAGTGTGATCCCTGATCTGGGCTGTGCTGGTTGCCTACCAGCACTGCTGAACACATTGCACCAACAACCAGGAGATCCACAGCTGGTGCTGCACACAACGTTTGTATCCCTAATGATGTTGTCCCCAAAAGCAATTGCTTTGGATTAGGGCATCCGTTGCCTCATCAGTGCTGTCAGTGCATGAAGGGGAAAGAGAACAGCCACTGTGAGGAGACAAACAGAGAAGTTTTCTTTATGCTTTGGAGTTTCTGCGACTCTCTAATGACTCCCATCTCCCCACGATCCTAATTCAAGCAACTGGTGTGTGATGGATTCTGTAGGTAAATCGGTGACAGAAGAGCATGTGCAGCTCCAGCACAATGGTGGAGATTTACGCATCACACGGCAGCAAGCACGATGCCTTGGGTTTTCAGGTGGGAATCTGTGTTGTAAGTGGTTCCTCACACAGAAAGAGGAAGGCAGCTCACTGCGCACTGATCCACACGAGCTGCCCTTCTCTCCTACCAATCCACGCTCTCTGCAGAGCATCACCCAAACAGGCAGAATCTCTGATTTTAAGCATTCTTCTCAATGTTTGCTTCAATGCTTTGATCCCAAATGTGCTCATCCAAAGCTGCAGTGTGAGGGGAGCAGCTGCCTGCAGCCGGTCTGACAGCCCACGGTGCTGCTGCTCTGTGGGAGGAGACACGGACGGGGCCCTGCAAGGAAGGAGGTCTGCACTGGGCAGGTGCACCAGCAGCTCAGTGTTTTGCTGGAAAGTCCAACCATCTTCCCATTAAAAACAGTCCTCCTATCCAAAAATGTCCATGTAATCAGACCGGACTTACTGAAGATCTGCCAGCAGTAACAGCTTCTGCTTCAAAACACGATCCTGTTCTACCATGACAAAATGTTCTAGAAGACCAAAAGTTAAACTTGAACAGAGTAAACACGAGAATGAATTTATTATGTCCTGCAAATCCTTTCACACGAAATCTTTTTCTTCTATCTCGGCATGTTTCAACTGGTTCAGTCTGTCTTAAGGCAATAGTAGCTGTTGTTTTTCTTGCAGAAAATGTGGAAGTCATCAGAAGAAAATTAACCAGGACTCATCCTTGTCTGAAAGGCTGAGACTCAGAAATCTTTTTTCTATAGAAGTGCTTTATAGAGAATCTTTGTGAAGTACATTCCAGAGAGCAGTTGTCTCGCAGCGCTGACAATGTCTGCTGTTCCAGAGGAGGCTGTGTGTGATGTACCATTCTGAGATATTGTCAGCAAGCCTGGAAATGTGAAGGCACTTTCATAGCTAGGAAAGGATGAAAGGGAAGAGGTTTGAGTTTGCTTTTTTGTTTTGCTTTGTTTCTTCGTCCTAATAAAACACAGCAGTGAGCTCATAACTTCTCCCCTCCCGTTCTGTTCAGGGCAGAAAGGGAACATGGGTCTCCTGCAGAACAGGTATGGTGTCGGGGGGGGGTACCAGGTCCTTCCCACAGCAACAAGCTTGGGGAAATATCAAAACAGTTCTGAACTTGGCATCTCGCAGCTCCCTGTACCCTTTGCTCTTGAATTGAATCTAGAAACAGGAATGGCACAGCTTGATGAGTGGAACCACCCACAGTTGCCCCCAGTTTGGTGATTAAGAAATTCCCCTTAGAGCTGAAGAGGCAGCTGGGCATCTGCCCACCCCACACCAGCTGGGGCAGCCTCTCTGCTGCCCACCAGCACAGCCCAACACCAGCCAGCCCCACGCAGCCCAGGACAGCATGGCCATGCATCCCACTGCAGGCATGCGGCCGGCAGAGCCATGCCTGCTTTGTCTCATCTGCTGTAAATTCCCCTTTCTCAAGGTGCATTACAAAAGCTATTTCTCTCCTGGGATCCATACAGGTGGCATTTTAAAATGTAGCGAGCACCCTAGTCTGCAGAACCTGCTTGTCACAGAAAATGACACAGTTTGCATGTGACCTGTAATGACAGTTGCTAGTTGAAAAGAAACCAGAAATTCAGCTCTATCTTCCACACTTTGGTTGCAGCTGCCATCAACTAAATCTCTCTCCAAGGGCAGATGGTGCCCTGTACAATGAACAATTTAATCTTTAGCAAATAGAGAAACTTTGCCAAAAAATCCACATTTTTCCCCCTCCAAGAATAGGCTGTCAATAACATGTGCTCTCAAATACATTGTGATTTGATGACTGTATTATATTTATAGGAAAGCAGGAAACAAAAACATAAACGTTCTCTTTCTGTTTTCCCTTCCCGAGACCGTGGTCCTTCCTGGTACCCTCACATGGGGTTGGTCTGTGAGCACAGGTGTTGGTTCCATGTCAGGGTGCTGCTCTGTACCCATCTGATTCTTGTGTGCTTCTCTTTGCCGCTGAACACGTGTGTATCTCGTGTCATCTTGAGGACTGAGGTGAGCTCAGGGTGCAGCCCTGCTCTCTCTCAGCACAAGCAGCAGAAATCCCACTCATTCCCCAAGTCCGAGTCTTCCCTGCACATCTGTGAAAACATGGGGAGCTTCTGGGGGATGGATCCCACCGAGACTCCCAGATCCTCTCCCAGCACTTTGCAGAGGAGCTGCCTGCCCACCCAGGAGGGCTCGGGCTGACAGATGTCAGCGCTCCCAGTGCAGTTCAGGTGGATTTAGAGGATCTGGTTGTATTTGCTCAGGGATGTCTGTAAACCCCAGGCACTGCTGCATGCTCAGTGGCTCCAACTGTGCTCCTTCTTGTCTGTAGACATGTGTATACTCACCCATTTCAAAGTATATCCTTTTATATCACTACATAGAACATAATGCGCACGCAGAGGGATTCTCACATCTCTCTAAGGTTCCAGGTAGGTTCATGTGCACACACAGCCCCAAATGCTGGTGTTTCTGAGCCCCATGCAGCTCTTGCAGGGTGGGTCCCCATCTCTGTGGACATCACTACCACATGCTTAGCAGTTTTCCTCAACCTGGATCACAGCTGAGGACCTGAAGGCACACAGAGCTACCTGCACAGACATCAGAAGCTTCTGAAAAGAAAAGGCTCGAAAAATGCCACAGTTTTCTTTTGGCAGATTTCAATGAGGTCTGGCTCTCAGCCCCACACCTCTGGGCCAGCCCAGCTGATACAGCCACACCATTTCTGTGGCATCCTGCAGGGAGGTGCTGTGCAACAGCTGCAAACAGGAGCGCTGATTATCTCAGAGCTATTGAACTCCAGAGGTCTCTTTCTGGCCTTCACCCCTTAGCAAAGTACCTTCAGCAAAGAGTTTTCTGAGATAAATGCAGCTCAGTGGCCTCAGGTTTATATCAAATGCATTTTCCACCATCCCAGGCGATCTCTAAACTCCACCACCTGGTGTTGTTCTGTTCTCTGCAGACACACCCCAGGAACTTCTGAGCTGGAGCCAGCATTGCTTTCCCACTATCTTGTCTTGCATTCCTTAGCTCAGCAGCCAGAATCACTCTGTACAGTAGAGGAGACCTTTCCTCACACTGTGCAGCTGATGGCAGGGGCTGAATGCACAAAGCACAGTGCAGGGATGGGAGTGCACAGGGCCCTGTGATGAGCACGATGGGTTGTGCTGGCAGCTGGCTGCCCCTCCTGCACAGCACAGGGGCACCTGCTCCATGCTGGCAGCATTCACACTGCACCCTCTGTGAGAACAAAGAAGGACAGGGATCAGGACTCACAGGGGTTATCCTTACCTCTCCCAAAATGGTCTCCTTTCCTAATAGAATGTGTTTGTTGAAATGAATATGTTCTATTTATTTATTTAATGTGCTGTTAAATGACCTTCTGGAAAGCTGTTCCTGCCGCAAGGCTTTAAAATGGATGGGCAGGCACAACTTAGAGAGCATGCTCTTTACAATCAGGATGAATCATTTGAGTAGTTACTGTTTAGACTGATATAATTTTAGTTATAATTATGGGTAACGAGAAAGCATTTAGAGCCTGTAATATTGTAATTCGTGGTGGGAGAGGTCCTAAATGAAATCAAATATACCCAGATTCACGTTTTCTCCCTTTCTTGTTATTGTGGATGTGAGGATGATTCTTCAAGGAATAGATTTTCTGCTGCTGTAAAAATCCAGCAAAAGTAGGTCAGAAACGACATCTAGAGATAACGTGTTTGGTAACCACAAAGGGGCTGTCTGTGTCTTTCTCTTTGGCCTTTTAGGAGTCCTACAGTTTATTACTGTCGGTGCAGCTGCAGCAGGAAAAGGGTTTGAGCCATGGGCTCCCATGGACTTTTTGGTGGGTGGATCACAGATTATACAGACACACGTTGCCATTTCATATATCCCTCTAAACTAATAGAGGATGATAAAATGACCTTAGCAAAGATCCGGAAATTAAAAACTAATAAAGTATTTTTATATATATGTTGAAGGCTTGGTAATTAATATTAAAGAAAAGCTAAGCTTCAATATCTGCAGCTGCTATTTTGCCTGTGCTGCACAAGAATGCCATAATGAACTCCCTCTATCACATTTTCACAGTGTAACTTCAGTGATAGTTTTCTTACAGGGTTGAACTGCATTACACAAAGTGCCTGCAAAGCAACAAACTTTGTGCATCGAGCGCTGTTTGAGCACCATCCCGCTGTGCCCCACAGTGTGGGTGACAAACTCTCTGTGTACTCCCTGAATCTCTGAGACACTTGATAATGAAATACATAAACGATGACCCCTATCGATCCGGGCTCACACTAATTAATTTCCCCAAGTCCCATCCCAGCCTGCACTGACAGCAATGCAAAAAAAAAAAAAAAGAGAGAAAAAAAAAAAAGAAACAAAAGCAAGGATGGAGATTTTGGTTGGGTAAAAGACCAGTGGGTGGAACACACCCCATTGAAATCAATGCCCGCTCCCCATTGATTTTAGTCACACGTGGATGTAACCATCAGTTGGGTGCATGGAAGGCTCCGAGTTGCTACAACAGCTGCAGCTGGCTGTGAGAGCAGCACTGAGGCACAGCAGCCCGTGTGCAGGCAGTACACACTGCCCCGTGTCAGCTCTCAGATAGCAGGACCCACTGGGTGCTTTGCCTGCCCCATCCATGGGCTGCACCATCCCAGCCCTGCAATGGGATTCGTGCTGCCCTGCTTGCAAGGCACGAGCACCAGCAGTGTGACCGAGCTGGTTGTACAGCTGGTCTAACCCCAGAGCCTCAGGACCTCCCTATGGACAAACTCAAGAGCAGAGGCAGCAGGAGGCAGGCTGTTCAATTTTCCAATCGAAGCCCTTGATGAATATTTCCTACCGGCAGGGAACCAGTGTGCTGCAGTTAGTTTGCTTCAAACCAAGTCTCCTTCCCACACTGAGCACTTTCACTATGGGTACATGCTGCTTAATTGTCCTAACAACGTTCCAGAGGCAGAACAGAATTAACCAGGAGTTACTGCTCACACACAGCACTGGTTCAGCACAGACCTCACATCACTGTGCAGGACCAGCCCATGGTTTGTGCTACAGCCCAGGGCAGCAGTGGGCACCGTGTTCCTTCATGCCACAGGCTGCAAAACTTCTTGGAAGAGTAAAAAGTCAGATGCCTGTGGCACCTCTGCAGGCTGCGCTGTGAAAATCATAGCTTGGCAAAGTGTAAACCAGTGTGAACCACTCCAGAGTGTTGCCTCTGAAACCTAATGGCAGCATTTTAAAGTGGCAGCATGGATTGCCTTTAGTGTGTTTCAAGAGGGAATAATGATCTGAGGTATTCACCACAGCTTCAGATGGACTTCCTTGAACTCTCAGGTGCCCAGAATCTCTACATTTAGCTGCCAACACCAGTTCTTTCCTTCCAACTTCTCCATTGCAGATCTGGACCAACCAGTGCAAAACAGCATCTCTGTGAGAACTGAAGGGGTCAGGATACTGTGAGACAAACCAAATTATCAGCTAATCAGCATGGAGTCAATGGACTTTCTGGATTTTTTTTGTTAAGCTCCATTTGTTTTACTTAAATAAAAGCTGCTACTGAATTTCCGGTTGATTTAGCTGGAATATCCAGCGCACACCTCAGGATCTGGGTTGTGTTGTGTCTGAAGTGTGCACACCCTTCAACAGATACGTTTCTCAGTGACGTATTTCTCTTTGTCCACTGCTGGTCTGTTATTTTCCTTTCCTGTGCTCTCTCTCCAGATTGACTGTCCCTCCATTTCTTGCTTGCCCCATTTCTCACCCTATTCTTCCTTCTTTTTTTTTTTTTTCCCTACTGCTTTTCTCGGTATTTTTCTCCCAGGTTATGAGCAAAACAGAACTCAGCAATGGGCTGAACTTTTAAACTCACTTCTTGGATTAAGTAAAGCAAGCTGCCTCCATCTCCATGTGCAAGTAACTTCACAAGGAGAGACACTTTGCACTTCTAGGCAGTGCAGAGCAGGAAAGGTCCATGTAGAGGAGAAGCTTGTGATGCTGGGGAGGGGAGGTGCAGAAGAAGAAACAGCTCAGGAATAGCCCAGAAACTTAAGCACAATGTGGGCACCAGGGTGTCTGGGTCAGCGTGAGGATTTTGGAGCATGTTCTTGACCAGCTGTAAAATGAAACTCTTCAGGGGCATCTGCAGCTCAACTGAGTGCTCATGAGCTGCATGTCCTTGCCTTTTTGTGAGCTGAGGGGTGGATGGCATAAAGCAAAGCTGACTCAATTTCACTGCATAAAAATCCACATCTGATGAAATGTGGACATGTGGTTACAGTGTTGGTAACGCTGCTTCCTCTTGCTCTGCTTGCAGGACGAATGCCTTAGCTCCAGCCCTCCAGCCCAGGCTCCACACCCAGCCCATCTCTGCACATCACCCCAATCCTGACATTGAACTCACAGCAACCCGGACTGAGAAGACTGCCAAAAAATCTCCAGCTATTCTTCTTCATCCTCACTAACAATTTGGTAATGAAGTATTGATTTCCACTCTCCTGCTTATGGACGATATTAGATTTTCATTGATAAACTGCACTGGGGCTGTCTGGTCTCCACTGTCCCTTTTTGCTGTCACTAAAACAAAGTGCCACTGAAGTAAGATAATGACTGAGAACATTGATGTACTTATTTTGTCAATTTGTAACACTTGACAGGAAAAAAAGAAAAAAAAATTCTTCCTGGTTTAATGTCCAACTGTTCTACACAAGATGCAGTCACATTGGAAGCTTTGCTGTTCATGGTAATGTCCATTTCCTATTTATAACCCCTTTGGGATAGTTTGTCTAAAGGAAATGTTTCTATTCAGTGCAGCTATTACTGTTGCACCTGGGTTGCCCAATCCAGTCATTGCACTAGGGATCAATACATCACAGTAAGTACAAGAATTATTAAGTTAAAACAGATTCTGAGCCAAAAAACCTCCGAACAATGTTAATCTTCTGTGCAAGTTGTTCGAATAGTTATGCTTAACCATGTTGCTGCCAAAGATTTGTTTGAAATGGATTACTTTCCGTTTGTTTTATTCCTCAGATATATATATATATTTAAATCTCCGTTACGGTTTATGACGAGACATGCGATGGAGTGATTTTTAGACAGAAGTACTATTGTTAGATTATTGAGCGTTAAATGAATATAGGGATATCTATATATAAATATCACTGTATAAATATCTATATATAGATACAAGGTAATAAAGTACAAACCCTTTCTCAGCTTGGTGCGTGTAAACCTGGATCTCTCAGTTGGAGCCAATGGAGCCCCTTTGGGTCCATGGCCCGGTGTGAGGTCAGGGTGAGGGCTGAGGACGGCAACTTCGAATCGGTGCTCCGAACTTTTTTCATTAAAACTTTGAGCACCCAGTTTTAATTTGTGGAATATTCACGTTAATAATGAGATCTAATTAAGACATCCATTAAAAGCCCGTTAAAGTTAATTTAACGTAAAAATTCCAATAGAACTGTATTAGATTTTCTCCATTAAATTAACGTTATGGATTTTTAACGGATGTCTTAATTATACATTATTATTAACGGGAATACTGTATTACACAGATTAAAATCGGGTCCCGAGTCAACTCACAAAGCTTGCTGGGCATCCTGATGCCACCAGCTCCGTGTGACCCAACACGCTGCCTGCAGAGCCCTGCTTGCTCCAGCTGAGCATTTCCTGGCAGATGGAGCAACCTGCAGCAGACAAATCCATCTCGGCATTTAACGATGAACTTTCCTGAGTCTCAAAGGCAAGAGAAGTCTGGATTCAGTTGCAAACCTCTGCTCCGTCACAAATGAAATACTCAAAGTATGCTAGGCACAATTGGAGAATTGGATTTTTCTCATGCAAGAGAGAGGGCTTTGGGGTGTCCTTTACTGTTGTATTTTAGACATTCGAGGATAAAATTGAAGTGCAGCATTGACAGCATCAGACTGAATGTGTTCACTGTATCCCCCCTTGCTTTTGCGCATGGGTCTCTTTTGGAGATGTTTGGAAAATTTTGAGATGATCCCTAAATTCAACGTGGAGGAGGAAAAAAAAGGCCCTTCTTATTTACCTCCTAGGGAAAGAGTTGCCCTTATGCCACATATAATAGCAAATTGCTTTTTTTATGGCATGCATAACCTAGATGGGAAAAAATATGGCGCTTGAGGGAAGGAGGGAAAAAGTAAATGAAGTTCCAGGAATGTCATTCTGAAGTAATGAGGCATGGACAGAAAATATACCCCTCACATCATCGGATTGAGATGGCAGTCGAAATAGCTTCATTGAAGTGTCAGCACTCATCCATCAATCAATCATCCACAAGGAAAAATAGCGACAGTACAACGGGGCGGCTTTTATGGGATTTACTCATGGGCATAGGGAATAGCAGCTCAAATGTAGTTCTGACATGAAAAGCAAGGTGCTGATATTATTTTTTATGATGGGAGGATCATAAAGTGAATTGAGAACAGTGAGGTCTGTCTTTGCTTAACCTATTCAACTGGAAATGAACGGAGCTCAACTGGAAACGAGCAGAGCCTTCAGATGGGTTAAGATTGAAGCCTGCGCCGTGCTGAGTGCCGTCCATTGACAACAAAATTCTATTAAAGCAAAATCAATGCATTAGCATCGAGCTCCGCAGAAGCTGTTAAATTGCACAGCCCAGTTCAGAGTTATTAAGTGAAGTTACACAAGGTGAGGCCCCAAAAGCAGCGCCGCAACCCAGCACCACTGGTGAGAAACTGCCTGTGTGGCCCCATCCCTGCTCCCTTCCCCAGCTTTTATGGGCCCTGGAGCACTACTGGGTCCATTCTGGCCCTCGATGGATGAAATTCCCACCGTCTCCTGCTCCCACTGGTGGGTGTTCTGCAGTCTGCCATGGCAGAAATGTGGCCAGGAGCCTGCAGGAGGGGCTCCCCCAGCCCAAGTGTCTGGGCTCTGCAGGGCACCTGCTGCTCAGCTTTGGCAGAAGAGAGGCGTTCCCATGCCCGCAGCAGGCTGTGGTTGTGCTCGTGGTGAGGAATGGGGCCAGCATCCCCCACCGCCCCATTTGTGTGGGCTCCCTGGCTGTCAGGGCTGGAAGCACGGTGGATTTGGGGCTGATCCCACTGATGGGGGCTGGCTCACCCCACGCCTTGCTTTGCTAAAGAAGCTTTGCAAAGGCAAAGGCAGGAACAGCTACTTCTTTTGAAATCTGGCCACAAACCTTTATTACACAGTGCTAAACCTTGATTATTCCTCCTGCATCGCTGTCCTCTGGGAACATTTTATATACACATCTGAATTAAGTGATTTTTTTTATTTTTTTTTTACAATAAGATATAAAAAAAGCAAATGTAACGTCTCTCCTCTCTCTTTCTCTGTATGAAACTGGATGAGTTGATAGTTTATCTGTCATATAAATCAGGTAACATAGAAAATCATTGCATCTTTTCTCTGTCGTATCTACTCAATATCTATCGCTCTGACTTTTATTCTTATTGGAGATCATCAAAACATTAATTAAAAGCCTGGTGATCAAACAGCCGAATATTTATGATTCACGTCCTTGCTTATTAACAAGTGGCATATTGATACACCACGTATCCAAGCTGTTTATGCTCTTGCAGTGCAATAAAGCAGCAAGAATTGTTATCCGTGTACACTGCTTTGAGAGATTTATTCAGAAACCAGAGCTCCCTCCCTGCCCCCGTGCATGTCAAAATAAGCCATATCACCTTAAAAAGATATATCTATTTTAAAAAGTGGGGAGACAAAATTAGCATCTCTTTGGAACCTAATATATAAGAATTCCAGTATGTCGGTCTCAGGTGTTTTTTTCCAGGCCTTTATTATTTCAGTTGAGAAGGAGAGGGACACTTAACTTTAAAAATGGCTGTCATTAGTGCAATAATAATTGTTGGTTTAAAAAAATCTTTGAGAATCCGCTAACAAACCTACCCAGTAATTACTTGTCAATGCAACTTCATCATGATTTTTATTACCTACTTGTGAAAGTATTTACAGGACTGACCTCCTGAGCTTCTTTAGAGATCATGGAGGATATAGGAAGTCATGTTTAAAATCAATAATTATATATTAACACAATAGGGGTTGAGGCCTTCCAAGCCAGCCTTAAAGGCTGTGGTGCCAACTCACACATCTGCAGGGCAATTACTGCTTCCCTAAGTTTTCATCTCTATTCTTTCCTCGATCGTATTTTGACAGAGCTCCCTATTTGCCACTGATCCAATTCTTTGTGCCCATGGAGCAGCTCCATGCATGAGGTGTGTGGGCACAGATGGGCTTTGCGCAGAAAACAAACAGCAATTTGCAATGGAAGGGCTGAGTACAGAAAAATCATGAAAAAACAATGGGGTTTAGGGCAGCTCTTGGGTAAATGCTACCCAAAGGGATTTGCTGTTAGGGTGCTTCTCTCTGCTAATTACCAACAGCCTGACCCTGCCTGCAGTCTGTCCCCAGCACCAAGCAGCCCTGGGATGAGTCCTGCAGGAAGATGACACTGCAGCCAAAGCCACCAAGGAAATACATGGCCAAAGGTGCCAGACAGAGGTTTCCATGGAAGCTTCTTCCCAGCACAGCGGGGCTCTGCTCAGTGCTTGGGGACGGGCTGGGCTGAGGCCATGTCCCCATCTCCATTCCCATCCCCACCATAACTCTCCAGCTGGTCCAAGTGTTCCTGCGAATGGAGGTGGCTCTCTGTCACACAGAGATTTTGTCTTCTCAAACAGATATACGATGCAATTTATATTTAAAATTCTCACCATAAAGGCAGTATTGATCACAGATTCCCAATCAATACATTGCAATTACAACAGGCTTTAAGGGCCATCTGTCCCCAAGCAAAAGAACTGATATAACCACCTCTATATTTTTTAGAAAGCACTGCCTTTTTGTGCCCATCTCCTGCACAGCCCGATGCATCGTTTTTGCTCCCAGGAAGCAGAGTTTGGGAGCTTCATTGCTGTCACCAAATTAAGGAGCTGCTTCATCTGCACCAGTAGCGGTACCACTGGGCCCGACCATAGTCATTAGCCTCCAGATTGCCCTCACTCACAGCTCATGAAATGGCTTCAGGCCTTCATAGAAAGCCCTGTTGGACTTTACATGCTCACTGCAGCAGGTCGGGTGTCTGCTGAGGTCACACCATTTCGCTGTGCAAACTTTCCTCTGTTACATTTTTGGATCCGAGTGAAGACAACAAATTCTTTCCATAGACATCTCAGATGAGAAAGCAGGAAATAAAGACAGGTTTTAAAAGGAAAATGGGAATAAAGCCTTGCCGAGTGCAGCCGTGTCACACTGCAGCCATCGCCTTCCTCCCTCACTGGGTCCCTCCATATCTGTGCCCATCTGTGGCACTCAGCACCGAGCGAAGCTGCAGGTCTCTTCAGGATACACAAAGCAGCGTTTTGGCTTTAGAACACAGCAAGTGCTGGAATGTGCAATACAGGTTGCAAAAGCTGACAAGCTAAACAGTTCTTATTTGGCTCAGGGTACTTAACTGTCATATGTCTCCGGTACGAGATGCCCTCCTGCACGGTGCTCGGGCGCTGCTTATCTGTCCTTTCCTTTCTTGGGTTTGTTTTTTTTTTGTGGGTTTTTGTTGTTGTTGATGTTGCTTTTCTTTTTCCTGGTCTTGTTTTTTATTATCTTGAATATATTGGCACAAACCGTAAGAGATCCAACCCCATTTTAATCAGGGCATAGTTGGCCATCATGGTAAAGCTCTCGGGTTCGCAGTGCCCCAGTGCTCGCAGTACGTGGCACGTTCCCTATTGGCAGCATCATCTTTAGGTTACGTACGTGAGCCGTGGTGTCACTTCTGGCGTTTTGTTTAACGTGATAATAATAATAAAATGAATCAAAAAACTTATTTCTCTTTAAACAATAAAAAAAAAAAAATTGTATATATTACAAATTGCAAAATGAAAGATTAAAGGCATCTTTTGTACTAACAACACGGACGGGATTCCTTTCAGAGAGGACGGATGGGGACTTCTATGTAGAACGTTGCAGTGCTGCCGCACTGGTTTTGTAAGGAGCGCATGCTGTACAGATACATTGCCTGTGCACCTGGGGCCAAGGAGCCAAGCTGCTCCTCGTGGTGCACTGCAGCTTGTCGGGATGGAAAGTTACGCCTTCGATGCATTTTTATACTGTACATAGTTGTATATATAACTATATTGCCATGTTCTGAACACGAGATTTTGGTATATCTGCTTGTTTCTGTTTCCTACAAAAAAGAAAAAAGAAAAATTGGTCCATAACAGGGGATTTTTATTTTTATTTTTTATTTTTTTTCCTAGAAAATATGCTTGTAATTTTTGTTTATCTTCTGGGTCGTCACCTTTAATGGCTCATACAGGAATTAGGGATGGGTTTTTGGAGGAACTGAGAGAAGCAAAGCTGTGTTTGCATGAGAGCTGCCCAACTGCTGGCTGTACCGGGGGATGGGGGGTGGGAGGGAAGGGGAAAGCTCACTCAAGTTTTGCTTTTAAAGCATGTTTTGTCCCATGGGAAAACTCATACACGTACAATTATTCTCTTTGTATTTTATCTAATAGTGCCTGAATATTTTTTTTTTTAATGTCTTCTATGAGGAACTATTCATAATTGTCAAAATTTGAAACATTAGCTTAATTTCGTTTTCATGACCCTCTCATTTCTCCCCCTTATTTATTTTGTTGCTGCTTATAATGGGCCCCAAGGCCGTTTCTGACATCGCAGCGTTCCTCTTCCACATTAAGGATGTTTTTAAAATGACTAAGATTATTGAGCCAACAGGCTGCTTTAATCAAAGCCATGTTTCACTCCGTTCCGATGCTACCAGCGCTCGGGTGCAGCCGCTGTGCGGTCGGACCGTCCCACCTAGCGGCGCTGCGGGCTCAGCACAGCGCCCGGCCCGCAGGCAGCTCCGCTTCCAATCGGTCGCTTGTTACTGCCCACGTAAACGAAGCGAAGTGAAAAATGTTCCTGGTAGATTCATATATATATATATACACATACATATATATATATATATATATATATATTCGGTTGGTGGCTCAATAAATTTGTATAATTTATACTACAGGAAATTACCGCTTTTATTCTTTTGGGCCCCCCCCCCCCCCAAGACCGGTTATGAACCATCAGGACGATGGATCTCGTTGTATTTAAATCAGGTCACACCTATTTATGCTGATGCATTTGCTGATGTGCAGGACGGCGCCTGGATCTCAGCGCATCTAAGGAAGTCCTTCTGTGGACGATTCCAAAGCAGCGATTTTGTGTCCTGTGTTTTTATCGTGGCAAATGGTTGTTAAAAAAGCAAAAAATCAGCGCAGCAAATGTTAGTTTTTTCTGCCCAGGGATTTTCAGTTTTACTTCTTTTTAAATAAAATCTTCGCAGTTTTAGAACTGTAATTAAAGCCCTGAATAATAGATCAATAATAGATCACACATCTTTATCTGTTGTGTTTAAAAGGGGAAAAAGGAAAAAAAAAGAAAAAAAAATGAAAAAAAAAATAGCCCAAACTGCTCCCATAATCCTGAATGCCTCATTTCCATAAAAAAGGTTTCTATACATATATTATTTACATTTTTAAACATGGTAATTCTTTCCTTTGTGGCATAAAATGTCTCTTTTCCACTGCAGCTATTGGAAAGCGACTGCTCACATCTGAAATGTTATCGTAATTTGCATCAGGAAACCCAACTGCAGACATTAAGGACTTGGGTGTGTTCAATTATGATTTTGCTGGAGGCTGTCCCTCATTTTAATGCTGCACTCATTGAACTACCTTTCTGAAATCTAGCTGATACGGTTCACCATAGACATGCTTCACAACATCATTAGCTTTGCAAATGGCTTCATTTCAGTCGATGCAGACTTCAGTTTTGGCCAATTGTAAAATGGAAATTTGAAAAGGAAAAAAAAAAAAAAACAAAAAAAAAAAACAGATGCACTTAAAACATGAAAAGAATTATTTATATGATAAAAATATATTTAGATTTTCAAAGCACAAGACTGAACAGAAGTGCTCTTTTTATGCTTTCTGAAGATGTTACTGTTAAAAGTCTTTCTACATCAGGCTTAATAAATCTGTAATGACATTTGATGGATTGATTTTCGTGTGGGTTTTTCTTTTCTCTCTTTCTTTCCCCCCCTCCTTTCTTTCTGTACGGAGAAGAAAAGGACTGACCTGGGGAGGCAGCAGGAGTGAAAGCCACAGGAACGCGCCTGTCTTAGTAGCTCACAGAGGGTTTGGAGCAGCCTCCCTTCCCCCGGGTAATAACATTAAATAACAAATAAGAATAAAAATAGGAAAGGAAAATGTAGCGGCCCCGTCCTGGGCTTGTTTCGGCACATCCTTCTCCTTCCCTCATCTGGCTCCTCTGACCACTCCATGCCTGGGTTATTTATGATGTAATCTACAGCGAGGCATTGGGCCGCTGTCACACAAATCCAGGGCTCTCTAGCCATAAAGCAGGCATGATTGAGATACCAAATACCCTTCTCTCAACTGCTCCACCTCAGACGGATGGCTCTGTTTAACACTTAGTTTCCCTAAGCACTCCCTCGCTCCCCGTCACGCTCCCTGCGATGCCTCACATGCCGGAGCTCAGCAGCTCACACCGATGCCGCACGAGCCATCGCTTGTTATTTACTGCAGATGAGGCCAGGCCAGCAGAGGCAGAGATTCCCAAGACTTGCACGCATTAAATTTTGATGGGTACGGTATCACCTGTTGGCTGTATGTAATCGCCATCGCTCCTCCTTGGGGTGATGAAATAGAAGATGACCTGGAGGCAGCAGCACAGCTCCAGGCATTTCTCCTCTTCCCAAGCCGTTCCCAAGCCCTGCTCAGGGGACAACCAGCCAGCACCATCCTTCCCTTCCTCCCCAGCCTCCCACCCTCAGTGCTCAGAGCCAAACACTGCCATCCCATCCCACCTGCAGCCCCAAGGCCCATCCTGCACGCTGGGACCAAAGGACAAGGACCACTCTCCTGCACTCCAGGTCGCTCATTAGCAAGTGTGACAATGAGCCAGAGCCTCAGATTCTGCAATAGGGGTTGTTGTTGTTTTAAGTGATTTTTATATTTTTTTTAAAGGAATATATTGCACACATCTCAAGAAACCCCTCTAGGGTGAAATAAAAAATATATAGAGATGGCTAAAATAACAAATGAATCATAAAACTTAGAGATGGAAAAGGACTATTAGATCATCCAATTTATCTTGCTGTCTGCCAATACAGGTTTGTTCCCTGCAGACCGCTCCCCGGGGCTTTGTCTCGCCTTTCTGACTTAACTCCAGCAGCGGGGTCCTCTGCCACTTGCTTCCCTGGGAAGCACAGTTAATGCTTTAGGCATCTTTGATGGGTTTGGGGCCAAATCTTTGCCTGAGGTGAGTCTCACCTGCACGGCGCATTGACTGCGAATATGTTTACAGCTCCATGAAGCACCAGCCCTGCTGGAACGTGCCCCAGCTCCTGAGCAGCACCTGGCTGCAGGGTGAGCCCATGGGCCATAAGAGGCCAGACCTTGTCCATCCCGGGGCTGGACCCGCTGTGCGGGGTTGAGCCAAGTCCTGCTTCTTGTACCAGCTGCAGAGCATGGAGACAGCTCGGAGTTATTCGGAGGGTTTGAACTCGGATCTTTTTTTCTGTTAATTGTTGGTGATTCACTCCAACAGAACAAACAAACAAACAAAATCAACCCTGCAGCTTCTCAGATGGCTCTTTTGGCTACAGGGCAACTTTGAAAGCTGTTTCAGTTGCTGCTTTTGCTTTCATTTCTGCTGCTGCTTAAAACTGTCTTGATTTAATAAAAGTTAAATGTTTTCATAGGAGAATCAGGCGGGGTGGTTTGTGATCCTTTTATGTACAACACGTATATTACATTATTCAACAATTCAAGAATAAATTTAGTCCCATCTCCCCCTGCTGAATGCTTTGCAGTGTAAAGATGGGCTGACTGCAAAGTCCAGGCACGGAGCAGTGCCTGGCCAGCTGCACTGTGCCACCAGTGCTACAGACCTTGCAGAGGGACCACATTGCTGAGCCAGCCTGGGGCAGCTCAGGAGGTTTTGTGCCACACAGGGTGGGTTGTCAGCAGGATTTAATGGACGGGTGGTTGACTTCCATTTAGTTAACAAGAACTGAGCAGCAGCACAAGGGTTGGAGAAGTTTGTTGGCCTGTTCCTCTGCAGTAACGATGGAATATCAATAGCTCTGGCCATGCTCATCCCAGAGTTCACTGAGCTTAAACGAGGAAAACAAGCAGCCCCTGAGCTCAGACAACCAGCAGTGCATGGGGTTAGGGAAGGGGAAAAGCTGACGTTTGGTACATAGGGTCCATCTGAAAACAGTTGTGCTAATGCTTTAAAGATGATCAGCAGAGGCTGTTGGAGTCAATAGGAAAACAACGGTTCTTGCTGGAAAAGAAACATTTCAATCTGAAAATAAATTCTGTCAAATCGCCCAAGTTTCTGCTAAAAGAGTTTTACAAGATCCAATTGAATAGAAACCGTGAGTTCAGTTACCTTTTAACTTCGAGTATCAGCTGCAGAGGAAGGGAGAAAAGAAATGTAAACCTAAACACAAACACAACAATAAACGTAGATCAAAAGGAAACAGAAATGAAGAAGTGTGAAATCTCATTGGGTCCAGCTCTGTTTGAGGCCTAGAGCAGCAAACCACATCAGCAGCACAAGGGCACTGCGGCAGAGCTTCAGTTAGAGGGCGATTCGCTGTAAAGTTTGCCAAAAAACTGAGCCTGGAAAACATGTTATCTATACAAGGAGTGTATCTATATCTATATCTATACAAGGAAGATGAGTGAGGAGCAGAGCTATTCCTCCGCACCCAGCAGAAAACCAAACCAGACATGAACGCAACCCTCTGTGCAGGCTGAAATGCTTCAGGACTGAATGGAGGCTCTGTGAGCAGATATGGAAAGAACGCAGGGAAAAAATCCAGCTTCGGTGCAAACATTATTCTGAATTAATTCTAATTTCTCTGACCTTCTGTTTTCCTGAACAATTTATGCTCAACTCTGACATTAAAATGTCACTGAGTTTGTGAAAAAATTACTTTATTTAGAAATGTTTTTAATTAACTTTTTGAGAGAAGATACGTACACACAAATATATATATATATATATATAGATCAGAACTCTAAGCTGAAATGTCATCGCTCGTGACAAAACGAAAGCTGCTTCTACAAGTTGAAGGGCACTTTTTGCTTTACACCAAACCCATCTCCTGGTCTTCCAGAGCTGCCTGGACAGCCCACAGCCCCATGGCCACGCAGGTGATGCTCCTCCTGCCACCGCTTCCCCAGTCACAGGGATGAAATCACACTCGGCTCCATGCAAGCGATTATTCACGGGATGAAAAATTAGTAATTGCATTAGGTCATTACATTCATAAAGGATGAATGAAGACATTTCATACGTGTAAAATTAGCTTTAAATGCCAAAGTGTTGCACAATTATTAGACCAGATTTGCTCATGAAAATAGTTTTATATTAAAGATTCACCCAGACAAACGTCTCAGTGATGTGCACCGTGTTATAAAATGCATCATTTAATTACAAAAGCAGTCAAATATAATGGTAGCCAGCAGCTAAACTGCGCTCCAAATCTGCTCTGCAGCAGCACGTTTCAGTAAATATTGATAGAATGAGAAGAGAAAGTTGGAGAAAACGCTTCTACATCTGCAGATCCCTTTAGTTCACCTCATTCATGGGTGAAGTGTGCAGGTTACACTGAGAATTCTGCTACGTGAACTATTTAAATAGGTCAACATCTTGTGTGTGATATATTTTGAGGCATCTCCATTTGTTTTATTTCCACCTACTTTTGTGTAATTGCTATATAATTTAAGAACCCCAAGTAAACTTGGCCTTAAGATATATAGCACTTCCATTGTAGCTGGCTTGTCCATCCACTGTCTGAGCTCTCCTTGTGAAGCTTATTTCAGTGTCTTCTCTTTGCTAACACTGCCATCTAATGCTCAAACACTGAGCTCTCAGCAGGAGGAAACAAGATTCTCTCTTACACATGACATTACTTCTCATCCCCCCTCATCCATTCCAGAGCTTCCACCACTTAATAAGAACAAGCCAGTGGAGCAATAATGAATATTTCCAGGAAACCCCACCTAGAGCAGAGGTAACAGCCTTTTTCCCTCTCATAGAAGATGCAAGGCCTCTTCCTCTAATGGACGGGAGATGCAGCTTTGGGACTGAGAGAAGAGTGAGGAGTTAACTCATTTGCACTGAGCCGCAGTGACACATTGAAGAGCTGGGGATTTCAAAGAGTGAAGGCCCTGGAAAATACATCCTCTTTGGAGAAGCCCAAAACTTTATCGTAGTAAAAACTTCCTTCTTGAGCAAAAAGTTGTCCATCCATGCCAAAACGGGCCCAGATTTTTGGCTTGATGGATGGGGTCACTGCCGACATTTCCATCACCAGTTTCAAGGCTTGTGAGAAGTTCTGGGGCCTCAAAGCCCAGCTCAGCCTGGAAGCTGACAGCCAAAGTACTGAGTATGGCAAACTACAGATAACCACTGCAGGAACAGAGGGAGGAAACCTCGAAGAGGGAGCAGTATTATCTAAATCCAGGATTTTCCAGTTCCACACTTCAGTTCTGAACAGAGCAGGGCATGAAATATGATACTTTACTTTCATGTTCAACACGTGCAGAACAAATGTGAAGCTGATGTACCTGTCCTAAAAAGATACAGCTCATTTATAGTAGGTACAGTAATAAAACTGAGAACAAATTATCTTCATACCACAGCCTTGCACTTATCTCCTTAAATGAAGATATGCTGTACTTTTCAGTCTGTGATCAGAACACAGATCAATACTGCAGTCTAAAAAGCATTAAAGACAAAAATCTCTTGTTTTGTAATCCAATCCCCAGCCCATCAGACTGCTCTCCCTGGAGTTACACACCAACAGTTCCTATTAACTACTGATTCTCGCAGTACTTCACATGACCCAGTCTTGGGCTCAGATTATCTATTGGTAATGAACCCCTAACTAAGAAAACCACATTTCATGTACCAGGCCCTTGTCACAGATAACAGTGCATGTCAAGATGGGCGCTCTGGTAATTGGCATGCAGTTACTCAATCTGCATAATTACACAGAGCAATCATGCCATTACATGTTTGGAAATGCTAGATCTCATTTTCTCTACTAATCCTAAAATCACACAGACATCTTCTGCAGGAACTACTACTTTAGATGTTACGAATTAAGATGAAATTGAATTAAATGTACTGATTTTAATGTCATGAACGCACTCATAACTATTTTTTCCCCTGAGAACCATCTGCAATTTAGAGACTTGCTAATCCTAATTAAATGCACTTTTCTTAAGTGTGTGCAAATGAACAGAGAAATCTGCTCAGTAACGAACTTGTAGATTCCCCTCTTTTACTAAAAAGGGAACAAGGAACTGTTTTGTGATTTAATATTAGCTCTCCCTTCTATGAAAAAATCAACGCTGTTTCCTCAGTTTCACGACATTTAGTTGACTGAGTATATTTTTACTGTTCACTTGTTAAAAGTAGAGAAGGAAAGTCCCTTGTACCTTTATAATTAAAGCTACCACTACTAACAGGGAACAAAAGCGTACTTGGAACACCAAAGGAAAACCACAGTTAATGGCAAAGATGACTTGCAAAGCTCACATCCAGCACACTTCATTCAGCACTGCTCACAGATTTCTCAGCAGCAATGTTCCCCTACGCCCAGTTGGCTCCATGAACCCACTTCCATGCACCACAGGCAGAATTCACCATTTCCAAAGCAATCCACAGATGATAGTTCTGTTAAGAGCACACTTTGAAGTTCCTGTTCTGCCCATCAGGAGCGCTTTTACCAAGTCACTAAACTAGTCGAGGCTCCCTCTACAAACTTGACCACAGCCACAAGTGCTGGTTCCAACACAAGACTCAATAGCTCCATCTGTGAGGCCAGCAAGGCTCTGGTCAGTCAGATGCGTGCCCTCAAATGAAGTTTATTTATACAGGGAACCCTATCTGATGAGCTCTCTTTGGGACAAATTGCCTTTGCCAGCTGTCTCACCCCCCCAGATTCAATCTGGTTTTCAGATGTCAGCAGCGTTACTGAGGTATGACACCTTACTCAGCTTCCAAGAACACATCAGACCCAGAATTATTTCTTTCCAGAACATTTAAGCCCTTACAAATTCTAAGGATTAGAAAACAAACAAAAAAAAATTGCTTAAAAAAAAATAAATGAATGCCTTCACCACTTCTTATTACCATAATGAATGCATACAAAAACTATTTCTTCTATTCGGTTGTTTTCCTTCAAAGGGAAGAAACAAAAGGTTTCTTCATTATTTTAAGAGTCCTCTACGCATGAGCCAGATCTTCTGGGAAGTGACTCAGTGTTTTGATGAGAGCAACTGAACAGACGTGAGTTTGGGTTTGGTTATTGGCAGGTCCTCTTCCCCCCCCCACCCCCCCAAGGGGTCTGAATATGAAGGAAAAGTCAAAGGAATACGAAATCCCAGCCAGATAATTTCAACCTTTAAAAGCAAGACACAGAAACCAGTTTTGCAAAACACCGAGTCTATATTTACATCCACATGTAATAATATACTCAACTAAAGTGAAATACATTATAAATTAAATGAGTAATGTGTTCCTACTGCTTGACAACTTCCGGTTTCAACAATTAAAACAAAATGGAATGAAATAAATACACAGAAAGAGAAAAAAAATCAACAATTTGTACCTCTCTGTATGAACTGTTACCTCCAAAGAATCATACAAAACCAGTAGTATCCCAATAGTTAATACTGATGGGCAAAGTGTATTCTGAAGTACAGGGCTATGCTGCCATGAAATAGTCTTCGTGGCCATTTTTCTACTTAACCCTCAAGATCTCTACCAAAATAAAAAATCTTGAAGGAAACTGTACCAGCATGAAGAGAGATTAAAAACATCTTAGGCCTTTTTACTTAAACATCTTAGCACAGCCCCGTACGTGTTTTAACCACAGAACCTTGGTAAGGTACACAGACGAAAGTTACAGCATGCATTCTATAAGACTCATTGGAAAGATCACGCAAAAAAATAGATTAACCATTTTCCAAGTGAATCAGTCTTCAAAAAATAGGCTATAAAAGTGCAAAACTAGGAAAACAAAT
This sequence comes from Coturnix japonica, assembly GCF_054131305.1. NCBI lineage: Eukaryota > Metazoa > Chordata > Aves > Galliformes > Phasianidae > Coturnix > Coturnix japonica. The sequence goes on along the minus strand of NC_140681.1, from coordinate 13,175,328 downwards.
CTAGATTATGTACATATGGCTCAGCTTATGAACAGAAGAAAGGTAAATAGTGTACAATTTCCTGATACACAGCACTTCATTACATTGCCAGTTTACAGAAACGTTAAAATTAGGTCCCACGTTCAGGAAGTAAGACATATAACTGGAACATCTCAAGTTGCATAATGAAAAAACAAGAGTTTCTAGGTTTTGCTATTTTACATTTTGCTACTTGAGGGAAGAGAGCAAAACAAGCAGTGCAAATTTTCTTTTTGTTGTTTTAGTAAAATATATGGAAGTCAAAGCCAGATACAGAAGAAACGAACTCTATACAACAGGCTTTATGAGAAGCAACTAGGAATGAAGGTCAAAACACACAACAGTTCTGCTTTACTGGCTGGTAACTGGCCGTCTTCCCTTTACAAAAAATAAACTGCATGTGCATTAGAAAAAACTCTTGTCTTCACAAAAAAATAGAAGGAGATATTCTCCCATTAACAGTTTATTCCTTACTCTGTTTAAACACCCAGCAGATGCTAAAAACCAACATTAAGAAGCTTTCAAGCAGAGAGTCAAGCAGGCTAGACCATAGCCACATCCCTTTTGGAAGTCTGTGGATCCTGTATTCATATTGCAAGCCTGTTTGTGACTTTACAGTTTGGACAAAGGTGCAAAGTAGTTTTCCTCTAAATGTGGTTTAGTAGAAAACTAAACGTTCCAAACATTTAGATTAGTATCGTGTCTCATACAAGTCCTACGTGGTTTTTGTTGGTTTTTTGTTGTTTTTTTTTTTTTTTTGCTATTGAGGTTCATTTAAGAAACTTCTCTGAACAACAGCAACCAATGCCAAACCAAGAATCCAACCGTATTCCAGGAACACCACACTGACAGACTCAAACGTCAAGTATTGCCTCATCCATGCTTTGGAAAGAAGCTGGAAACAACTCCAGAAGGAGAGATCCCTGCTCTTCTGGAAGTACACATTAAGATCTTAACATATGCAAGGCAGATCAGCATAATGTCAGCACCACTGCTTTGATGTTCACAACATTTATAAACTGGACAGTTTCAGACAGTTTATTTGGAAGTTATTTTGAGAAACTAACATAGTTAAACAGGAAAAACAACATATGAGAAACTTTCACCTTTATGAAAAAGGAGCATTAAACCAACAGGATTTCAACTTCTGCATTTACAGTTTACCTGAGGTGCAAGGACTATATATTCTTTCAAAGAAACTCTTTTCAGCAGCGCTCAAGTATGTAAAAATATAATTCCTACCTAATATTTGGTCAATTAATTCTAATGAAAAATACTCCAAGTCAACGTCAAGACATACATTCCCCACACACCTTCATAACCCAATTGTTTAGACTACCTTTTATGGCTATTTGGTATTAAATGTTAACAGAACCAATATTATAGAACTGTAGTGTTTTTATATACAGTACAATCACAGCTTAGTTCAGTAGCTTTCACCATTCACTTTCCTCAAGGGATGAACTGCAGGTATAACTCCACAGAACATGCACTCGTGTCCTTAAGACCTAGAACAAATCAAAAAATAGGGTTTTGTATAGGACTAGAAAATAGCATAACACTCTGGGACAAGGCATCCTTAAAAGAGAAGATAATCTTCACCGTTGTATGAATGCATTTGGAAATTATTATTGCCATATGCAGTCTATCCTGTATTTCATAGCAAATTAAAACTGGCAATCAAGTCTCCTTTTGAACACTCAAACTCCAGGCAGAAATACAGGCAGAAAATTGAGTTAGCTTTTTTTTTTTTCTTCTAAGAAAAAATGCAGAACCAGGCAAAAACTACTTAGTGGGGGACAATAAAAGCAGTAAGATTAGAAGACTATCAAGAAATAAAGCAAAGCATTTTAAAAGCTGTCAGCTAGAGGTCAAACAGCTCCACTCCCCTGATATGTAAAAATGTATTTAGGAAAGTCTGCACACTGGTCCAGGTGCTGCAGCATTCAAGAGGTATCTGCTTAAATTTCAACAAGGAAAATGATCCGTGGCTCCGGTTCAGAAAGAGCATACGGATATATTTATTTATAGACTTATTCACTGCTTATCTCCTTAGCAGCTAAGAATGTTGTGAACACAATGGAATTGTGAAGTTCTGAGATTCAGATACAAACTGAAGAGATGAAGCACAAAAATTCAGCACACCAGGCTAATTCTTTTCACTTGACTTGTTTCCCTTAAGAGGCTACACCCATCCCTCAGTCAAACAAAGAAAAAGCTATTTGGAACAACCTCACCAACACACAAAGATAAAGTGTCAAGGAGCTATCAGGAATCCCTTACTTCTCTATGAAGTCTTGTTAGAGGCTGCCCTCGAAATCTTCAGAAGTCATAAAATGAGTAATGCCTCCGTTTTCAGGAAGAACTGACCATCACAACGTCTCAAGGACTAGCAGAGGATTCACAAACTACGATAACAGGCACATCCTCTCATTTTTAGTTCCCCACCCCCATATACTGACACAAGGGGAAAGCCCCTTGGTGAACACTTCCCACTAGCATTGTATCTAATTAGTATATTTATCTTTTTTTAAGAACCTCACTTTCTTTTAGGAAAGAAGCATCTATGCTTTTTTCTATATTCAGTGCACAGAGTACACCATTACCAATATTCAAAATAACTAATGCTATACCAATATTTGCGTCACTTTCTAAAAGGGAGAGTTTGCATTTTCAGATGCTCTGGCTCAGACATTGATTACCTCCCATCACACTTATGCAGCACCGTTTGATGTTCTGAGCACATAATGCAATATTTGAGTAACAATTAGTTCAAAAGGTTTGGTTACCGTTTCTCCTGAAGTCAATGATCAAGTCTTCTTGTCACTTGGTCGAAAGCGTGCATTGCCAATGAAACTCTCATAACTTCGCTTTTGCAGCACACTGCTAGATAAGTGTTGGTATGACACTGATCTTTTCCCTGACGAAAATAAATTTAGAGGAGTTAAATTATTTCCTGATGTTCTAATAGGTCAGACATTCAACTAGAAGCAGTTCTATGTCAGCACCCAGAACACAACTCACAAGTAAGGCTCAAGGTGGACAGCTATTCCTTGTCCTCTTAGAAGTTATAGGAAACACAGGATCCCAAACCAGAACAAGGAGAAAAGCTGTAATTTAAGAACCTTGTTCTAAGCTGTTTGCATGCACATATCATGCCAGGGTTTGCTCATATAATGTGCAAGAGATCTCTGCTCAATTCATCTTACAGTGGGGTTCACTTTAAGTGAATACCTCATATCATATGATACCTACATATTCATTTCCTGCATTCCTGCATTTGTTTGAAAGTAGAACTTAATGGAAGACAGGTATACTACATTATTACCTTGATAGCCCATGCAGATATGTAGAATTTGTAACCCCTTAAAAAATGTTAACATACATACATGAATAACTTTGTTAAGCAGTTCTCAATGTAGTAGACTGGTAGCTTCATATTTACTCACAATCATTCATTCAGATTTATATACATGAAATCAATGCCTGTTCCAAACCAAGCCTGTGTGGCTTAAGTAAGCAGTCAAAAACTACTTCACAGAATGAAGGAAAAGTCAAGGATCATTTTCCCTCCCAAGATACAAAAAGCCCAACTACCATCTATATTCCATGAAAGCTTTAAATGCAGCATTGAAAAAAACCTAGCAAGCTTTAATTAAATTAAAATGGCGAAGCTAAATTAATATTTCAACAGAATCTACAAAGCCATTGGAGTGTGTCATGAGCAATTGTCTTTAATTTGCAGTCTCTGCCAGATCAATCAGCCAACAGGTTATCCTTGATAGCATGCTGCCATTGCAAAGGCAAGTAATTTGAAAATAACACAAACTGAGTGGTTTCAGAACGTTTCTGTCTCTTCAGGGCAATATAGAGTGGCACAGCTTACAAGCAGTAATAGAAGGCATCATGCTTTAATCAAGCTTGCCAAGTGGAACATATTCTCATGACAACTTGATCCAGCATTTAACATGCAACATAACATGTTCATAGGACCTAAATAATGTTGCAATAAGCACACAGATCCTTAGAGAAAGATTTCTGACATGTTCTTATAATATCACCAAGGTTGATCAAGACTACAGAAACATGTAGTAAACCGCATATATTACCAAGTACCTCCTCAGAATTGCAACTCAGGCAAAAAAAATATGCCTCCAACCATATTAAAAGTCTAATGCTGAGAATTGCCTTGCCTTTACCTTCTCAAAATCATCAAGATTTGGTTTCATTCACATACTTCGGGCAGAATGGTTGGAAAGCTGGGCAATTAGCCTTAAAAGCCTATGTTTTATTGCACAAGGTGCTTCTTGAAGTTTTTAAGGAAACCCCTATCAAAAGGGTCTTGTTTCACAAGTCTTTTCAACATCAGTAACAGCCATGAAAAGGTGCTTTGAGATGGCACTGCATAACCAGCAATGAAACCTTTATTTCTATGACAATTATACTGTCTAATAACTGTAGGCATAGCTTCAAGCGCTCTAGATCACAAGAAACAATGACTATAATTTTGATTACAAGCTGCTGTCTCCAAGCTCGTACTGTAAAAGAGGAAGAAGTCTACCACAGATTTTTCTGGCTGACAGGTGAAGCTTTCAGAAGAACAACAACGTGGATTCCAATGAAGTCAGTGTTTAAAAATGGTATTGCAGCAGCTGCCAATTCCACAAGCTAACCTCTCTGAGAGTGATGGCAGGAGAAGAGTATTTCTCTATTCTCAAGATAATGCTGGAGAGAAGCAAGATACTGATGTACCAAGTCCAGTCCTTGAGGGTACAGACTTGTCAAGACAACCAAAGCTACAAGTTTTTATTTTCCCCTTCTTATTTTAACTAAAATTAACATGTTTTCATACAGTATCAAGAGAATTCTCTATAAAATCCTGAATGTTCTCTCTGCTCATCAGGTAGCCATGTCATGAAGCACAAGTCCTTAATCAGTTGACTCGTATGCAAACTAGCATTCTGTTTAGTCCGTAAGGACTCCACTAAGCAATGAGAGCACACATTAAATTCTTAGCAGATAGTAGCATTCTGCCAGGCTTTTTATCAGTGATTATCTATATATTCCACAACTGCACAAATGACTTCTGCACCCAGATAAGAAACAGTATTTCATCCCCTTGGATCCCTAGGAATACCAAGAGGCAGCAGTAACATTTGTCCTTGTGCCTGTCCCTGTGTATTCTGTGTGTTACATGTTCCTCAAGGCAACTAATGGCACAGGTCATCTGACACAGATGACGCTTGACAAAACTAGGAATTAACGCTTTCACAACTGTTTCAGTAAGTCAGATATGATCCAAGCTTTGCCTTTCCCAGCCTGGAAGCAGAGCTTGAGCACTTGCCTTCATTTTTCCATAACTCACTAATAAGCCCACAACCTTCATATACACAGATAACAGAATGGAGTAGGTGAACAGACTCTTCACCATGTATCAAAATGCAGGTTTAGTATATTTGACTTTGCTCTAATCTAAAGCAACATAACTCTGCTTGTTACTACAGAAGTGATCTTGTTGTTTCTAGAGAATGGAAATACTCAGAGTTTACTTGATACCTTCAGACTACACGAGCATTCATCTGCATACTATTCATTCTTACAACAGAATCTTCTTTTACATTTAAAATCCAGGCACTGACTGTACCTGACAACATGTTTAACAGTGTTTTATTTTCTCTATTATTTTATTGTAGCTGTGCATTTATTATTTCATACACCTTTCTTCACAAAGATCAAAGACACCTAACTGAGCTAGGATAGAGATACAGTACCTTCTACTGTAGAGCTGGTGACTTGGCCATTGCTAGATCCACAAGAACTGTAAAGTGATCCAGAGCTATATGGCTCGTAAGGTTTGAGGACAGTCAGTACTTTAGGAGGATCAGCATCATCCGAATTCAGAAGCCCTTGTTTGGTTGGCAAAACAGAAGATGCAGGTTTGGTGCGAGAACATTCCTGAGGTAGCAGATTTGCATATCTGTTTGCAACACGAAATCTGCTCGTTTCATATCTTCTGTAATTAGCCACTGCACAGTCACTTTGTTCAATAACTGCCACACTATGTTTCATTCTTTTAGATGACGTTTCACCATATTCTAGATTTGCATTGCCCACAGATTTATTACAAAGATAGTCTCTTCCTCGATGACAAGACCAAGCAGATTCGTTTAGGTGAGAGTCAAGAGCCCCATTCATACTGCTGCTTACTACACCAGATTGGGACATTGTGACATTCAGAGCTTTCATTTTAGATTCAGCTCTTTTCACTCTGTCCAATACTGGAGAGATGCTGGAACTGGAGTGCATTTCTTGCTGAGGTTGTCTATAATTATTTGCCTGAGCTCCAATATTAGCTTGCTGTTTATGAAACTTGAGGTTACTCGGGGCTGTGCTGCTTGAATCAGCCATTGCATAAAGAGGGACTTTGTTCTGGGGAGGGTGACACTGCTTGGATTTGCCCGTTTGCAACAGTCTTTGTGGAATAGATGGGGAAGCCTTACTCTTATTAGGATTAAAAGACAGAGGAAGCACATCTTTACCAAGCAGAGCGGGAGGGCATCCAGTGCGTCTGGCTTTGGCTAGAGCCTTGTTTCTATACCCATTTTTGTTAACGGTGTCAGGATTGTATTTGTGCATCAGCCTCTGGTGCATCATTAGGACTTCCGGGTAGAATGTTCTGTAAGTACAGAATGGGCAGGAGCTGGGTACTAGGCCTCTAGTAGTTGAAACCACTGAACATTCTTGTGAAGTCCCAACAGATAAGTTCAAGGGCATTTCTTGAGCATCCACCATATGTTTGTGTTTGGAGTTCTCACAGCACTCTCGTACATCAGTTGTATTTTTTCCATCCTTAAAAGCACAAACATACTGGACGTCATCTCCCTCTGATTCCACAGAAGCCTCTCTCTCTCTTTTATGCGAAGCACTGGGCTGAACTTCCTTTGTTTCCTTCTCAGACTTTAGTTTTTCCAAGTAAGGAGTGGACACGTTCTCATGCAATTGAGTCAAACTGTTACAAACGGAACGTTTGATCGATTCCCTAGAATCATTTTTCATTCTTACAAGGATCGTGCTGCCTGTTGCATTATTCAAGGACAGGATTTCCTTTTGCTGCTTTGTGGGTGGGCAGCCCTCAGCATCTTTGGCACCATCAAAAAGCCTCTTCAAATTTTTGGTTTCTTGAGCACCATCAGCAACCAGAAAGAGCTCCGTCTCCTGGCTCTGCAATGAAGCTTTGCTGTCACCTTTCGCATCTGCTGCATTATCAGCTTGCCTGTCCTTGTGGTGCCTCTCTAAATGATACCTCAATGAAGTTTTCTGTGCTGCTGCATACTCACAGAATTCACATTTGTACGGTTTTTCACCTGAAACAAAGTTTTATCAGTAAGTTTGATATAATTTGAAGTCTTGAGTACAATTAAAAACAAGGAGATAATCCAGACTTTAGAACAATAAAATAGATTTGTTTCTTCCCCCTTTCCCACCATCTTAAACCCCAGACTCTAAATCATGTAAAACTGTTTAACTGCTTTTGCTAACTACAGTGACATCTTCTGGTTATGAAGAAGATAGTTCCCTATGCAGAGTGGTATCTCTGGTGCAGCCGTGGGTCAGCTCCAAAAACTGCATACGTAGCCCTTGATCATACTGCAGGTATGCTATTCAACAACACAGACATCACAGTACTATAAATAGAGCTGTTTAAAAGAAACCCTAATAGAAGTACAATGAGTTTGCTTGGCTACAGACAAGTTTAACTGAAGAATACACAGCTCAGGCACCAGCAACTAGCAAATATAATACTTGGAAGTATTTCTGTGTTTTTCAGTGTAGGAAAAACAACAATACTTATTTTAAACCTTAAAATTCTAAGAACACAATATAATTTGCCCCAAAGAGATTTTCACTTAGGTCTACAATGCATCCCTTTTCAGATCTTTTTCCCAGTATTAAGAGCAATCTTCATTTCTAACATCAATAATTTTGAAGGCAATTTTTGTTTTACTTAACCAAAACCAAACACCCCATCCGAGCGGACTCATCACTTTCTTCCCCTCCCATAAAGCTGAAGCCCATTTACCTGTATGAGTTCTGAGATGAATATTGAGGTAATAATTTGAGCGAAAATACTTTCCACAATAGCTGCATTCTCGGGAGGCTCCAAGATTTTTAACTTTTGCTCTTTCCAAAACATCTTCATTTTTATCTTTGAGAGAAAATACAGCTACATTATGAAGAGCAAATGCAAGTCTGTAGTCCCTTTCAAGACCAAAAGCAACTATCTTAACTGTCTGTATTAAGCAAAAAGCACAAAAGGAAATACATTGCCAACTCCTGCAATCTGCAAGCGTCTTTGGTTCTGCACTGATGTACACTCAGAAAGTAAAATGGTTTAAAAGGTTTCCAGCTGTGTCAAGTACCACTGTGGTTAGTGACTGAAAGGAAGCAGCCCCACAGAATAAACGATGTAAAAATAGGCCTCAAAGAAAAAAAAAAAAAAAACAACATCTAATTCTGTAATAACCTACAAGAAACCACGGGCGAATGGCCTAAAAGAAAAACTCGTATCTGTTAAAACCTGTATTCTTATCTTAAAGGAGACTGCTTGAATAGCAGGGTTACTTGGACTGTAAACCTGCCCCGAGCACCATGGCACAACACAGGATGTTGTCCTGCAGAAGGAAGGTAGAGAGGATGCCTGATTATTTCCTTTATTGTAACATTAAGTCTGCACTAATCAGTGAAGTGTCATGCCCAGAAGCAGCAGCTTGGCTTTAAGAAGTAATCTTTCACTACAACTGGGAACGCTTAAGCTCTGACAAACAGGAGCGTGGCAGGGGTTGTTCTGTGAAGCACGTGGCTCGAGGAACTAATTCAGATAAACTGAAGTGTAAATGAAAGCGATTGCCACTGGAGGGCGGCATGCACAGCTTAATGTCTAACAAAGGGAGAAAGCTCACTCACAAGACACCATTCAAATCAACGTCTTGATGTTTTTACAACTCAAACTGCCAAAGAAGTCAACTTGAGTAAAATATCCATGTCAAAGCTAACTAGAATGCTACAGTGGGAAAATAAAGGAGGAAACGTTTTACTTAACTAAGATGTTAGAAACATGATAGACAGCTTAAAATGATTTTCCAAAGTTACTATGCATTGGAAAGTTTCCATACTGGAAATGCTAAGCATGGCTAAACTGCGGCCAAGAGCAGCCAGAGCAGTTTTAAACAAACAGATAATGTCTCAATAAGCATGACTCAGCATCTCACAATGAAAGCTGTTGTCGTTTCGGATAAGGCGCTGTGAAACAAAACAAGCAAGCTAACATTAGGTAATATATTTTTTTTCCTTTGTTATTGGAGGCAACATTAAGGGCAGCACATTACCAGAAACAGCAAACTCAGTCTTGTGTGCCAGGACATTCTGTACGTTGTCTTTTCTAGCGATTATGCAAGTGTCTGCTCCTTAAATGCAGGCTTGAAGCATGTCACACACAGCAGTGCTACATCAGCTGCATGTCTTCCTGCTATCCTGTTTTGTCCCCAGACATGCAAACTTTATCAATTAAGGAATCATTCAACATTGGTATCACATTTTTCTAAGGCAATGTGAGGTTCAGCATTAACCCTGGGTAACATACACTTTATCTGTTCTATCAGAGAAGAGGAGCTAAGTATATTCCTCTTGCATACACAGTATACCATTATGTACATCCTTAAACAACTAATTTAAAGCTGCTGCTCCTGACACTTGGCCTGCCAGGTTGGACACCATTCAAAGGAAACACACAACCCACGGATGGGTAGAAAAACCTTGGGACCCTCCCAGCCACTGATTCTGAGCACTGGACATTTTTCTGCTTTTCCTTATAAGATGCAGAATCAAGTGGGAAACATACAGTGACTTGTTCAGAAACACTACCTTTAAAAACATGTGCTGTACAGGGACACAGTGAATATGCAGTATACCCAGTACAAGTATGTGTCTTGGTGGGGGGATCCCATTATTTCTAGACAGATTATTATTGAAAGTATTTCAGTAATTCCAGAAACCCAAACCACCACTGCCAGAAGGCCCAACACAGCTTCAAAGACCTGAAAATACTTGTGTCAGAACATTTATCTCCTTTTCTTATTCTTCCTCTCCTTTCCCCTTTTCTCACCATATTATTTCATATTTCCTATGTAAGTTTATGAAAAATGTCACCAAGACAGACTATGCATTTTTGGCTTTAGGCAGTTCCCAAACAGTAACAGCTATTTCAATCTCATTCCTCAAAAATTCTGCTCACCTAAATTTATTGTTTCTGGAAGTCCATCTTCAGACCCATCTTCAGATCCTCCTTCCACTCGTTCTACTGTTCCATTTTCATCTAGGCTTATTATATCAGTACAGCACGACCTTGAAGCAGCTGAAGTCTCCCCATCTGTCCTCCTGTCTCTCTTATGCACTCTAGAATGAAGGACTAGCTGGTGGTATGTTCTAAAGGCTTTGCCACACTCTGAACAGTGTGTTGGTTTCTCTTTGTTCTGGGACAATTTTGAATCCATCTCCATAGAAGGCACTTCAGTGTTGGGATGTTTCAATTTGTGTCGGTATAAGTTACTATTCCCTGTATAACTTCCATTTTTATTTACTTTTGACTTCCCTGTAGATTCAGTCTGGCTGCCTTTATTTGCATTCCAAATTTCACCAAGTTCTTCTTTATCAGAACATGAGTCATCATTGTCTGTACTTCCTTCTTGTCCTGATTCTTTAGTTTGGCCGTGGCCAACTGCAACTTTACCTTTGGTAGCCAGCTGCCATGCTTGATACGTGTTGAACGGATCCAGCTCAGCAATCCATTTCACGGGTTTTTTGTCATTTTCCGGAACCACTTTTGGTCTTAAGTTCAAAAATCGTAAAAACTCTTCTCTTTGAGATGTTTCTTCTACATTGGGATCATCAGTCACCTGGGGGCTTTCGCCATTGGGTGCAGATTCTTTGGTGTGCACTTTACTGTGCTCAAGTAGAGTTTCTTTATTGAGAAATAGGAAGCCACAAACCATACAAATTTTGTAAGGTGATGTTACATTTTCAGTTATATGCTCCTGCACCACCTCATTTATTGTGATGGGGCTTTCAGAACCTTGTTGAAGCTTGTTTCTAGAACCAGGCTTTCCAGTATGTGTTCTCATGTGATTTTTGAGGAACCATGGCTCTTTAAATCTTCTTCCACACACATTACACCAATATGTGAAAGAATCTTTATGCTTTTTCATATGTGCTTCAACATCAAAAGCCTCATCAAATGTTTGTCCACAAACTTCACAACTGAGTTCTTCACTGTCCTTTTCATTGTTTGGAGAAGGCAAATTTGTTCTTACTTGACATTTATCCAGAGGACTGAGATACTCTGCTTCAACACGCAGGACAGCTGGTTCACAGAGAGTAGGCCTATGCTGAGTTAAAACGTGCTTCCCAAGTTCTTCTGGATGTTTAAAGGTCTCATCACAGAACATGCAGTCCAGAGGCATACATCCTTCAGCTTGCATGAGAAATTTTTCTTGCAAGCTTTTGTAAGAAATGGTATTTGTTCCTTTTATTGTCATAGAGGCATCGTTGTTCTCCATCTGTGCACCAACAGTACTGGCTATTCCATCCAGTCCATCCATGTATGCCAAGAGAGGCTGAGTTGGCATGTTTCCTGCGTTCTGTTCTCTATTACGTGTTTTTAATGCAAGGTTTCAGTTCTTTGGGGGATGTTCACTGATCACAATAAGGACACTTGTAAAGTTCTCCAACATGTGCTTGCAAGTCTGCAAAGCTCAAAGTCCTCTGCCAGGGAAAAGACTTTTTTCCAGGAGCAAAAGATTATTTCTTCTCCATTTTTACCTGTGTTAACACATCACTCAAAGTGCATCCACTGGTTCCCTCAGTGACACAAATGAGGTTTATTGAACTATTTCTTCTGATTTTTCAAGTCTGCAGAAACAGTCAGTTGCACTTAGTTTTTCTGTACAAAAACTTAAAATAGTTGCATTGGACAAAACGTACTCGAGGGCAAGTTCAGAGCCACAAAGAACTCCAGCACCTGAAGGAGAGAGAAAGCAACCCGTGAGACTTTTCAAAAGGAGATATTACCTCCCAAATAAAGAAAACTGTTGATTGCTGGAAAGCACAGGAGGCATTTGTTACTAAGCATCAGTGAGGGACAACTAGAAGACAGTCCAGTGATTTCCTACATACCACAGTAGAAATAAACAGCTGTCTTAAACATTCCTCTGTTCCATTAGTTGGGCTACTGCTTTAAGACTGCTATATAATAGCAATACTTCAATAACTATTCTAAACTTGCTCTTACCTAGCTGCATAAAACTGCTCAAACCATATTTCAGTATGTACACCAACTGAAATCCTATCCAAGCCAAAGTAACCTTCCAAAACTTGTGAAACCAGAATTTAGAGCCACAGTAAAACTTTGTTTGTTCAGTAATGGCTGCTGAACAAAATCCCTTCTTCCTCCCACCCCAAGACTAGCGAGCTTGGAATTAGCACTCACAGTTCTAGTACAAAATAAGCATTAAGTACAAATCCTTCTATTAAGAACTTTGTTAATACCACCACTCAGAGCCATTAATATCCACAGATTTACAATCTCCGTCACAATTAGATCATCCCAAAGTCTGAAACAGTTTAATGATAGTGTTCCTTGGGCAGTAGTTTAGTATTAAAAAAAAATCATCCAAGAGGCCAACTATTACACTTCCAAAGGAAATGCTTCCCATTTCAAACTGCATGCAACACCAAATGTGTGTTTGATTATACTCCAAAATGAAAGTTTAGCGTTCCATAAGTTTTAAGGGGGCTGTGATATTGTTAATTACAAGTACCTTTAAATTTTTTGAACTCACAAGAATTAAGAAGTTCACCAGCAGCAATTAATTGCTGCCACTCTTGTAGGGCAGAGAAATTAATAGCTTTGGAGTTCAGGATTCCACTTAATCAAATGTTGGTGTAAGGGAAAGATTTACCAGAGTCCCACATGCTCACATAAACGGAATGGGAAACATCCGCAGACAAAATCTTCCCAAACACAACTATCTAATCAGAAGAATGCATTCAGAACTTGACTCCAGCCTCAGACTTTCACTAATTATTCTGTAAGCAAAGCTGGTCAACTACCCACGTCAGCTGAATTAACAAGTCTCAAAACAAAATGTGCTCTATGGCTCACATAATAGAAGACAGTATTAGCAAAGTATGTTTTTAGAATTCTATTTTCCTGTTACCTTACTTAAGGGGAAATAGAAACATTTCATTTCAGCCAGTGAAAAGATAACCATTCCAAACAGATCATGTAATAGATCAGGCTACAAACAGTTGGAGCAGGCAAAGACACTGCACTACTGTGGTCCCAGCCAAGGTTACCTGCCCCAGCTTTTCCTGACAGCACTCCTATTCAGACAACAAGTAAGGTCTTCAGTTATTAAATTTCACTTCAGTTTAGGGGAACTCAGCAAAACATTGCCAGGAATAGTAGACAGAACACCTCAAAAACATCCTCTCACTACTCTGTGCCCCAGTCCTAGGAATATTCTTTGGTTTCAAACTCGAAGTCAGCTTCTTTTCCTACCATCATACTAACAAAAGAAAATCCTGAAGCCTATAATAAAGAATATATTATATATATGTGTGTGTGTGTGTCAATTGCCAGTACAGTTGCCAGCTGATTGTATTCATCTTTTCCTTACACCAGAAATCAATATTCTTGTTGTCCAGTCATCTAACCAAGGGCTAGACAACAATTCATTTGAGTACCAGGAAACCAGTGGCCCCTTCTGGCTTCTTAAAGCTCAAAAGACTATGCCAAAGGCTCACAGCACGTCACAAGTCAACAGGAAGAACAGAGAGAACTGGGTGGAAGGGTAGGGAGTGGAAGGGGGACCGAGCCACCGGCTGATGGGAGGGCAACAGCAGAACCTGAATTTGCTGCAGCCAAAACATCTCTTCACCAACCAGAGCCTTTATTCCCATTTTTTGGTTGTTGTTTCTTTAATCATTGTCATGATTAACACTTCCTCTTTTCATAAGGACTCCAAACTCTTTTGTAGCAGGCAGATTCAGCCTGTGGTATGACACATCTGAATTGCTTCTGCTGCAGCCTTTGCTCTTGCCTTATCCTTTCAGTCAGTTTTAGCTTTCTGGCTTCCACTCACCATTAAATAGGCAGGTGGAGAAGCTATAACAAAAGTTTGAAGCTGAAGTATTCAAAAAGCTTACCTTTTTCATAAAGTATAAGGAAAAACATATCAAAGGGCACTGCTTAGCATGTTTTCATGTTCCAACTTGCTGTTTTGTTCCATTTCTACCGTAGTTTTAAGAGGTATTTTTGCACAACAGGATAACATGCTGCAGCACAGCTTATGTGCCTAAATGGTGGCTATATGCCTGAAAATAATTTATTTGCAAACTAAAATGAACAGCTACTTTTGAAAGATTCCTAATTGCCTCTAAGGAATAACTAGGCAAAATTGTAGAAGTGAGCTTAGAGAGTTTAACATATCTACTTTTGCCTACACAGGTACATATTCTGCAGTAGTAGATAAGGATCATACCCCACAAAGGTCACAGGCACTACTGGGAAGGAAGTGTCCCCAATCCCACGCGCTGAATTGCTGAGATCCATCAGTTACACCCTCACTCCTGCCTGAGAACACAGCAACTGCCACCCAGCTACACCCCCCACCCTGCAGTATTATGACATAAATGCACAGAGCAACAGTAGAGATGTCACTGTGGAGAGAACACAGATGAAGGACATCAGAAATCCACATCATCTCCCACCCTACGAGGAGCAATATTTCAGCATTCAGGAAAGAGATGAGCAGAGAAGTTGGTCTATTTCAACTTTGATCATTTCAATGCATCAAAGCAGAAAAATTACTTAGCTGTCTAAAAAAACAAAACCAAACAAACCTGTCCTCACAACTACATGTATAAACACCCAGCATACAGCTGGCACATGGATCACGAGAAGAGTTTTACAGAACTGTGTGTCCAAATTTATTGAGTATCGATAGACTTTAATAAACCCTTTGTAGAATCGTTCCATGGCACTCCGAAGCTGAGCACACACCCACCAACCTCTGCTGGCTGCTGAATGCTTTCCAGGCTTCTGCTGTATTTCATAGGGGGGTCTGAGCAGTTGTGAAGGTCTGGTCACAGCTCACCCTCTAGGCAGCACTGCAAAGCAGAGCAAGATATTCCTGGCCTGAAACCTAAAAGGCCCATCCGCAGTTCAGGCAACTATTTTTCTTGGAAATGCTATTCTGTACTAGAGATAATATCTATGGATTTAAAAAGAAAATCTTGCAGGTAGAATTTCTGAAGGAATCTGCAAATGCATCTAGATACTACTATTAATGTCAGAAAGCAAACTGGAAAACTGTAGTCTTATTTCATACTTCACTGTGATTAGACAAATAGCTCTCTGAAGCAGGGCACAATTTTATACTCACTGTTTAAACAAGCTAATGTATGCTTAAACTATAAACCAAGTGTGTGCCCTAGGATTTTACCCATTATTTAAAGAGAAAACAACCTTCCTAGTGAAGATAGCATTATACCTTGGACCTGAGGACCAAAAGTGCTGATCAATTACATTCCTGGTCTTCAGAACGCTGTAGGTACCAGTAAAACAGCAAGAGTTGCTACAGTTCTGCATTGGGAAAGCAGACAACCTGTAGTTCGGAAGAGCACTGTAACTACTTTGCCAGAATAGAGACTTTCAGGCATAAAAATAAAAACAAAAAACAATCACAAACAAATACACTGTATCTGGGGCAGCTTCTGTCATCTTTCACTTTCAGGAGACAAAAAGGGAGGGACAAAAAGAACAGGACAACACCAGTATTAGACAGCCGGAGACCTGAAGCAAAACAGCAGACTAAAACAGGAAACGCTTCCTTCCAACATCTGAAGAGAAAGCTGTAAGTTTGCCACAGATTAACCTTTAAGTTGAAAATAGAGGATGACTCTCTCTCCACATTTCAGTGAGTTCACATTCAGCCTTCTGACTTCCCTCTCCACCATTTGCAGACAATAACGGGCATCCCCAGCAGTAATAATGGAGATCCCACCTTGCTCCGTGCTCCTGGATACCTCCCCTGTGGGGTCACTACCAAAAGTGACAGCTCTTCCCAACTAAGAGCACTACCTGCTGAACTCCATCCTTCCAGCAGCCCAGAGTACTGTGCAAGCTGTAGTTCACTAAAGTCGTATTTGACCATGTGGTCTTTAATCAAATACTTCAACGTGTCTGCAGCAATATCCATCATATTTATGAACACCACAAAACGTATATAAAACATTGAACTCAACAGATGAGAAGGTTTTGTTTTCATCATGGCTGCCATACAACCTGACAACCACACCAAAAAGCTGCTGCATATAAATAGATTATTAGAACAGACTAAGTTTTAATTAAGTGCCCGTAGAGAAGTTTAATTTACTTTCATTAAATTACACAACTGAAGACTACATGTTTCAGTCTGAAAGATTTCTTTGGGAAATGACCTATCAGTAGTAATTTTATTGCATTTCTACTTCCTGCATTTCAAAATTTCCATGAATATGTAATAAAAATTCTAGACACACCTTTCTGAGAATAGCAAAGTCCAACCATTGAACTTCTTGCTTCAGACACCACAGAGCACTGGGACTGAGAGCTGCGTAGCAGGTAGCAGGAAAAACAACTACACCTCGCTAGTTGGTTGCTGGCAGAAATAACAGTTGTTCAACTGTAAAAGCTAACTGGAACAATTACAGAAGTTCAACTAGTTCCTGCAACAGTTTCTTAAAAACAGAAGTGAGAAAACTAGAAGAGAGTTACAACTAAGTGATAAGTTACTTTTGTACATCCTACACAAGAAGTGCCCAGACTGCTACCCCAGCAACCCCATAACAGACCCCCTAACCCATTCTGCAGAATAGTTGCTCCCATTCTGCCTTGAGAACACACACAAACCAATTAACAGCACTTTCTCTTTACTGAGACACCCCCACATTGCCTGCAAATAAAAAACACCTTAGAGGGATTATTTATTTCAGCTGGGAAAAACTACATTCAGAGGCAATACTGACCATGGAATAGCTCGTGCATAACTACATCAGACTGCTCCTTTTTAAAGGAAAAACTAAGTCCAGGCTTGCTTATTTCATTTAGCTCTTATTCCCTCTCTCAGTGCACAGTGAAGTCAGTTCCACCACACCTGGCATGCACAGAGGATATTAGGTAGAAATCCCATCCCCGTGTGGCTACTAGCAATATTCAAGAGCTACAGACTCTGGAGATAGTGCCTGCAGAGTCCTGTGATGTCCACAGAACCCAGCAGTGACAACAGGTGCCAAGCGTTCACATCTATGTTTCATCACAACACAAAGCAAGAAGTCACTGTGAGGTCCTAATTCACCCACTGCTTCCAAACCTTAGTCAAATGACCAGATACACAACATTTCAAGCTTGATTCTTCAAGTCTTTGGACTTGTATACATCAAACAAACAATATCCTTCAGGTATTTCCTAAGAAAGGCACATCACATCTCACACAGTCCCTTTCTTTCCCATCCCAATTTAAGGGACAGCAGCCCCAAAACATAGGGAATACATTATTTGCATCATAGACTGAGATCTTATTTATTCCTGAGAGAGTACCAATGCCCACCTGCAAGTGACCTGAGCTGAGCACTGGAAAGCCATAACACTGGCATAGAAAACTTCATTTTGCAGAACAGTGGTAGTCAGCTTTTGTTCATAACACTATAGGAAGCCAGTAATGTATTCTATGTTACTGTGTGTCCTGTTGCCTTCCAGGGAAGGGAAGAGCTACTCCCTTTGACATTCTGACTGTAAATCATTTAACAACTTCCCAGTTCACCTCCATTTTAACAGAGTAGCACGAATGTACCTAATGTAGCTTCCCATCCACATTTTTTTTTTCTGCCATGTGTTGCAATAGAAAAATCTTCTATTAAGAAGTTTGTTAATAGTTCATTCTGATAAAGAACTAGCATGAGAACTTTTAAAGGAAATGGAGATCTAGGGGGAGGAAGAGAGTTGGTTTGTTTCAGTTGCAGGAAAAGATCAAAACAAAGATGTTCAGGTTGAAAGGAGAACATAAAAGATGACCCCAAATAGGAATTTCCACTCCCTAAATGCTGCACATCCTTAAGGCCCCTTGTTAGTCTTCATCTTTCAGGCCCGAAGTTTTCAAAGTTATTCTAAACCTTAATTCTTAGAGAGGCTTTCTGAGTTTATCATTTCACCCTCTAAAGGAGAGGCTATTTTGTTTCCCTTCAGTTACAGATCCTTGCAATGCAACTGCAGAGTTTTCCAACACAGCGGAGATGAGACAATTCATAAAAGCAGATCTGAAGAAACAGACATAAGCCAGAATGCAGGAGTGTTATTATGCAGGCACTTCTCCACACACACTTCAGAAAGATTTTGTATTAAAGCTCTTTTGTAGTCAGATAAGACAGACAAATATGCAAATCAATTTCCTCCAGGAATTTAATTACCAGTGGAAAATAACTAGCAGTTAATAGTGAACAATATTAGGAAAACTCCCTCCCCCCTTTTCAGACATCTATACTGATAGAAACAAAGGATATCCTTTCTCTAAAAAACCTTTTCCTGCAGTCCCCTTTTCTTTAAGGCTATATGTCTGCTTTGGCAGGGGATGGATAAGATGTACATGTCTCCTCAGTGAACTGAATGCCTCTTCCACCAAAAGATGTAATTATTCCTTTTTAAAGCAGAAAACATATAAGCTCGCATCACTTTGCACATGTTTTTCCTCCACTGAGCAAGAGTAAATATAAAAGAGACTAATTCTTGGCATGAAAGGAGGAAGTGCTACAAGTAAGTGCTGACTTTTAAAGTTCAGCAGGACCGATCCAACAGATTTTTCCAGATTTTTCCCTTTCTCCCCCCACTCTGAGTAGGAGAGAATTTCTCAGGGACCGCAAAACCAAAACTGACTGTAGACACTAAGAAGCAGCCAACACCTGTTGTGGAAAGGCTGAAAGACAAGAGCAATCCTATTCCAAGTAAGTCTGGGACAAGTTTCACCACTGCTACAAGATGATGCAACTTCATTAAATCAAGAAGTTACGTGCACTTAAACTGGCAGTGACCCCTTACCTGACAAAACAGTTTATTGTTCTCTCCACAACAGGTAAAGACTCTTCACTAAGAGAGTGATATATTTTTGCTGTTGAATCAGTTTCACCTTACATAAACTGCCTTATGTTCAGTCTTGGTTTCCATTTGAAAGAAGATATTTTCAGAGGCCTTAACAGCAAATTAGATTGTTCTTCCTCTCCCTCCCCTCTCAGCCCCCCCCACCACCTTTTGGCAAGAGGGATGTTAGATCTCTCCAACAGCCACCACTACAAAGAAGTGGTAAACTTGGAGTTTACCAAATTAGACTTAATTTCTTATTACTCAAGAGGCAGGAGTTCCTCTGTAGCAATTATGGGGAAGTTGCATCCCTTTGGGCAGCATAAGTGAAATAACAGGAAAAGAGATTCTTCACTATTCCTGAATTGGAGAGAAGAGTTCGCTTTGTTTGGGATATTCATCTTCCCTCGCCTTCTCACCTGATTTCAACTCTGAATCCAACTCTTACCAACACAGTGGTGCACTGGCAGAAAAAGCAGCAGCTTCCTATCCCACCCCTCTGCAGAGCAGTGACTTTGAAGTTGTCACTTTCAAACATATCCACAATTATGTATTGGCAGAAATCAGTCCTGAAAGATGGAAAAATGCACACAGTCTGGTGGAAAGACATTTACTTCTACTAAGTCCTTCCCTGGCCTCAAATCTGAAGATACAAAAATAGCAATGCATTTGAAATACACATTTCTTCCATGAAGGTGGGAGTTCTTCCAGAAACCAGTGCCAATTGATGGAGATTCAAACAGTTTTAATTGCCTGGTACTACCTTAATTATCCTGCAGTAGTGGACTGGAGGGACACATGTGATGACCAACACATGGCTTCAGAGTGACAAACTATCCTAGGAAGCAAAGCCAGCATCTACAAGAAATGGACCTCTCCAGAGAGAGGAAATAGGCAAAATTTCTGTACGCTTTGCTTTCATAGCAGGTTAGAAACAAACATTAGAGCTAAACAGAAGTCGTGGCTTCTCTGGACCAATTTTATATCCATTCTCCTACTGGTATTACACCCCATAGTCTTTGAAGCACATCTAGTTTGCTTCTTCCTATCTACACAGCAGAAAGAAGCTGACCTAAGTCTTCACTTCATCAGCCTCATCTACTTCTGCAATGAAGTGTAAGCACAAGGGCCTTCATCTCCCTTAGGTAGTTTATGTCAGAAGCAAACTACACTACACTCTTACACAGAAAAATGCAAGTATGCTTATTGCACATAAACAAATTCATACTTGGATATTTTCAGTTGCATAAAAACTCTATAGAGGGTTTTTTAAACTCTGTCTTTCCTTACTCTAAAGTGCAAAAAATCCCTATCCAGACAATTATTCACTTACTCTTGGATGAGTTTCTGCTCAGATCTTGAAGTCTCACTGCACTACATAGATTTTCCTGTGAATTCTAACCACGTTTCCTCTTGTACTTTCTTTTGAAATTCTCAGTGCAGTCAGATAAACAATTCAAACTTCTGCAATGAACTCAGACACTGTGCACACAAACAAGTATGTCTCAGATTTTTGACTTATACCTCGTTTTCCTCAGCACCTCCATTGGTTTACTAAGAAGTTCTACGTCTCTCCTGTTACAACACATGGTTTGTCCTGTCCTCCCTCCCCCACCCCAATAGAAAGAAAAAAAATACAAAAGAAGAGGAAGAATCACAAAAGCAACTAATCCATGAACTATAAGTTATAAACCTTTGACTTTGGTCAGAGCATGACAGTAGAAATTTCAATATAGTTTCCTCCTCTTTGGCAGAAGAATCAAAAACAATAAAAGCAATAAAACAAGATTATTTGGGAATTCCCCTGAAAAAGTTAAAAACAACCAAACCTTTGGGAGAGTAGCCTTAATTTTGGAGGTAGATGAGAAAATAGGCAAAGTTCGCTTAGCAAGGCTTTGTGTTTGTTTTTTAATTAAAACACAACCCAGTGAGGATCTTACATAGTTTGGTCATATCCTTTTCCTTACTTTTGTCTTCAGTTGCAAATCTCCCGTGGTATGAGTCACATCTCTCTCCAAGCCTGCATTGCATACAGTAGGCAGCACAATCCCCTGCCCGTATTAACGCACCAGAAAGAAAAACTCTTCTCAACTTTTTTTTTGTTACTAAAGTTACCTTAAAAAGGAGGGTCAAGGGTCAGCAGAAATGACCCAGAGCCTGTTAAAAGTCAGTAACAGTTTGAAATAAATGCAATTATGAGATGTGGAAAGAATATCTTACTGGAATGCTGATGTTCTAAATCCAGAGTCTCAAAAATAAGAGGGCTGAGCTGGCAAATGGCAGCCCTGCTGCAACCGAAATGCACTATCTTGCTATATTTAAAGACAATACCTCAACAGTTAAGTATTGGAACATTTTAAGTGAGATAAATAAGCATAAGACACAGGCAAATATCCTCGGTTATTTAATCATCCTGAAAGCAGCGTGGAAGTGTGAGGGGGAGTTCAAAGGTCAAACTCTTCTTTCAGCTGCTTGCAAAGAAAAGAAAGCTTAGCCCATTTTACCTTAGGGAAGGGAAGGGGGGCCGGGGCTGTTCTTTCCATATGCCAGTACTAGTTACACATTTCATAACACAGGAAAGAGGGAGTGTATTTACATATACAGTGCATGGAATCTTTTACTAGGACAATGAATTCCATATCAAGATCCAGGTTGAAAGAGTTGGGACAAAAGAGTCCCAAAGAACAAAGGGAAGTTAAAATTTACTTAGCATTTCCCCAAAGCTACAGGGGGAGGAAAAAAATTAAAATCTGAGAGTTTGTAATTAAGAGCTTATTGTAATCACCATTTTGAAAGTCAAGTGAAACCTCACAGTTCCCTTTTGAAATTACTTCCCCCAAACACGGTGCTAACTGAGAACCCCGCTCACTTAAAACGTGATACTAATCTATCACTGCAGCTCTAAATGGAAGCACACAGTGAGGAGAAGATACTTTCTGAAGGTTACAAGTACTCGAAAGGAATTTTTAAATGTGATCTCATGAAAGGGGAAACCAAAATGAAGTAACCTTTTGTAAGACAGCCTGACAAAGGTTTATTAGCTTCCTCTTCCTAACCCCCACCCTACATCTTGTTCCTCCCCCCCCCAGCTGCTACCTAAACAAAGAAAGACATATTCCCTTAAAATGAAGGGGGAAAAAAAAAGCCCTCTAATCCAAAGCCTGGGAGCCATTCTGTAAAGACTACTTAATGTGAAACTTTGTTTACAAGATACAAATATAGCCCTCTCACCACATTCAAAACCAGAAAACATCCACTTATTTAAAGAAATACTTTTGCTATTTTGATCAGCGAGAATGTAGGTACTCATTTTAAATTTAAATTGAGCTCAATAGTGCCATGTGAACGCTTTAAATTCATGTATGATATGCACTGTTTGAGAATGTTTAAACAAAGGAAGTAGGAAAAGCCTCAAAATACACAGTAAAACTTAATGACTTCAATTTAAAAATACATACTGATTGCAGCACGTCGGATTATTCTCCTCTGCTCACAGGCAGCCTTCAGAAAAGGGTGAGCGCAGGCAGTGGAGTAATTTGTCCCACTGGAAATTCTGTATAAAACATCTACCTAAAATAAACAAGGCTTCGCAGCAAGAATCGTCAACTGCCATTAAGGACACACCTTAAAGTTCTTACCACACAGTAACTGAACAAGTACAAACTAGTGGTGACTGCTCGCTACTTTTGTCTGAAAAGTTAATGAGATCAATTCATCCCTCACTATCAGATCTTAAGATAGTTTTCCTAAAAAGGCAAGAGACAAACAACCCCCAAAGACGAATAGCCAGCACTGGGTGCCCGATGTGTTATCAGAACGCCCGAGGTTCTTGTAAATACGCATATAAATATTAACATTTAAACCTGACACCACCTAATACTAGAAGGTAAAACGCTGAGAACGCTGCTGCTCGGGTACTGGAAGGCAGCTGTTGTTCCCCTGCCTTTTCTTTTGTTGTGCTTAATCTCATGTCAAGTCATTCAACCAACTCCAAAGCGATGAAGACATAATTGAACAACCTTAACTAAAAGCTGATCTACTGTTCTTAAATAGCTCCAGATATCGTTTAACGATTCGAGAGGACGCAGATATTTTAAAGGAACCTATAGAATTGAAATGGGCAACTCTGGTGCATGCAGAAGAGTTGCCTGGCTGCGGGCCAAGCCAATCAATAATCACTGTAATAACCGCGTTTCTGAAGTTATTCTCTTTTCCTATTCATCACTCCGAAAACTTAAAAGGCAGCATTTCCAAACGGTGCTAATCTCCAGCACGACCTGCTAAGATGTGAACCCCAGACTCTTCTCACACAATTACAGTAGTGCTCATTTTCAAAGCCATGGCAGGAAGGTTAGCGATCACAAAGGCACATTCCTGCCACAGATCCTAAAATATTGACTCTGTTACAGAACTAGTTAAAGGGGAAGAAAAAAAAACACCTCCTCCACCCTTCCCCTCCGCCCTCCCCCTGCCAAAGAATGCAGCTTATCCTACTTATTTCAAACCGTCCTTCTGCATTATCCAAGGAAACGCTTAAACCTCAGTGTGGACATCACAAATTAAAGTCTTAGCCGTATTCCCAAACCTACAGTAAATAAGAGCTCCTAAGAGCAATAAAACATGGCGTTAAAGCATTTGCAAGCCATTGTCATAGCACCGAGCTCCGATACCTTTGCAGACACAAAACCAGCCCCCCCCAGCACGAGCATGGAAGCACTGGTCAGCAAGTCAATGCCTGCTATTCAACTTGTAGTCAGGCGTTTGAGTTCTGTGTCTTCCAGATCATATCACTGCCGCGTTTCAGGGCCTAATAAAACGTGAAGAATGATATGTTCTCTTTCTAACCGCATTTGAAACTGCGTTATTTCCCTCTCCTCTTTTTCACGCATTCTTACAAAAACTTCCTTTTTCACATACTTCTATAAGAAAACATCTCACTGCACCTCCTGCAGTTCCTATTTCTATTTTCGATTTTCACTCTGTGCTTCTGCTGCTGCCTCCCCCTCAAACCCACCGCTGGAAACTGGGGTAAGTTTGAAAGCTCTCAAGGTCATTCCAGAAACAACAACAGAAAAATGCTGTTGCCTTTAAAAAAAAAAATAAAGAAAGAAAAAAAAGAAAAACAACAAAAAAAACCCACCTTTAAGCACACAAAACCCCCAGCCTAAACCCTTTTCAAATCCAAACGCCTTTCATCAGCAGATCAATAACACAGCATAAAGATTTTTGTTCGCCACCACTTCAAAACTATTACGCTCCAATTCAAGATACTTACAGGAGTCACAGCACGTTTGGGGGTGGCTCATTAGAGCACAGAGCTCACTCTGCTGCAGGTTTCTGTGTGGGGAACAAACAAAAACCCCACACCCAGAACAGAAAGTCCGGTGGGTATCACGGAACAGAGTGAAATTCAATCCGCAGATATCCCACAATTTTATTGTCCTCGCTTGGCAACGTCTTTTGTTGCTCCAGAAGTCAGTTGGAGCTTATTTATTTATTTCCCAAACTTCCTATTCCCCCCTCGAAGATCAGTAAATAAGACGAGAAACGCGATGCCAAGACACGATCGTGGCTCAGCCTTCAGAGGAGGGAGGCAAACAACACAAAAAAAGCTGGCAGAACGGATCAATAAACTTTTCCTTCCCTTCCCCCCCCCCCACCCGCCCCACGAGCCACTTACTACAGAGCCTTCATCCAGGCACATCTCGGCTCACAAAGGAGCTCAGCTCCGCTCTCTCCCCTCACCCCCAGCTCGGTGGGGCCAGGTATGGGGTCGGAGGGGAACACCTGAACGGGGAGCGGCTCGTTACCTGCTGCTGCTCCGCCAAAGGAGGGGCCAGGCCGCTCACCTGCCCCCCGCTGCCCCCGCCCTTCCTCCTCCTCCTCCTCCTCCTCCTCCTCCTCCTCAGCCCCCCCCCCAGGGCCGGGACGGCGCCCGCGGCCTCACACTCGTGGGCCCCGGCAGCCACACGGCTCCCTCAGGTGCCGCCGCGTGAGGGGAATGAGGAGGAAGGGGGAAGGGGGGGGGGGGGGGGCTGGGGAATGGAAGGAGGAGGGGGAAGCCGACCCTCAGACCTCCCTCACCTGTGCCTGAGCCGCCTCCCCGGCCGGCATGCTGAGGTGGGGCAGGAGGGAGGAGGGAAGCGAGGGGCGGCCGCCCGCGGTGCCGCCGTAGCCCGGACTCGGCGGCGCTGGCTCTCGGGGCACTGTTTGTAAACCGCTCCCGCCGCAGCTGTTGCTCGGGCAGCCCCCGCGGAACGCCCCGCCCCGCGGCCGACAGCTCCGCCCCGTGCCCCGGCCCGGCCCTGCACGCCCCCTCCCGGCGGGGCTCGGCGGGGTGGGCCGCTGCTCGGGGCCGTTGGGCCGTGCGATGTCCCGCCGGTATCGGCCTTTGTATGGCGGAGATGGCGGTGTGCCGCACCGGCACGGAATGAGGGGCCGTCGCCGCTTTGCACATGTAGATAGGCCGCGGGAGCCTCTTTGTGGGTCCTCCAGGGATGAAACGGGCTGAGGGAGCCCCGAGAGCCGCTCAGTGGTGCACAGTACTACACCTGGTGATAAATAGATATCACAGCAATAAACTAAATCCTCACACATACCTGTTATAGCACATGGAGGAAGCTCCGTGACATGAGGCGAGATGGAGAAAATGGCGGCGTGCGGCTGCTGTGGTGGATGGGGCAGCAGCAGCTCGAGTGCCCTGAACAAAACAAGCACAGCCCAGCAGTCCATGTCCTGTGCTGCCCTGACAGCCATAAGCACTCAGCTCTTCAGCACTGTTACTTCTCTAAAGGCTCAGATGCTAAACTGGGCCTAAGTGAACATGGCGAAAAATTACAACAATTTTTGCTATTCCAGTTGAAACCAAGGAGCTTTGACCACTTAAATCCACAACGCCGTTAGCAAAGTGCTTGATCTACTAAACCTGAGGTCAGCACCATCCTTGTGTAAATACGATAAGGAAGAAGTGAGGTTTCCATGTGTCTCTCCTGCTCTCCCCCCCAAAGGCACACCAAGACCTGTTCAAGTTGGTTTAATTGGTGTTTTTCCCCTCCTCCCCCCCTCAAACCTCTCCCAACCTAAAATGAACAACACTACCCTGGTTGTGATTGAGGTCACTCCTATGTCATACAAAGATTAATCAAAGAACTTTCCGAATGTGGCAATATATTCACCACGCTGTCCTGGAAGACGAAATATCTTTGTTGGTAAATTTGAGTCTTGCATCACACCAGCCTGAAATGGAATTCTTTTAATGAAAAGACCACAGCATATAAGGCCAAACTTTTAGAATTTCTCTGTCTGTGACCTTCAATTAGTCATACAGGGAGATGCTGCACCCTTACTAGTTTCCTGACAGTTAAAATACCTCTGTGAATGTGCAGTGCAAACTGAGACCAGGGCTTTGCCTTAATGTGCTTCTGTATAGGTTTGAGGCATTAGGTTTTGGCCCTGATTGATACGGGAGGGAATCGTTGCAGTGGCTGTTGCACAATGAGCATTTTTAGTTGATCTGTTTAGGTGTGATTTTTACAGAATGATGGGTCTGAACAAGATGTCTGTTCACACATGCAAAATATTACACTTTATTGCAAGAGCTTCTCATTCTTTGTAAGTTGCTGCACATTAATGTGTACTATGTAACCAAACCTGATCCCACAAACACTCCCAGGGCGAAGCACAAGAGCAGCAACTTCAGTGGGACTTGCATGTGCGTTTCAGTATCGATTATTTTCATTGGCAGCAAGGCAGAAAGAACAAAGCCGAATTTCAATGAGGGTGGGTGTGAGTTACTAGTTTTGCTATACTCAGTGTTCTGAGTCATGTGATTCCTTTAAAAGCCATGACTGCTAAAAGTGCAGATTTTATCATTTAAAAGTCCTTATGCAGAAGACTGGAAGCGAGTTCAGTGCCCAAAAACTTTAAACAAACAAACAAACTCTTCTGCCTTTCCTTTCAGCCTCCAGCTCTGCCTCCTGCAAAGCTCACTGAGTCCCATTTTACAGTATTTGTTGTTCTCATGACATACTAACACTCATTACTTTCCCCTCCTTTCATTTTTCGCCCCTTTTTGAAGTAGTCTGCTCTTCCAGGTGAAGTGTGCTGACCTCCTTAAAGCCACGGGGTGTTCCACTGGAGCCAGCGCTCTGGGTGACTGTAAACATGGTTAAACAGAGAACACAGAAGCCGTGTTGTTTTTATCCACTGAGATATGATAGCACCATGGAAAACATAAGAAGGTAAAAGGAGTGTTTAAGGAAAAAGAATGAGAGGCTCGGCGTATCTCTAAACTTTTTTTTTTTTCTTTCCTCAAAATGCAATGTATAACATCACATCACATGACTGAACTGAAAACATCCCATTTATTTTTACGGATTAGCCACAATGACCCCCATGATTTATGCTCATGGCACTGGAGATGGTTGATATGAGACAAGGGCCAACTTGTAAAAATAAATCTTATATTTTCTCCTTATGTTTGTTTTGTGCTGGGGACATTTGCTGCTTTTCTGGACAACCTTGAGCACGTGGTATATCGTGTATGGAGTAAAAAACTGGACAACAAACACATAGGGAAGGCTGACAGAGCTGTGTTTTCTGTATTGCACTGTATGTCACTGCACAGTCTGCAATATTAAACCCAACTCCAAACTAGACTTTGGAACCAGGCAGCAAGCCCAAAATTGTGATAATCTGCTCCATAACAACAGGAAAAAAAATAAAATAACACTGCTGAAAGTTGAAATGTTTCGTTTGGGTCCCAAAACTCCTATTGCACTTACATTTGCATTTCTGTGCTTTGGAATTACATTATGTAAATTGACATTCTTTTAAAAAAAAAAATCGTGCTAAAAGTCCTGTAAACTGGTTCAAGCGCTGCTCTGCTGCACATGAGAAAACACTGGCTGTCAGAGAGAATGAAAACAGAGCTGACCAAGCAACAGGAAGCCTTTACCTAAATTTAAGTCTTTCGAGAGTTAGCATGGGTGTTTGTTTAAAATAACTGATCTGAGCAGCAAAATATCCAGGCAATACCTGGGAGCGGGAGATCAGCCAAGCTTCATTCTTTTGCACTGGAGCTCTCTCATTTTAGAATCACATGTAAGCAGCTATTAAATACGGAGTGCAGTGTGGTTAGGGCACAAGTGGGATTTGGGGGATCTGGGCTCAGTCCCAGTGAGGCCACAGACTTTCTGTGTGATCTTAGGCAAGTTGTCTCACCAGGCACACAAAGACGGGCAGGTTAATAAAAAAACAACAAACAACAAAAAAAAGCCCTGCTCAAGCAATCAAGCCATTATACGAAACTCTCCACATGCTGGCATGAATGGATAAATAAAGTAAATATGCAGTGTTTTCACCTTTAAGGAGATAAGCTCAAAAACACATTCAGAGAGTAACTTAATGGCTCATAGCTGGGGAAGAAATTGCAAAAATCTTTTCTAAGATGATTTTGTGCCATGAGTTTGAATACAAAATTCTGCAGCATTCATTTATGCACCACAATTTCTGTTTGTAAAATCGGGATCATTTTCCTCCTTTGCTTACAGAACTGTTCATGAACTGCTTGCAAGATATTCTGCTGAGAGTAGAAAAGAGACAGACTGATGAGAAAGCTTTATCAGTGTTCTGTGGCTTGTTTTTGAATTTCCCCTTCACACAAATTACGTCTTTCAGCATTATTTCAGCAACGACTAAAAGAAAATCCAATCGTGTCAGATGATTCTCATGTTTTTGCCTCTGCAGAAGCACACAGTGGTGTGTTTACAGGAAACGCCTGCTGCAGGGGCAGTTTGGTAGTTAGGCACGGTCTCAGATTTGACTAACATGCTCACATGATTAGGTTTACTAAATGAAGACACAGATGAGACAGTGATGAGAAAGCTGCAAGCAATCAGGTTCTTGCAACATCAGATAATCCATGGAGCGACTTTGTGCTGCAGCCATGCACAAGGCTCCCTCCCCCCCAAGAATGTGCCCTGCTCTTGCATTAGCAGCTATCTCCTCGGTGCAGATTCAGTTACCAGCCTCCCTCTGTCAGCAGCAGCAGCTTGGGGGGTTGTGGTTTTGTTCTCCCCCACCCCCTGTGCATTTTAGGCCAAAGTACTGCATTATTTAAAAATGCATTTGTATTTCTAAGGGTTTTTCACACGACTGAAATTTGTAGGTCTAGTTAACTTTATCAGCAGCGAATGTAACACAGAACAGTTTATTTTTATAATGAGAAAGAAGCTGCAGATTTTTTTTCTTCCAGTATTTTATACATCCTGTCTGTATAAACACTTAGATTCGAGTCCTGTGAGGCACACTGACAGTACAGCTATTAAAGATTTTCTATTTGACCTTGATTTTGTTTTCACTGAGTATGAACTTTAACAGACTTGAAGCATGACACGCCGTTTCTTTTCATTTATCACAAGCACATGTAGTGTAGGAGAAGACATGTAAACAGAAGCTTGTTCAATAGCATGTAGATTTCTCAGCAAAAATACATCACTTTCTCCAGCTCATTTTGCTCAACCTCTGGTTTTATTCCTGTACTTTGTTCAGAATATTTCCTTTTCAAAATGAGAGCACATGGTGAAGTGTATGTCCTCTTTTCTTATAACTAATGGGTAAAAGGTCTTTGGGATCTTACTGTCAATTTTTTAAGTGCACATAAGTTGGTTGATAGTGTATATAACATTAGTAATGCGAGCAGCAGGGCACCACTGCGGTGACCGAATGAGAATAAAGATTTGCATGGAGAAGTAATGTTTTTCATTGGAGTGATGCAGCTGGAGGAGAGGAGGGCTTGTGACACAGCAGCTCTTCCCTCAGGACTGAAAACAGAAGCAAACTCCAAGCGTGCACATTCTGTACTGTGCGGGGAATGAAAAGAAACACACGGGTGAAACATAAGCTGTGGAAAAAAAAAGAAGAATAAACTGAAGATCCTGGAGTCAGACTTTCTGCCCCAAATGTGCTCTGCTATCAGGAGCAGAGGCCCTAAACTTTTGTTGTAACTTTCCAGATTGTCCTCTCTGCTATCACCCGGCCTTTACTCTGAATATCAAGGGTCAGATCTAGGGATCTGTTAATCCACTCTCTTCCTTGATTAGTCTGGGCTTCCAGTCTTCTCACTCTCAGTTTATAAACTACTTCTTTCCACTTCTTATGCTATGGCAAAACTAAGAATGAAGCCACCCATGCTATTTACCAACTGACACAATTTGTCAAATAATGAGAAATTTTTCATATCCAAAGCCCAGCCCTGAGCTCACACACAGAGGTGTAGGTACACGCTGATCTGGCTCTAAGACTGAGGCCTAAATGTATTGCTTTGATAAGATTATACGCTTAAGCATTTATTAATACAACATTCTTCCCTCCAAATGTCCATACTTCCTACAGAATAAGCTGGTTTACAGCAAGATCCCAAACCTTGCAGAGATCACAGGTCTGAAGGACTTTGCAGCCATGTTTCAATTCTGTCACTTGAATGATGCTGTAAATGTAATTCAAATGCCACCTTTCTCTTCACTTCTCCTTTTGGGGTTATTTTCTGGTTTGCCTTCCATTAAAAGCTTTCTCTTTGTTTTGCTCTTAAACGAATGGAACTGGAATTTGAGACGCACTAACAGTGTTATTTACATTGTGTTTCAATATATGTTGTGTATTCCCAAAATAATGGAAATAGTCCGTCTGAGCATCTCAAGATGTTCTTAAGGGAAGGAGCTCTCTCCAGGTGAATTCCTCCCACTATGGGAACTGTGGCATTCAAAGACACAGTGCCTTCAGGAGCAGTGGTCACTGCTGCTGGGATCTGAAGGTGAAGGCTGAGCTGTAGGAACTGAACCACACAAGGAAAAATTATTGGCCTCTGGGCAGCAGTAGCAGAGGGACTGGAGATGTTCATGTGTGTTGACTCAGAGTTAAGGAAGTTTTCACAGGCTCCTGTTCATCACTGGTAAAAATACACAGCAAATGGTGATGAGTATGTTGAAAAATCGTGTTTTATAGCTGAGAATTTACTCTATCAAACAGTGTTATTGTGCTCTTTGTATTATTGTAGTCTCCACTGAAATTAATAGGAGGCGTTACTTTCAGTGTGACCTATGGACTTTTGCAGAACTATTTACCCTAGAGTGTGTCCTTTCATTCAGCTATAGTGCCATTGCAGCACTGAAACAGCTGAATTGCAGGGCAGAGAGAATGGGAAACAAAAAGTAGTTTTGTCATTCTGTCATAAACTTTCAGCGCTAAAAATAATCATTGTCTCTCATCATCTGAAAGTGCCGAGGTGTTAATAATGGATGATGGGATTCTTGCACATGTGTTTATTAATTTATAAACACTGCACGGCCTCCCAATGAAAGGTGTTCTATAAATAGAAAGCTAATATTGATCACTCCTGAAGTGGAATTACCATTCTGGGAGGGCTGCAAGGGTTTTTTTTTCCTAATCCGATAACAGAAAGAATTCCGTGAGCTTGTTCTCTTTGTTGTCATTACTTGCTTCTTGCTACAGTTGCAGCCTCATCTGTGCTTCCTCCTTGTATTAGAAAGAAAGGGGGAAAAAAATCTGAGGCTTCTTAGCGTTTAGAATGCCATCGGGCTGGTATGGCAAAAATGCGCATTTGAAAGGGTATATAAAAAAAAAGGCCGAGCACTCGCTTAAAACGAGGTATTAGCATGACAGTTGACAAAGGCGTGGTATGCTGCCAGATCTCACCGGGTTCTAATGCTAGTTAATGAGATCAAGTATTCCTTGATCTGAGCAAGAGATAGTTACCCCAAATATTCCGAACACCGACATTAAACTGCTTCCCCATTTTGCGAGTTATTGCTCACACAACACGAGAAGATATCATTTTCCTCCAGGCCGCGTTAGCTTTTTCCCCTGTCCCCGCTGCCCGGTAACCCGAGCCCCTTTTCCCCGCATTTGCTCAGTTTGTTTGATTTTCATTTTTCTGCTTCCCCGTCCTCTCACAGCGCGCGGGGTGGGAGAAGCCGACAAACAGGTGATGAACATTTGCCACCAGCGTTTTGTTCCGAAGGGGGAGGGAGAAAAGAAACGCACTTTCATAGCTAAGAACCCTTGGAGCCGCTTTCAAAATCAAGCCCCAAGCGCTATCTCTGTGCACAGATTCCCCAGCTTGTACCACACTGACTTGCACTGACATTCCCCAGACAACCGCACCAGGGAAGCTCTGCCCATAGGCTGCCAGTGCGAGCTGCAAGGCACAGCCCGGGCCTTCAGCTGCGTCACTGCACCAGCTGTGACCTCACCCCCAGGATGCTCGGGAGGGGTTTTTGCTTTCCCAGCCCGTTACTGTTCTTTCAACATGATGATGCCCGCTCACGTGTGGAAGGGCAGAGTTTGACACTGGGGTTTGCTGTGCTGGAAGTGCTCCGTGTGATTTGTTTGTGTCAGGATGCTATTCAGTGTAAATCATCAGATTTTGGTTCAGTATTGCCAATATTACACTAGTTCCTGCATCACTTTATTATTATTATTATTTTCTTTCTGATGCAAAAGGATTATTACTAAATAATGAAGTTCTTCTGAGGTTTTTGGGTTTTGGTTTTGGTTTTCTTTCTTAGTAAACTAACATAGTTTTCCCTCTCCCAAAGCCTGTGCTCCATGCAGCAGCACACAGAGAACACACACAACTGGGAACATTTTCAACTTCGATGACTGAGTTCAGACAAGAATGAAGGTGAATTGTTCTGTGGAAGCAAACACAAAAATTAAATCATCAGAAATGAAAGGGGAAGCAGAACTGAGCTGTAGAGCCATTTCAGTTTATTCATTTGAGATGGCAATATTGCAAATTACGTAGGAGAAAAATAATTATGTGGACTTTTCAATCTAAGTGTTCTCCCGAAGATAAAGAATTTTACTCCTTCAGAATAACAAAGTTTCCATAAACACAGTTTGGGAGAATACAGTTTCTGTGAGCTAGAAATCCCGTTATGGCCTCTATGAGTATTGCAGAGCAGCAGAGCCCCACAGGTCTCACTCCAGCTTTGGTGCTGATCAAACCCCAGCCCAGCAGATGCAGCCGCAGCTTTAGCAAGGCCTTCTAGAGACAATGTAAACCCTGAGAGTGAAAAAATGCTTCCTGCTGCACACTTCCTGCTGCTTCTGCAGGAACAGCACAGACCAGTTTGCTTCAGACACTGTATCCTTATCGGGATCTATGGTGAATTAAACCCTTTAAGGGACACACAGACGTTTAGAAAAACGTGTCCACTGGTAACGTTGAATCTCCTCCGGTGCTGTGTGTGCACAGTTAGATAAATACCTTGCACAAATAATGAAGGGTAGTAGTAAATGAGGTCATTCTAAAAGCGTAAGAGGAGATCAAAACTCTATTCTGCTTTGTTAAGTGTAAACATTTGTTGCTGAAGGTGGCTTTTCAACAGAAATCTGTGACTCAGCAGAGTATTGCAAACACACATGAAGCTGGATGTCTGCTTGAAGCATGTCATTATTTGAATTCAGGTGCACACACCAAGTAGTTGCACATGGAAACAGCTACTTGGGAAAATGTGCCTTTCCTCTTAGATGCGCAGACACTTGGGAGAAATCAGAAGAGCTCAGCATGGATCCATGCTCTCTTCATTCCCTACATGTGTCAACACCAGCACGACCTCCAGCTCCGTCCCCTGCTATGGATCCCCAGACAGAACCATCTCTGGAGCACAGGGCTCCAGCTGCTGGTGCCCATCCACGTCAGCGTTCTGGCAGCCCCGAGCCCCTACCCGCAGCCTGCAGTATCCTTCCTCTGGCCCCACTGTGCCGCCTTCTCTCAGACTCACTTTCTGCGCTGCCCCTTTTTCTGCTACTTGTTCAACCTGTGCACAAAGGCACAGAGAAGAAAGGAAACACAGGATGTGTCTTTCTGGTTTTGTCAAGAGGATATATATAATTTTTTTAGAAGTTACAGTGAATATAGATAGACAAGGGAAAGAGCAAGTGTGCATATGTGCCGTGAGTTACAGGAATATCTCAATAGGCATTTTACTATACCCTCAATTTCCCTACCCCTAGCAACATGCTGACAAATCAAGAACTGCCATCCTATATACAGTACTCCAGCTGTCAGCCTTAAGCAGTGCCTCTCCTTGCCAGAGTACAGCCTTTCCTTTGTTTCAGCTTTGGAAATAAAATCACAGTTTGTAAAATAAAAGGAAAAGAATTCCTTTTCTAAGGCAGGGAAATCACTAATCCTTTCTCTAGTGCAGATATTTTAAAGGTTCATAACTGCATTAACTGCTCTGAACAAGGAGCCACGTACTGAATGATAATGGATTTGTAGCAACAGCGTGCCCTGTATTTAGTATAATAATGACCAGTTACATAAAGTCTACAGACTCACTATGCTACCCCAGGCAGCAATTACTTAATTATATAAATATTTTCATTGATTCTAATTATTTTTAGTAAGAAACATTTGTAACCTGAGCAGTCTTTGTTTCTACTTGTTCATTTTTCAAAGGAGGAAAAATATTATTGGAAAATAGCAGTGAGAGCTGAGCACTGTGTGGATGTCCGAGGCTTTCATGTCCTGTCTTTGAAACAGGAATAGGCCAAAGGAAATGTGAGCATTCTGGGGTCTTTAAAAATTGCTTTGTGCGGGAGTGAGTGACTTACAGAGGCACAACCCCACCTGCACAGGTAGCACAAGTCTTTCTTACAACAGTCCACAGTTCAATTAAATGTCATAGCTGGCCATTAGAACAGCAAAACCACTGATGTATACCTATACAGGCACTTTACACAGAGCAATAGGCATCTCCACACCCATTTTATAAATGGATAAGAGCAGCCCAGTTGGAATTTCTGTGCAGTAGCTTCAGATGAGTTTTCATACAACCCAATTGCAGGGATCTGCACAGTGGATGTGGAGATCTTGTACTGCTTTTCTCAGAAATGCTGGCTTTATTGAGCACGCGATATAAGGTTGATTCACACATGTGCAATAAGTTTGATGCATCCCGGATACATCAGGTTTATTCTACATGCCATTACACGGCATATGTGCGTGTATTTCTGTCCAGGAAATCCCAGACAGAAGTGTAGCAGCCTGAGATTAGCTCTTCATAGCTGGGGAAGGACTGAGTGGATTATAGAGACTCGCTGGCTGTGAAGAATATATTGACTCCTGGCTTTGGAGACAGCACATATGCAAAATCCCAAGGGAAAACATGGGAAACATCCATCTCAGAAATCTTAACAAATCAGCTTCATTCCCCCACATTCACTAAATACAATTTTAGGATTGAATTTATCCAAACTGCCTTTCATCCTGCAATGCTCTGGAAGTCCCAGGCTGGTTCTATTTGACTTGGCTGCACACTGTGCAACCAGGAGCTCAGCTTGGGCCTCTGCTGTCAGGTGCAGAGGATCTCAGTGCGAGCTTCCTGGTTTTGTTCTTGGTTTTGTTTATTTATTTATTTATTTGCTTTTTAAAAGAGAAAGAAAAAGAATCCTAATCAGATGGAACACTGGAGACACTCTGCTGGGCTCTCATTGCTTACAAGCCAAAGATGGTTAGGAAAAGTCCATGATTTAAAAAAAAATACCCTGAAATTTATCCTTTAGCTTGCAGGAGCTGCTCACTCATAACACTACAGCAGGACATAAGAGAACTGAAATATTTCTTAACTGGAGAGAAGAGCCAGTTTGTATATGAATGAAGTCAACTAATATCAACATAGTATAATGCAAAGTAATAAAAAATAATAAGCAAAATTGCACAGCAATAGCAGGAAATCACTCAGGAAAATATCTACTGCCCCAAGACTGAAGTTGGAACAGATTGATAGAATCTTAAATGCTAAATCAAAACTGCTTCACTGCAGATTTATTTTTAATATCATACCTTGTAAATAGACAAAGAGGAAGCAACACTAACG
Organism: Coturnix japonica; assembly: GCF_054131305.1. Lineage (NCBI taxonomy): Eukaryota > Metazoa > Chordata > Aves > Galliformes > Phasianidae > Coturnix > Coturnix japonica. Next base: position 13,139,178 of record NC_140681.1, on the reverse strand, counting down.
TGCTGTATTAAATGCACTCATACTAATCAAGGTCAGCTGTCTCCATAGACTGAGAAGTGTTCAGATGCACTGCATTCCACCGGTTCACTTGTAGAATTTTCTTTCCCTGTATCTTTTAATTTGCTAAATGATTTGAGACAAACCAAAGCACCTGCATTTAATTAGTTTTATAAATCAAAGTTGACAATTCTTTAGTAACCTGTATTATTTCCCAGCATGGCAAGCTAGGAAAAATGCAGACAAATTTATTTATTGACCTGTTGTGTTTTGCAAGGACAGCCAATGTTATATTGATCCAGCTATCAAAAATACTGGAGCGGGGGCAATAGCATCCAAGTGGCAGTGTCTCCACATGATCTCTCTGTACTCCTCTCCCCTGTGATATCAGCATCCCTTATGAATATGCAAATGCACCCATCCCCCATCAAGGCACCCACTGGGCTCTTCCTTGCAGGAAGGCTCTTTATTGTTAGAAATTAAACCGAGAAGAGACCTTCAAATTTAGTTGGCGTAGAGTTTGCTTCTTTCATCAGAAGCGATCATTAGTAACTGCTGTCGCAACTTTAATTATATCTTCAGTAACAGTTCCCCACCCCCAGCACTTTCTGTAAACCTTCCTTTGTATCACCCAGGAATCTGATCCTGCAATCCTTCATGTGAAACCCCTATTGAAGTCAATGGGGTTGACTCCCGATTTCCTCAGGTCTCACTTCTGCAGCACACGCTCCGAAGGCACAAGCCTTACATTTCCGATGCTTAAAAGTAAGAACATGCAGAAGTCTTTGTGAGATCAGCATTTCCATTTCTAGTTCACGACAAAAGGAAAAAAAAAAAAAAGAAGACTTCAGTATTTGACCTATTGGGATACCTCACTTGACAATCATTCACGGGTTGGGGTGACAAGGTCACGTTCCTTATTCTTTATTCATTTAACCGCTTCATAATTATAAGTAGCAATGGAAAGCAAGCAATCTCCACAGTTAATAATCTTCCCAGACCCCAGGGTACAGCTCTGCAAAATGGGGAAACAGTGGGAAAAAGTTGAAAATCTTTTCCCATAATTTATTGTGATCATGAAAAGAAAAAAAATGTATCTTTTGAAATGAATGTTCCTTCATGTTTCCAGCAGAATCCAGCATGGACGTAGCAGTCCGCTGAAAAGATAGAGAGGACATTGAGAATAGGTCTGGAATATGATTATACAGTTGATGCTTTCTTTTTCCCATGTGCATTTTTATGCAAATATTGTTAGTTTCACCACCTCCAGTGAGCCTTAATTCCCACTGAGGCCTGTGAGAGCTGAAGATCTTCATCATCACACCATTATTTTATATATTAAAACATGGCTGAGGACAGGAGGTTAGGCTTTCATAATTGCAGTGTGCGGCTGGTGCTCCGCACGCATCTGTTTGCGTTGCAGTGACAAAGGCCACAAGCCAAGAAATCACTTTCGCACATGCTCATGTCCATCCCTCATCATGACCACATTTAAGTGCATGACCAGCTTTAAGTATTACCTTGTGCATGTTGTTAACCACACGCTTAAGTGTGGACTCAAATAGGGATGCATTCCTGAATCCAAATCGATCAATCAAAATAGCTGCAGGTGAAAATTCTTCATACATGCTTTGTGTGTATGTCATGAAATATGCGTGGTCATACAAGTGCAGACCTGTACTGCCTCTTCTGCAGAGGAAAAAAAAGTAATGATGTGCAATGTAGCCTAAAAGCTCCCTCCGGAAAAGCAGGATATTTTTGCTGCTCAGAAAGAAAGCCAGCAATTAAAAAACAACAAACAAACAGAATTAAACCCACCAGCACTTCAAATATATCTAGTTTTGCATTTTAAATTCAGATATTATTTGCAAACGTTTCCTGAAGAGGTTTCCTTCAGAGCAAAATGCCACTTTTAAAAGGTAGAATGTTTGAATAACCTTGCAGTCAGAAAATAAACAAAGTTTGTAAAAATAGTGACACGAGCGCCATGCTGGGCACGCAGATGGATAATATTGTGTTTTTCTTTCTGAATGTCTTTTGTCTTAAAGCCGGTGTGAAATCGAGAAGAGGGCCCCACATGATTGATCACCACACGCATCAGAAGGAAATGATTCACCACAACACTGCAACCGAAACTGCTTCAACACCTGATTGCAAACTTCGCGCTGGGGGACTAATTAACTGCTCTACCTGCTCCAAGATCTCGGTAAGTCACAGGACGCCTCATCTCCTCTAATTCCAGCTGTGAATACCGACTGCTCCCATTCCTTATCACCGGTGGAAATGTGCGGGGAGCTGAGAAGTGAGTGAAGGAGTTAGGAAAACAAAAATATTTTGAATGGTAATAACACACTACTTTTAATTCTTACTCCACAAAGACATCTTTTCCAACCAGAGTAAGTGCAGCAGGGCTCCAATACATGCCTAATGTCATTGTTTTTTCTCGTGATCGCAGCGTGTCCAGCTTCAGGGTTTCCCTCTTTTTTCCACGGCCTTTGGAACTTCAGGTATTACAGTAACATTTGTGAAAAATTTTCCGAGTTGGCAATATTAAGAACAGAAGGGTCATATTGTCTGAATTTAGATATAAAGCAGTACATGAAATCTCATCCAGCTACTCATGAGCTTTGCTCATAACTAAGCCAATGTCTCAGCAGATTTATCATCAGAAATACAAGTTTACAGCCTGCAAATGGAAGGAATGCATTTCCTCTATTAGAATTATTAAATCTTTTCTTTTTCTTGCTAGTCTTTACAGAACTGCAACTTAATGTGTGAAAATGTGGACTTTTATACCCAGTGCCCATCAGTTTGCTGTCCTTTTTTTTTTTTACTTTTTGCCACATAGACAGTATCAGTGCTTTCAACTGATAAAATCTTTCTTCTGTTTCCCCTCTTCTCCTGTCCTCCAATTTAAATGAAAATGATATTCACAAATATGGTTTCCAGGAAGAAATATAGACAGGCCATAGAAAAGGAATCTCCAAAATATGGCACAAGTGAGGAATCCATTGGCAAGAGCAGAGTATGATTTATCCTTTGTTCTCATTTTCTACACAATCCCCACACTTTGCCTTGACGAGCCGAAGGACTTGGTTAGCTCTTTGGGAGGGCAGCATAAGAAGCCATAAGTGCAGTGTCACAGTGACATCGATTTGATGGTCCCTAAAATAACTATGCAAGACTGCGTTACATCCACAGCTCTCACCACTAGCAAAGTTCACCAAGCACCTCTAATAAGGACAGGTAGACTTCTTGCCCATCTGATTTAATTTCCTTTCACTTTAAAAGCTCTGTAATTCTGCGTGCAGACAGAGCTCTAATCAGTTACATGAGTCTGTCTCTGAGGGACGACTGGGGTAAAAGATTCCTTTTAATCTGCCCTCAACACAACAGTGTACAAACCCATCGCCCTGACAACTGATCAGGATTTTAAGAAACTGAAAATGGTCATTTGCACACGCACAGCTGTGGCAGGCAGAACTTCAAGGCCTTCCCACCGCCTCTCTCACATGCCTTCCTTATCTCCACATTAAAACGTATGGAAAGTGGCAGGCGTGAGGAGTGCAGGAGACACTCAATACACAGCTGCAGGATTTAAACCTATGATGACCAGCTCTCTCACAGCCTGGCTAAGAGAAATTACGCATTGCATTGCAAATTTGCCCCAAACTGCCGACTTCTGAAGGTGTTTCCCTGTAAGCACGCATATGCATATTTTTAATGTAAATGAGAATTTCAGGACTAAAACAAGGTTTGCTGTGTATTTTGTCTTGTGAATTTGTGACAGCCCTGAGCTCAGCAGCAAACTGCTAATTTCATACTTAGCAAATTCATTTTGTATGTGCAGACAGTTGGCAATTTCATCTCTGCATGTTTCCAGTAGTAATCAGAAAAACACTTCCTGTTCACAGTGTTTCACCAAGAAAGACAACGTGTGCTTCTAAGGTAGAGTTTCTCCAGATTTCTTCAGCTGTCAAGCTTAAGGTTTTGGGTTATACTTTCCACTTAATTGCAATCAGACACCAAATTACTGCTTGTATTAATCTTGATGCTCTGACAAAACAAAAAAGTACAAAAGTACAAAACAATACAGCACTTATTAAAGCATCACAGCCCTAAGAAATAGAGTCCTTTCTCCTGAAATATACAACAAGGAAGAAATGCCTGCTAAGCTGATCAAGCAGCGAGCAGCTTTGTCCTGAGCACAGTGTCAGAGGCAGTGATAGAGCAGCACACTGCAGCCTACCTGCCCAGCACTGCAGCCTTTGGGGGCCTGCAGCTGCAGGCTACCAGGACCAGGGGACCATTTGCAATCAGCATCTGTCCAAATTGTGCTATGGTTTTTTCCCTGGTAGGCCTGGTAGGTATGATATTGCATAAACAACATGACTATGGCAGCCCATAAATAACATGCAAAAACTCAGTGCAAGCGCAGAGGAAATGTGAGGTGAGCACAATGCAGTTTGTCAGTTATGTACTAATGGGGAGTGGGCTGTGCTGTGATCCTGCTTCCCTGCGTGTGCTGAGCGAGGCTCACAGTGCTGTGTGCTGTGATGGATGTGGAGGGTGACCACAGGAAAATGCAAGAAAGAAAATATAGAAAAGGAAACCACAAATGGACGCTGCTGCGTATCGAAGTGTTCCACGTGCATGCAAGGCAGAATGGACAGAGAGCACAGAGCTGCAAAAAGAGGATGAAGTAAATACATGCACAATTATTTACGCTGCTTATTGGGTAAGTGTGGAAGGACTAATAGATTTCTATTATTTATGAACGAGAAAGCAAAGAATAGTTTTGTCAGTCCGTTTCTCAACTGAATGTTTTATTGTTACTAATATTTAGCTGTGATTACTTGGACCTAAACACATGTTTCCCAAATCAGAAAATCCAAATAAATTTCAGAAAGGACAGAAGGAATTTGTTGTCCCTATTTATTATTGAACCAATTATCAAGCATCAGTTACAATTCAGCCAATCAGTGGCACAGCTCAGAACCACTTCCTTGGTGGGGAAATGCCTGTAGGAGGCTCCACACCTACTGCCCTGCTATGTCCCCAAAGGGAAACTGTGCCTCTCAGACAGAGCACCACTAACACAGACTGACATTAAACACGTTTGTACGACCTCCATCCAAGAATTCCACTGCATGTTGTTAAGGATTCACTTATTAAGCACTGTCATTAAATTTCATATTTGCAGAAACTGAAGATGTGAAGAACTGATTGGACTGAGTCATCCCGAATGGGCGCTGAGTCAATAACAGCAGTCAGGTCTCCTGATGCTCACAGCAAATTTTCCAGCAGAGAATTTCAATTATTTTGTACCCCAGAAAATTTTCATCCCATATCTTTATTGTATAAATAACAATTCAAAGACAACAGAAGCGATGCTCTGTGTCACCTCCAGCAATGTCACAGCACTAGGAATACGGCTCTCCTGGTTTTGTGGCATTTCTTGTAACAAGTCAGTTCTGAGGGACAGAAACATTCTCTTTTGTTTCCATGAGAACCATAAGTCCTTTCCTTTCCTTTCCTTTCCTTTCCTTTCCTTTCCTTTCCTTTCCTTTCCTTTCCTTTCCTTTCCTTTCCTTGTTTCTTTCTCTCTCTCTTTCTTTCTTTCTTCCATTTTTTTATTTCTTTTTCTCTCTTTTAGCCTCTCCAAATCAAAGCAAGAACTTGAACACGTGAACTGAGGATACCAAACATCTCAGAAATCAGAGAGAAATAAAATGGACCCCTGGTTTTAAAAGCAAAGGCTTGAAGTCATCCTCATGACTCTGAGTGCAGTGCTGCTGTTTGGCAGCCAGGCAGGAGCATGCTCAGTGTTTCCACTGGTGTTTTGTCTGTTACAGTCAGCAGGTGTAGGTTGTAAGAGGAGAAAAAATGTGCCTGCTTGAAACTGGTGCTGTCAGAATCTTTGGTTGGAAAACCAAAGGCAGAGTCCTTCCCTCAGAAGAAGACTTACACACAATGGCAAACTGCTCCTGTTGAAGAACTTGGGGTGTTCTATGTGTGTTTTCCCTATCCAAATATGATTTTCCACTGGAAATCTGAATGTAACAACATGGCTTACACAGACAACTTTGTACTGCAGCTGTTCCTTTCTTCTTATCTAAATAAAGCAGAGCGAGACTCTGAGTTGGTATTTTGACACAAACCATCTCAGCATTGTGTACGTAGTGAGGTTTTCCTCAATAAACAAACCTCCTCTCGCCTCCTTCATTGTTTCTGGTATCATTTATAGATCAGCATGTTTCTATTAACTGCTTCTGAATATCCTTTGCCTCCCCTGCAACACGCACTGCTGACTTCAAACTGAGATAAACTCAAACGCATCTAGGTAGCACGTTAGTAGCAACCAGGCTGCTGTAGATTACCCATAATACTATTTGTATGTACTTATGTACACATGCATATGCGCACTTGTTTGAGGAAACTAATTTAGTAAAGCAGCACTTGATCTGGTCGTATGAGTCAGTTGTAAAACTCCTATTGACTTCAGTTAGATTTGGATTGCATCTGTATTATTCCAGGAATGACAAAGCTCCCTGGCAAGGCTGAGCCTAAAAACTGCTGCCCAATGTAAATACAAGGGTGAGCATGTACAGAATGACATACAATCAAGCTATAGCTTAGTTAAGCACAGTCCAGGGTTACAGTGAGAACACATGGAGGTAAGTGTGACCATAATAGATATATACCAGAGGAGAAGTAAAGCAGCTTCCAGCCAGCAGACTCACCTGGAGCACACCTCTGTGGGAAGCTGGCAGAACAGCCAGCAGATTGCTTCTGTTCAATGGGGAAAAGGCAAAAACACAGCACATCGCCCCCCAGCTCCGTGGTGCCCAGGAGTAGACTTCTGCTCCTCACTTATAGGGATGGTTCAGTCCACTGTAATTAGATTCCATGGATTTAATCCCCTGGGAATGTAGCAATTACCATATACCTGACAAGTGTTAAATGCTGCATTCCGAGGGGATTATCACCTCTGGCTGAACAGAGAAAAAAGGGGAGGGGAAGAGAAATTCCCACTTCCCCACAGGGTGGGGAGTATGATGAAAACTGCCTGCTTTGCTGCAGCTGCTGGGCCTGTGGGGCAGGAGGGGGGAGCTGGGCATCTCAAGGAGTTCCTGGGGAGGACCAGGCAACGTGTTTATCTATAATAAAAAGAATATGGGTAATGCTGTACACGTGGGTTGCTCTTCTCTGTTCTTGTGGTGCTTGCTCCAGCTGGTGTGTGTTTATAGAGGGATTTTTATTAATACTGGTATTACAGAGAGCAAATACACTGCAGAGTAAGTGAGATTAAGACAATTGGTCTAATAGACTTCAGTAATAAGTGAGCTGAAATGAAAATCATATGAACCAAATGTAACATTGACAATGAAGAAGCATTTATGCAGTGTTTTTTTTACCCTGTGATGAACAATTTACCACAGCTTGTTAAAAAGCACAGAGCTCATATAAAGCTCCTCTCATTTTCTTGCATTATCTTATCTCCATTATTTACAAGATTCACAGAGATGTTGTGAGAGCACAATTCACTGCCGATAAACTGCTTGGGCTCATTAGATAAAAGGCACAGTTTAACGGCACGGTAATAAGCAGTGAGGAGACACAGCGCCTCTAAATGCCAGCCTGCACTCTGCTGGAGCTGGAGCCTGTTCCAGGGGCTGCTCCTGTCCACTGCAACCAGCACTGCTACAGTTAAACACATCAGATAGTAAAGGCATAGAGTGTGTGTGTGTGTGTGTGTGTGTGTGTGTGTGTGTGTGTGTGTGTGTGGTGCTGTTGAGAAGCAAGAAGAAAAAAAGAACAATAAAAGCAAAACGGCGTAAGCAATGGGTGAGAGTCAATAGAGACAGGGACGGCAGCTGCTGGGGTCCTGACAGCGAGCAGGGGAAGCGCTGCTGTCACACTCACTACATCCTTTTATGACACTGCCAATGATATAAATCTGGTGAGGTTTTATCTGTTTTATTGCATATAGTCAAATTCATTAACATAGGTGCAATGAATCTGCACAGGTACTAAAACCTTGGAAGCCCAGCAGCAGAGGACACCAGATAATGGCTTAGTGCTACATGGGATACGGTCTATATCCACAGCTCTATATGGGATATATACTACATGGCCAGCTCTGCATGTACAGATGCTGAAACAGTGCTTTGAAGACTTCAGGATGGCAAACGAAACCTTTTGTTTGTGTTTTCTGAAGGTGAAGTTCACATGTAGATGTACTTAGGGCAGACTAGGGCCCTAAAGGGTTTGTAATGTGACACCATCTGCATTCTTCATCACATGCAGATCCATTGTATGACTGAAATAAATCCAGCACAGGGTGTGGTGTCTGTGCATTTCCTAACTCATTAGCAAGACTTTTAAGATTACTCCTGTCTTTCAGCAGCGTGATAACTCCATTTAAACAAACAAAAAGAAAATACTTATCAATTGGCTAATAATAACAGGTTGCTTCAATTTCTTGAACATCTCACCTACTAGAACAAATCCCTTGACAGCAACAGCGGAGTCTGTTTCTAAGTTCTTGTAGTTCTTCTGAAAATTGGATTCAAAGGTGCTAATATATTGCTATCAATATTTATAGCAACCTCTGCCTGTTCTGTAGGCGCTGGGATGCACATGCTAACTCCTCTCAGTCAGACCCTATCACAGACCTCCACTCAGGACAGATTCCAGGCATTGATAAGGCATGCAGTTGCACAGGATAAATAGTCACACCTTGCCAGACCATGGGGAGGACCCATCCCTTCCACCCCACCTCAGGAAAGATGGGGTATGAGTGTGGTGACATCCCTGCTGTCAGTGTCACTCCTCACCCTGGTGGGCACCCAGGAACAGCAGGCTGAGTCATTCACAGCTCTCCTCCATCCAGTTCTACCCTTAACAGCGAAGGAAGCTTCCCAACCTTGGGCAAACTGCTCCTTTAGTCCTGAAGTGACACCTCTCAGGGTAACTCACACTGCTGAGCTGTTCTGGGGCAATGTTGGTCTTTTAGACTCTTGCAATCTGTTCAAAGCAGAACCTGAGTTACCTGACGAGCACAGCCCCCAGCAGTGGGCTATGTTGAACCACCCACCCTTTCAAACCTCTGCTTTGTCTCCGACTGCACGTGAAATCTCATCCCTGTTGAAACCAGACTTGTCCCTTCCACTGACTTCAATAAAATGAGGATTCGCTTCTTGGCTAAGAGAAAGAAAAAAGGTAGGAAGAGCCCATTGACAAGTTAATCCTCTCACTAGCTCTGGGCTGACATTAAACTGTTGCAACCAAACCCAACCAGCAAATGACACCAAGTCAAAAACGTGTTCTTGTCTCTGCAAGCTGTCACCGGGCTTTGCCTTCAGATCGGGGGGAGAAGCTGCATGCTCCACAAGGGAGTGAGACACATTCATGTGATCAGAGCATACAAAATAAATTACAGCAAAATATACATTGAGGTCAAAACAACATAAAAATGAAAGCGCTTTGTGTTCCTCATTTGCTTGACTCATTGAATATACGATTATGTACATGCCTGAACCAGACTCAGGTTATTTGCCTCTCATTCTACTGAGCTGCACGTAATTACCTACACTGTTCCAATCAGCACCTGTTCTACTGTAATTCTGAATTAACACATTAACCAAAGCTCATCAAAGAGATGAACAGGAAAGTTAGCTGAAAACTAGTTGTTTCTAATTGTCATGAAAACAAATGTCTAAAGAACATGTGTTTCTACTTAGCTAACTGCTTACTAGGTTTGAAGCTGTTTTGTGTTAGTTTCTACCATTTAAATTAAATGTTTTGTCTCTAACATACTTGATGTGGCTTTAAGAAGCTGTGCTTCCCCCCATCCCCCTTATGAATCTTAATGTTTGGCTGGATTTGTTTGTAACATCAGACAAAAGACTGGCAGCCTGAGCCGGAGTGACATAGATTTTATGTTGAAACAAAGCAAAGCAAAAAAAAAGGGGGAAAAAAAAAATCAATTAGGGGTCATTAAAAACCAAAGTTTTCAATGAAAGAAATACTGTAGTGGAATAATAACACTTTGGGGTTTCAGGAGTTCTTTTAATTCCTGAAAGAGCTGTTTTGCAGCGCCCCTCCTCCACTTCATCTCTGTGAATCTGCTGTGTTGCAGAATGAGTCAGCTCTGGAATATCCGAACTCCACAGCTGTGCATTAGCATTTGGGAAGAGCAGCAGTGTGAGTTCATATTTTACATGTGGAAGCAGTGATGCTAGTTTGCAAACCATGGAGAAAGAATGGTTCAAAACATGACGTGTAGGTGCAGCACTCACCCTTCAGCAGCAATCAGGCAACTGTTAGATGAGCTTTCTGCATATTTCTAAGGGACAACATGGCCCATGTGGGACATGAAACAAGTACAGCAGGGCTATTAGAAGTTTCTTCATACAGCACAACTTTGTGTTTGGTGCCTTAAAAAGTGGATGTGTTCCTTTTCCCCCCATCCTATAACTAATTCCTTCGGGCCATCTCATTACCAAGGGAACACTGCAGCTTTGTTTCTAAAGGAATGGAAGATCAACTTCAGTTCTTTCCATAACAAATGTATTATTAGAAAAGAAAAATAAATCCTGCTAATCACAGCACTTCCCTGCAGCTTGTCAGCACAGCTACGTAGCCACGTTAAATCAGCAGTTCCCAGGGATCAGATGGTGACTCGACTGGGTTCATGACCTGGAAGTGCAGGAGGAAACGGGCACGCGAGCCCAGAACAGGAATCACAGGAATCACCAGCTGAAAGCTTGGAAACGAGCGTTTTGCATTTAAAAAACAAAACAAAGCAAAACCAAGAAACGACAATTACACTTTGTGTTTGAAGGGAAATTCACTCACCAGCACAGCCCCAGGAGCAGGAATACAGTGCCAGCACTGTGGGAAAGGAGGAGGTCACGAGAGCTCGCAGGGCAGCCTGACCCCATCCCACGCCTGCTGCTCCAGGCTCACTCCCAGGACGGGGCAAATGGGATCCCATGGCTGGGAGATGCTGCTGGGCACCGGGCTGGGCAGGGCCATGAGCCACAGCTGCCACTGCCTGGTTCAGGCTGGGCACGGCGCCTCAACCCAGCCACGTGCAGGGCTTGGGGCAAGGAAGGAAGGAAAGAAAGATGCTCAAATATCCGGTTCACATCTGGGCTGCGTCTGTCCCTGCCTACAGAAGCACATTCTGAAGGTTTAGGCTCCCAGACACGACTGCCCTTAGGAAAGTTATGCTGTGCCCACAGAGCCACAGTTTCTCTTTACGTGCTGGTGGGACATGCTTTTCTTAGGGGCTGCAAAGGGGATCATCAGGTTGGCATAAACTGCACTTATTGGATGAATATCTATTTAAAACATCGAAGAGCATGGCAAATTTGCTTGTTAAGTACATATAATTAAGTCTCCCAAATACACTGATACATGTCATTGCATTTGGGAGTGATGTCGAGCCTTTTACTCAGTAGAAATATTGGAGGGCAAACACCTCCCAGGGTCACCTATGGGTAAGGTCACATTTGTACATGAGGGAAAGAACCACTTCAGTAGGAATACAGTTGTTATGTCGGGGAATAATTAAGTCTCTTAAACACTGCCCTATATCCTCCTTCCTTTAAGGGCAAAACCCAAACCAAACAAAGCCTGGCACAGCGCTTTGCTGCACTGGAAATTTAACTTAGCAAGAATTTCACACCTTTAATTTGAACCATTTTAAGTGATCATTAGCACAGAGAAAAACCAAATACAAAACATTTCATTTACTGCAAACCACACTGTAAACATGTTCTGCCTGGACTGTGATGGATGATAAGATCTATTCACAGCATTATTTACAGCAGGATGCCCAGTGAGTAATTCCCGCAGTAAAAGCTGTAACATCACACGCACAGCCGAAGTCAGCCAATGGTTAAGCTAATAAATTGGACGTGCTATTTTAAAGACTGGCAGGTGAAAAGGGAAGACGAGTTATCTGAGGACACGGAAAAGCTGCCTTCTGTTAAACTGCACAGGTGAGAACAGCGGTTGCTGCACACCTTGGATGGCACCGGCAGTTCTGTGGCAGGGGGGTGAGAAGGGGGAGGGTGGAGCCAGTGAGGTCTGCAGGGAACTTGCTTGTCTTGCAAGGGGAAGAGGATTTAAAACTCACTCGTCTCATTTTTCATGGGGTCTGGAAGCCATTTTAGAAGTTGAATAAGTATCCCTACAGTCCTTCCTCAGACTCTTCTTATACTCCTCCTCCCTCCTCGAATCTGGCACTTCTCCCAAAGCGCACGCCACGTTCAAGAGAGGGAAACACTAACCCTGTATAATTTGAATAAATGAGCTCTACGTATATTGCTGCTTTTAGTTCAAATTATGCAAAAATCCAAGATAAATGAGGCTGAGCATGAAAGCCCCTTAGTGTGCAATTATAAATACTAAAATGGCTTATTATTCCAAAACAAGAACCTTTTTCTTAAAATTTGCATACTCTGATGACTTCTGACCTGCAATAAAAATGTAACACAAGTTGGAAAGTGACTGAGTCAGAACAGGACCTTCTGTTTGCATCATTCCTGCTGCCTTCTGGAGTTTCAGTCTCTAACAATTTGCCTAGATTTATAGTCCTCTACTGAGCAGCTACAGCATGCAACCGAAAGCTCTTGTCTTTAAACACGTAAACTGTTAGATTAAAATTCCTGGGCTTTGGGGCACGCAGAAATTCCGTGGGTCAAATGATAGATAAGAAGTATGGCTCAAGCCCTGAGATCCTTCTGGCTTGAATATGTTTTTCCAGCACAGCTGCAACAAACAAGGGTGGCCCCTGCAGCACTCAGCTCACAGATGTGTGCCCACTGTGGGACAGAGCTCATGTACAGCTCTGATCAAGGACATGAGGAGGCCAAACAGTCAACGTGTGGCATCAGGGCTGAAGGTTCTGCTCAGCCTTTGCTCATGCCAAGTTCCATTCTGTTTCTGTTCTAACTTATAAACTATACAGAGGATCAGCAGAGAAGTTGGATCTGGGTGTTCTGGTGTTTTGGGGCAGTTGATTGAGGATAACACTTTTCCAACCATTAATCTTCACAAACAACAGTGCTAAAAAGCTGTTTTTCCAGAGCATCACACCACTGCTCATAACTCTTGTGCAAATTAGGTTAGAAGATACAGCAAAGACTGAACATAACAATCAGAAACATCAATGGGACAAAATGGTGATCCAGGAGGTGTAACCACAAAGGGAGCAGAATAACAGAAAGGTGTTACAAAGTAAAAAGGGAAGTGCTTACCCAGGTCTGAAGAGATCTGGACTAGTAGGAAAAACTCCACAAGGGAGGGATCTCCAACCAGAAATCTTTCCCCAGTGCTGTCAGCCCTTAAATGAGGTCTGAGAGCTGCAGCCAGGCTCCATCCTTTCTGGTCACATCACTGAACTGCCTTCACCTGTGCTCCCAGGCTGACCCGGTTCTTTCCCCAGGTGCTCAATCAGTGCTTCTGGGATTCAACAGTTCCCATACACTGAACTTCAGTTCTTTTTGCCTGAGAACATCCCTGTATGTAGCTTTCCTGCAAGCAGGGCCTTGAGCTGACCTGGCAGCTCTGGCCACTGCTCCCAAAAGGCAGCCACAGCCACACCGAGCGCCTCTTGATTCCTGAGCCATCCTGATAATGGCAGGGATGTTCTAAGGAAAACCACGTTTCCTAAAGAAAAGAGTGCGGTAAGTTCATCAGTCAGAGCAGATAGAGTGGTAAGAGCCTACACCTGGATGCAGCTGTACTTTCTTCTTTCCTATTGAGGAGAAAGAGCAGTGGTGCAGGGAACAGAGCTTGGGCAGGACTGGCTCCCATCTCACTGCTATGTAGCCATCCCACAAATTTCAGTGCATTTTCCCAGCTCCTGACCCCTTTGCTCACATCAGTATTGCAATAGGAATGTTACAGGTAACACAGACACTAAGGGGTCAGATTTCCCCACATTTCTTCAGTCTCTCACCCTTGTTTTAGAAAGCCCTTACTCATGCAAATAGTTCTGCCTGTTGACCTCAGTGGGACCTTCGCAATGGCACTAAGATACTGGCTCTGGTTCCTGTTCATATTAAAAACTAGAAACCCCATTCTCATTCAATCAGATCCTGGGAACCACAGAAATGAAAGAGGGAAGGGAAAGTGACACTGCGGGAGTAGCTGATCCCACCCTAGTGGATGTGCAGTCCAGCCACTTGATGCAGGGCTGTTCCAGTCCCAACAAGAGCATTGTGCTTGCCTGGCATTTGGATGGCAGCACTGTCCCAGCCGCCCTCCCTCAGAGCAGCTGGCAGTACAAGGAGCAGCTCACAGCCATCCCGCAGGCACTGTGTGCACAGCCATGTGCTGCTGATGTGTGGCTGCAGGCTGGACAAGCCCTTGTTACCCCATGACACAGCTGTGCCCTCTGCAGACCAGAGGGACCACAGCACAGCCTGCTGTGCCCACAGCACCGCACACCTCAGCTTTCCGGGCCAAAAAACAAAAGGGAGGCAGAAAACAGATTCCTTGATAAGGCAAGCTTGATGTGGAGCAGCCCTTGAAACAGTTGGACTAATCATATTTCTGGTTCATTTCCACTATTGCAGGAGGGGTCAAGTGGAGCCTTCTTTCCAATGAGTTAACTAAAACCTGGCAGTGCATTGTTAGAGGGAGATGATTTGTAAAGGCAGGATGTGTTTTAGATCACATCTTCATTCTGCATTGGTCATATATGAGTACCTTTCCGTGGAAGTGCTGCTTCTTTTAAAACATCTGTTAATTAACTTCTATTATTACACACCGCGGTTGTTGTCTGCTCTGCCCGTGCACCGGTTTCATTCTCTCTGTTCTAATTTTAACTGATTATAAGTGAGTGGGAAAGTGTAAGTCCTCCACTTGAATTTCAAAAGAAAATAAATGGATTTTTTATGGCCTGAAGAATCTATTCATTATGAAATCATTTGCCTTTGTGGCAGCAGCACGCCTTTCTGTTCCCCTGGTTGTATTTCTCAGTAAGCACACTCTGATTTTACAGATACGTCTCCATTGCACGTCCACAGATAGGCTTTGCTTTTGAAGGAGTGAACAGGAGTGTGATTAACAACACTAAACAAATGTCAGAAGGTCGTGTGTGAGGCTCGGACACGGCTACATCTTCCCCCAAAGTAAAGCCTGGATGAGAACGAGGAGCTCGGCAGGGGCAGCGTGCAGCCACGGGAAGCACAGCGCATCCACACGACCTTTAAGCAGAGCAGCCCTTTCCTTTTGGCTCACTTCAAAGATTTCTTCAGGGGACGAGAGTCATTAAGGAGTGGGGGAGGGGGAGAAGGGGCATTAAGATAGTTAAAATTGCTTTTTCTTAATTCCAAACCATCTTTCTCTGGTGGATCCTAAACTTATTACCTCTATCACACTTTAGGAGGTGCAGCTACATTCTTACCTTGAACAGGGAGTGAACTTCGGACCATATTTTGTGGGGTTTACAAACAAAGTAAACAGCTCTGTTGCATAAAACATACAGATCTGAGGCAGAACTGCCTCCTCCCAGATGAGACACATTCATGTAATTTAATTTGTAAGATTCCTCAGCTGCTGCTTGAAAATATTTCCTTTCTGTCTGCAGTCACTGGAAGGCTGAAGTTCACATATCAGCTCCACACACAGTTGCCAAACTTTCGTGATTCTGCTGAAGTTACACAAAATACTTTCTTTACCGGTTCTTATATTAAACATTGGCTTTCAGTTTCAACTTGAATCGCTGTCTTTGTTCAGGCTGGACTCTGTCCAGACAGGCTGCCCAGCGTAGTTGTTGCTGCATTGTGGTGCTGTGCTGTGTGCTTTACATCCATGTATGGCTGGGGGGGCTGGGGAGGGGGCACTGCTTTTGTATCTTCACTTAAAAAAAAAAAACCAACAAAACAGACCATTTTACATACCCGGGTTAAAAATTAACAAATCAGAACGTTGGACTTTTAACTCATTGCTCAGAGCCAGTGTGAGGCTGGAATATATTTTAACTACATGTTGAAAATAGATGTGAAAATACGGAAGTCATTTCAAGACATAATACTTCAGAGCTGCTACATTTATTGCAGTTGTCTTATTTCCTATTGCAAGAGCTGGTGAGATACCTGTCCTGTTTGTAGCTACATCTATTGCACTCAGTGAACAGCTTATGAGGTAGGAATTGCAAAGGAGGTTTGCTTTTTTTCAGTCAGTGTTTGTATCCCATTTGATTTATCATTTGTGAGCACCGACATGAATGTGTTTTTAATAGCAAAGAAGTTTGCAGATGAGGAGAGAGGGCGGCTGTGGCCACAACGGAGTCCTACCAAATAAATTCGGTATTTACAATTTATCACCCTTTCACAACCCAATGATCCAGTCAGGGCAAAGAAGGCACGTCGTACTACCAACGTCCCAGGGGGCCAATTGTACATAGCAAATAATGAACACAGCAAGGAAGGGCTCGGAAACAATTAGTCAGTTGAATTTGGTTTGAATAAATAGTTGGTTAATGTCTAGATGGAGGTTTGGGTTCTGCATCTGTGTACGACCAAAGGACAGAAGCAAGAACAGGGCTCTTCTGTCGTGCAGCCCTGCGAGTGGGGGCAGAGGGCTGAGCAGCCCAACACTGTGCATGGCTGGGTGTCTGCCTGTGATAGCCCAGCACCCAGAAGTCAGGGCATGTTTTATCCCTGCTGGGAAGGAGGCCTGAGATTCTTACAGAAGGCAACCATTATGAATTTGTATTTCAGCTCTTTGGCTGCACATAAACCCCAGTTTTAACTTCCCCTTAAACAGCACTGAAGATTACTTTCTTAACATAATCCTCGTGCTCTTTTTTTTTTTTTAAGAACATAAGATTTACACTTAGTCTCTAATAGACTCTTATAGATCCATGGGATAGGTGGAGACTGAGAAAATACATTCACGGATTCCTGAAGCAGTGTGACACTGACAGGTGGAGAGCATCTCCCCCAGCTGCCTGCAGTGAGCCCAGTGCCACTGCAGTCTGTCCTTGTTCTCATACCAGGTTGAAAGGAGCCACGTGCCTTATGGCACTTGATGCCCAACAAAAGTGCAAGTGGTAAAACTGTTGAGCTCGGTGCTTTCTCCAAAACTTCTCCAAAGTGCTGAGTTCCCTTTCCAGGACTTTCTCAGATGCAGACCTTTGCACAAGTTCCCCTTTGGTGGCAGTGACAGGTGCCATGTATGGGCTGAAAGAACTGGATGAGGGCACAGGGCTTTGGGACGTCACTGAAGCTCACAGTTCACACTTCATACCCCTGGCAGAAGTATCCTGTGGTGTGCACAGGGCACGCTGGATATTGGCCCACATGAATGCTATTTTTAGGAACAGAACTGGTCATTTGCCACCAAAATTAGTGGGAGAGTTGGGCTGTGTGTGTGCCCCACCGCGCTCAGAGATGAAAAGAGGCTGTGGGCCCACCCTCCTCCCCCCGGCATAATTAGGTCCCTCTTTCTCTCTCCTCCTCTTGTGGTTGTTCCCAAAACTGCTGACCTCATGTAATTCCTAATTTGACAAGCTGGCTTTTTTGGCTATTTTTGTCATAACAAGTTCAAAACAGAACAGCCTGTCTTTAGAAACCTCCATTCATAGGAACGTTGGGACATTTCACGCAACACAACACCACCACAGAGGAAACTGAGATCTCTCTGTGAACACAACTGCTCGCAAAGACAGCAAAACAACAGGCAGGGAAGCTGCTTTCTCTTTGTTCCAAACCATTTTGCCAAGAGAGCAACAACAACAAAAAAAAGCACCTTAGGGAAAGTAACGATGAACCTTTTAATAAGAGAGAAGTTATCGGCCTTGCATTTCACAGGAAAACAAAGATACTTGGATGCCTTTTCTTTACACAGCTAAAATACTTCCTCCTAAAAATGTGCTGTTTAAAGTCAGACGCTCAATAGCAGGAATTACTCGAATGCTGATGTGTTGGCATTATTTTGTTTTTTATGGGAAAAGCGTTATTTGTTTTGGAAGTTGTTGTGAAGGGGATTATTTTGGAACTGGCATCCTGATTTGTTATGCTTTTGCTTTGTTTGGCTTCACTGTTATACTTGTTTTCCTACTAACATTCATCTTTTTTCCTGCATTTGTTGCTTGGTGACTGCTGTTGCTCTCTGTGTAGCTCAGAGCTCAAAGGGAATTCTGCTTCCACCCTATCACAGACACAAAATTAGTCAGAAAATCTCTGGACACCCATTTAAAACCCACCCTGGTGTGTCAACGTTAATCAGAATGTTTGACTCAGCTAAACAGCGCAGCAGCAGCAGGGCTACCTGTGAAATGTTCTGTTCTTCTTGCAGCTCATATTCAGATGAAGGGCAAGCTGAGCAGAGGGACCTGCATCCATCTCACTGTCCTTTGTCAGTGTGTGGGCATCACTGATGAGTCAGGAACTTGAAGAGCGAAAACTTGCAGTAGTAGCAGCAAACACTGCTGGTAACAGCTTCACCTTGCTATGAGTTAATCCCAATCATAGGAAGGGAAATCCCCGTGCCTGGCTGCCCTCACCCTGCTGCACTTACTTATGGGGCCTTACAAAGCAGTATGAGCACATCACAGCAATAAATAAACCCAACCCAAGCTTCTCCAGGCAATACTTCGATTATCAGGCCTTAATTAATCTCCTGCATTCAGTGGCCCTGCCAGTCTTTCAGGGGGAACCCCCTACTGTAACACTGGGAAGTTCAGCATTTGAGATTGTTTTCCACGTCTGAAGGTGCAGACCTGTCCAGGACTTTCTGTATTAATGGGAGTTGTGCTGCTGGAGATCATGGATGGCACTGCAGGAACCCATAGCAGACCTGAAAGCAGAGCATTTCCCTGCAACAAATACTGCAGGATATGCTGGATGGCCCTGAAGTTTCCATGGGATTTTTGTTGGAACCAAATGGGATGATTCAGATGAAGAAAAATGCAGTTTTCTCTCATTTAGTATCTCTTTCCATGCTTTCTTTTTGTACAAAGAATGCATTTCCTTTAATGCTGGCAAGCAAGGCTATTTGGACCTTGACACTGCTTATGTTCTGCCTCTACTTTTTTTCCCTTATCCACTTGTACAAAGGATAAGAACAATAAACAAAAAGCAGGACACAGAAGAGGAATGCTGTTTTTATCTTGCCACTTCAGTAATACCAATCTGTTCTAATTAAGTGATCGATGAACAAACAGCAACCAGTCGCATCTGTGCAGCACTGCACACACCAATCCCTTCTGCATTGTCTTGACTTTGAAATCTCGCCCACTTTCTGTTCAAACATTTCCACTGAAGGAAAAGATTTTTGTTTGATCTACGTAGATTTACTTGTGAATATGTTGGTTTTTTTTTCTAATTCCAAAATTTATTTTACAGTTTTGTGAGCTGTAAAGTGAATGAAATGCAACCCACTGGTGTCACCAAGCCACAAAGCAACAAGCGAAACCCTCTGAAATAAGATGCAGAATATTATGGCATTCTAATGCTGTAACAGCAGGCTTCTCTCACTGTGTCTTCTGACATCGTTCCAGAATCTACCAGAACCCATAAATCAGAGGCCATAGCAGTGCTGAAACTCTCTGAAAATGTGGTATGGTTTTTCTGGATTGTTTTGTTGTTGTTGTTGGTTTTTATTGGGGGTTGGGTTTTTTGTTTTTTTTGGGATTTTTTGTCAGTTTGTTGTTTTCTGTTTGCATTTTTGTTTCAGTTTTTGTGGGTTGCTGGTTTTTTTTTTTTCTCCTGAAGAAAAGATTTCATGAATGTCTCCAACAAAAGGGTGAGTAACGTAAGGGGTGACCCTTTGTGCTCCAGACTCAGAGCTGGAGATACCTCAGTGATACGGCTTCTTCTCTTAGGAGCTGGAAGAGAATTCTGGGGATCACTGAGCCCAACACACTGCCAAGGCAGCTCCCTACAGAAGGTCACTGTGGTTGGAATTCAGAAGGGTCTTGAATGTCTCCACAGAAGGAGACTCCATTTGCTCTCTGGGTCCTATTCAGGGCTGTGGTACCTGCACTGCAAAGAGGTTCTTCTGCATGTTTGTATGGGGCTTCCTATGTTACAGATTTTGGCTGCTGCTCATCACTGGGCACCACTGAAAAGAGTCTGGCCTCATCCAGTTGCCTCCTGCTCTTTAGGTATTGATAGGCACTGATAAGGTCCCCCTCTCAGTCTTCTCCAGGCTGAACAGAGCCAGAATTATAGGTTTGTCCTCTTTGAGCATGATTAAAACTTGAGAATAGTTTATAACAACCCATTGTTTAATCAGGAACATTATCACCTTCCTCTGCTTGACTGGAGGGATTCTTTAGCAGGGCTTAACATGCAGTCCTTTATTGTGGTTGCAAATATCCTGCTCTGAAATCAATCATGTATCAATAATACTGTTAGGAGCTGGTGCAGAACCACTGTGCCACTGTGGGCCACTATAGACTCTTATTTAGGATCTTTCACATCACACCTCCCAGCTGCAGGAAGAGAATATCCTTACCCATAAATATAAACTCACATTAAACTCCCTGTTTCTTGGCAAAATATCCATTTGAGTCACATTTCGCTAGAATGTTTTGATTTGCTATTTGACTGTGATTTACTGGCTTGTTTTGGAAAACCTGCATTAAAAATAAATACTAATTTTTTAAATTTTATTTTATTTTATTTTGCCAAATTATCACAGTCTGCAGCATCTGGGATTGGAAATGCAGTTAGTGGTTGCTTTGCTAATCTACCAGCATCTTATGGAAAGCTCAGAGGCTCGGTTCAGCCCCACACTCCAGGAGCTGTATGATGGCACAAGGCAAATTTCAGCAAATATTAACAGAATGTATTTATTTATTTGCAATTCCTGTCAGTCTCAAGCATCAGCAGCAAAAATCAAGAGAAATTTCAAGTACTGTCAGCCCCTGGTCTCATATCTGCTTATCCTTTCCAGCTCATATTAATCACTGTAGCATATAGGTTTAAAATGGACTTAACATTAAGCTTTGCTAACAAAGCAAAGACTTCAGGCAGTTGCATTACCTGTGCTCCATGTTGTTCTAGTTTGAGTGAAGAAAAACAACATGAAAGGCAACCTTTTCCAAATCAACTTGTAAAATAATGAAATCGAGAAGTTGCTGTTCTCATATTCATGTGCTTTGTATTCTCCCAGCATTTCAAACATGTTTTTAAGTATAAAGATTTGTTAAACAAACAAACAAAATAACGAAAAACACAAATGTTGTCCCATTTGGAGCATAATCACTCGCTGAACAGAGCCTCGTATTGATTGGTCCTATTGCTGCTTGCAAACTTATTGTTTAGTCACATCTGTTATTTTTCATATATGTTGTTAATCCCCCATAATTAACTCATGGGAGGCCTGATTTCCTTGGACTTCAACAGGGAGCACTCCTATCTCACCAGAGGTGCTCAGTGCCTTGCAAGCCTGCATCCTAAGAGGGGTACACTGAGTTCAAAGAGGTTTTATTAGCTATGAAGCACTAATTGGGCTTGTTGGAACTGATCCTAAAATTACATATAATCAGATGTGATTAATCTTCTTTTGATATATCTGCATGTACAGTATCTGAGGACCAATGATAACCTATTCAATATCATCACAAATAGCAAAGTATTGATCATCTGCAAGAGGCTTCCTGCTCCTGTCCAAATTACCCTTTTCTGTATAAAATAGATTTGATTTTTATGGACTCAGAATGGACAGTCTCACCGTACAGCTGTATCTATACATAAGAATTAAGTGTTTTATCTAAGGAATACTTGTTGTAGCTCTGTGAGCAGGATTTTTCACTTAACATTGCCTTAAAGAATCCTTCTGGCTCGATCTTAGAAATATATTCCTCATTCTTCAAACTAAAACCTATAGGGGTCTTTGGACTCAGAGTCCAACTCCGGAGATGTAGTGATGTTGAGGGAGGGTGGGAACAGCCTCCCCCTCCTCCATGATCACCTTGCAAGGTGCTAAAAGTCTGAAGAAATACCAAAGTGCTATTTTCCTTATGGGTGGACAGTTAACACAGCATGTCACAATAATGCAGGCCTGTACTGAGCACAGTGAGCATTGTTCTGGTTGTGTCCTGATATGATACCATTAGAAGCAAAATTCTACACATCACGTAGAATTTGTCTTCAAATCAGAACAGTGCCTTACTTTGGTAAGATAGCGAGTCTGTATCCCTGCAAAAGTAGTTGGTCATACTTGCTATTTAGTGTAAGGTACTAATATTTAATTAGTACTATTAATGTAGCTAGATTAAAAATAGTGGGGAAGATTGTCTGCAGGCATAAACGTTCATAGCTTCACAGAGCACCAACAAGTAATACTTGTTTACACCAGCTCAGTGCATTAAACAACTGAGTGTAATAAAACGTTCCCTACAAAGCAGCCTGGTGTGAGGAAAGAATGGAACAGATTAGGAAGAGCATGACTGCTCAACATGCAGCAGAGCCCAGACTGACCACCAGGAGCCAAGCCAGCTTGTTCTTCTGCTGCTGAGAACATTGCCTGTTTGGTAAGTCAGGGGCTTCAGCAAGCTACACCAGACTGTCAACCAGAAAGAACCCCTTTATTTTTGGTGTTGAGGGAACAAGCAAACTCCCAAAGGGCAGTGGAGGTGGTCTTGGTCAATGATGAGCCAGTGCCCTTGGGTCATTATGAGCCAACAGGAATCAGGTGCTTGTGAAAGACTAGAGGTTTGCTAAGGACCATCTCACAGTGACATGGATCGCTATAGTGAAGGCTCACGTTTTCTCACAGTGGTGAGGAATGCACAGGCACTCCAGATTCAAAATAAAAATATCACTCTGGGCAGCATTTTAACGTTTTTGAGGGAGTGTGGGTTGATTGGTGGGTGGATTAGATAGTAATCAGTTGAATAAACTCAGCTGAGCTTTGAAAGTTAAACTTCAAGCTGTACAGGAAGGTTTGCATGGTGGGACATAAAACATTTAATTGCGCCTAGCGTGATTTGCTTTGATTGAGGCGTACTGATAGAAACACGCTGTTATGCAATCAGTTTTACGAGCTATCCAAGTGCTTTAAAAACATATAAATGGTTTAATAATATGTTTGAGAATTCAACAGATATAATTAAGAGGTAGGAAAGTAAGGCGCAGAAGGTCTGGGTAAGCAGGACTGCACACAAATGCCACTTCCAGGAATGAGCAGAGATCATCCTATTGGTTCCTACCAAAGAAACATCACCTTACAAATATAAATATTGTTACATAACATAAATGCACTCCAACAAACACAATATTTTGATGTGATAAGGCATGCTTCCCTTTGTTACACATTTGCATACAGGTATGCTGCGTTTGTGCATTCATATGCTTATGTTTAGTAGAATATTTGTCATACTTTTTTCTGCCCATCTCTTTACACATATTAAGATTCAAAGGAACATATTTCCAATGCATGAAAAGAATAACGACGAATAATAATGATGCCTTGGGGAGGAAGAGCTGTTCTCCTGGAGGAGAGTTTCTTTTCACAAATGCTTAAACAAAACCTCTATTGAATTCTAGTTCCTAGCTTCATATCATCACTTTTCCTTCTCTGCCTAAAACTGCACATACTGACACGGGATCTCACAACATGCTTCAGCATTTACACACTGTCTGACATCTACTCCTGAAAGCAGAGGAGATTTAATTGCTAATATAAGTGTTTAGAATTCAGTAGGTCACTTCTCAGTAAGAATGCATTTGTTCCAAAGGTTTGTGGGTCTTGGAACTTGACATGCACTACAGTTCATTTCACCACGTGGGCATGAATAGATTACTGAGGACACATCCTCGCTCCGGACATCCCATCTGGCTGGGCAAATGCTGGAGTGGAAACTAAATATTCCAGGAATCTTAAACATTCCGTAGAAAGATAGGGTGAGAATGCCTTTCTAATACCAGTGGAAGAGTGCGGCACACCAAGCGTTCCCAGTAAAATAAAAGCAGTGTTTATGCTAACTGCAAACTCTGCATTTTCCTTCCAAGCACGTCCTTCCTTAAGCCCGCTGGAAAGCCAGGTAGTGTTTTACATTTACCAGATGCGGCAGGCCTCTACTAAACGTTGCCTTGCGCTGTTACAAGCCCTTGCTTGTGTTAACTTGTTGTGCTTGAAAGCTAATTTGCAAGCAAGTGGAACTTGTATCCCTATCTGTCAATAATTCCTCATCGCACTCCACAAAAAGCCACCACTCTCCTTTTTCCCCGCCCCCTGAATGTGAAATTGCAGTAAATCAGTCAACAGCGCTGTTTAGCATATAAAGCAGAAAACTTCAAAGCAGAGCAGCCTTTTCTCTCCACCTATGAAATTCCAGAGCCAGCTCCTAAATTCAGGGAAATCTACTCGTCCTTTCTCCTTACAATTCAGAACGCCTTGGCGATGCATATTAAAGGGCTGCTGTCAGCTTTCATTGTTTAAGAATGGACTGATTAAAAAAACATTTGGGTAAAGAACCCTTTATATACTGAGCGGGAAACACGCTCATCTGGACCCGCAGCTCTCCCAGCCCGCTGAGGGTTGTGTTATACCACCTGGCAGCCCAACCCCAGCCTTAAAGGTAGCTCAATTTCTTGCCTTTGCAAAAACCATTTCAAGATCTGATCCTCTTTTGATAGGACTTTCCTCAAGGTTTACTCCAAAGGAGTACAGCCACACGTGCTCAGCGTACCGCCCATCTGTTACCAAATCTCAGGCTTTGTAGATATCAAATCACCAGTTACATCTTTAACTCCAAAGTTCAGGGGAAGGCATGCCCGTGTTCTTACAGTACATTACAGTAATCTTTACCTTCCATAACATAATGTTACGTTGAAGTTTTCTTTCTGCCCAACCACAAGAAGAAAAAAAAAGAGGAAAAAAAAAAAGAAAGAAAAAGAAAAAATCCCACCTCTCATCCAGCTCAACTGGTGCTTTCCTATCAGTTTATTTGAGATAGAGTCACATGGGAAGCGCAGGTAGCCAGAATTCCTGCAGGCTGCTGCTGGAGAACTGCTTCAGTCTGAGCTCTGCCTCTATATTACATTACACTAACAAACCTC
The DNA here is from genome assembly GCF_054131305.1 of Coturnix japonica. Lineage (NCBI taxonomy): Eukaryota > Metazoa > Chordata > Aves > Galliformes > Phasianidae > Coturnix > Coturnix japonica. The sequence goes on along the minus strand of NC_140681.1, from coordinate 13,114,138 downwards.
TCATCTGATTACATTGGCCTTCCCCAGGATCTCCTGTGTAGCTTTCCACATGCCGGATCTATATTCACTTAAATCAAAAGAAAAACTCCCATTGACCTCAGTGATTTTGAGGCTGTGCCCCAAGAAATGCTGGAAAAAAAAAATAAATAAAAGGAATAATTTCTGTGCAAGAGACCTAAAAGGAATACGCTTCTCTATGCTTTCTTCTGACAAAAACATTTTCTCTTATTAGAAATAATAGCCTGAAAATCAGGGGCTTAATAGGGGCTTTGCTTGTTCACTAACATACCAAATCAACTCAGCATGGTTCAACTTTCACACATACTTATTCAGAGCAAACTCTGCCCTGTGAACTGTGGTTATCAATGCAAACAATTCCTACCTGCTACTCACAGGGCTACACACAGAACCTGCTTTCTGAGCAGCATCTGAATTGGCCAGATCCTGGCAGCCATAAATGGGACTGTCGGAGTTATTGCTCTGAGCCACACAGTGTTGGTGTATTTGTCCGTGAAGGTGGGCTTCAGCAAGGGGACATGGTGCTGGCTTTATAAAACAAGGGACACTTCAAGACCTCTCAGCCTGATACAGCAGTCGGAGCAGCCCATCAGACTTCCCTTCTCCATGCAGTGAGACTTTAGCTGCACTTTTCTTCCTGCATGTTATAGTCTATGAGAATGGGAAACCAAGACGGGAGATAACATGAACTGTATAGCAGAGCTGCTCTGAGTTCAGACTGTACAAGTCCAATTTCAGCTTCTCAGTTATCAGTACCTAAATTAGCCAATTGAAGTGAGGGCAAGATATGCCAGCCCAGCCTGCAATCATGCCTTCAGTTGCAGTACATCAGCTGTAGGCTGATGCCCAGAGCAGATACAGATACAGCAGTCGAGGAAGGGAGTGTCTCTAGCTGTGTGCTGGCCCCAGGAGGGACAGACATCTGTGCTTCTGTGTGCTCAGCCATGCTAAGACACCAGACACCAGTGGAAAAAGGCATGTTTTGGTAAAATACTTTCAGCTGTGGGAGCATATTCTGAAATGACTGTGTTGGTATCTGTTAGGTGCTGTTGAGCCGCAGCACTGCTGGGAGCACGACACCTTGTTTTTTTGGCATTGACAGGCATTGAGGTGGCAAATTTTAGACAAAATATATCAAAGGAACCTATTTTCCATGCACCATTCCATGCAGGAATTGTAAGGGTGCAGAATCTTATGTCTGACGAAATCAAGCTGTCTGGAGATTCACTTCTGTGCCATTCTGCAAAGTGGTCCTGTTGGTGGGTGGTGGATGTGGAGGAGGACACACGGCTCTCTGCTGTGACTCATGGTGTCTGGAAGAAAAGGTGAGTGCAGCTCTCGTGTGCCTGCCCATGTCTGCAGCTCTCTGTGCAATGCAGGCTTCAGCACTACTCACCAACAGAGATCTGAACCAGCAAACACATCCTAAATGCACCATATCCCATTGCCTACCTAGTGGCACAATATCATAATATACAATCTGTATCTAATCAGGGGCGTCCTCCCCACTCATTGATCTTCTTCCTTACGCTAATCCTGTACACATTTTAAAAGAACTCTGAACTGTTTTTCCTTTCAGCACATTAAACAGCCACATGAAGATTTCATCCTCAGTTTGACTGTATTAGGTTGATAGCTTTTAATAAACCATAAATATTTTCATTAGCAGATGGTGATGTTGGTTTTTTTTTATCCTTCATCGCAGGTCCTTAAATAGGTTAAGACAATGTTGTCAAACCCAGGGGAATTAAAGAAAAAGTCAGGAACACGGGAAGCCGTATGGTCTGTGACAAATCAATACCTTTCTTAATCTCCATAAACATGGGGATTTCTACTCTAAGCAGCTATATTGAGAATTCCTGGTCTGCCTTCTGAATTTGATGCTGAATTACACAGACAAGGTCTTGATTATCCCCCAATTTTGTGGTCCCTTATTTTTACAAGCAAATTGGACATGAAATACCTCCTGTCCACAAAGCTAACTGGGTACTCCTACTGTACACTTATGTCTTAGTGCTGATCTGACTCGTGGGTCTGGACCTCTGCATCTGAGCAATGTTCCATCCCAAAGAAATCCAAATTTGAGGCTTAAAACTTGCTGTTCTCCCACCTAGAGAAAGAGCCTTACCACAACTCATTGGTTACCCTGTGAGTGGTGCCATCCCATTAAAGACTGCATGTTCACCAAGCATTTATTTGGTCAGAGAGTCCATCCCAATCTCTGTTTGGGTCACAAAATTCTTATGTGCCACGCAAGTATTTTGCCCTCAGTACCTTATTCGTTTTAACCAAACTGAGGCAGATACAAAGACTGTGGGATTATTTTATAATTTTTATGTCATCATCAAATTGAGAAATGTACTCTGCACTGTATCTGATTGCAGTGGCCATTAACTCTTACAACCTAGATTAAATGCAGAAGCCAAATCTGCACAAGTAACCCTTTCCACCTGACGTGAGCCATGTGCACTACCCAAGCAAGCACTGCCCATAGCATCGACATCAGTGTGGCATCCAGGGTTACAAGTTCATTTTCCTCAAGCCATGTGTCCACACACCACTTCTGTTCTCTCAGACATCAAGGAGGGAGTTCACAAAGCTGTTACCAAGGAAAGCAAAGGAAATCTTTCTCATAAATATAACTCAGAGGTAAAAACGAGAGAAAGGAAGGAAAAAATGTACGATTGATTTCAACTTTTACCAGGTTTGCTACATCAACCTTTGCACTTCTCTCCCCCAAAAAGTTAGGTGTTTCCAGAATTAGGAAAAACTGAAACTCATTGTTGGGTATCTTAGGGATAGATAAAACCATGCCTAAGGACTGCAAATCAAAGACAGATTCCTGCTGCCCTCACCTAATTCTTCTCAGAAGCAGGAGAGAAAATCGTGATGGTGGGTGGGCATTAAGGACCAAAACAGAAACATATTTTCTTACTTTGCTGGATAAACGCCAGCAATTTTTAACGGAGCAGCTCAGTGCTTTGTAAGACCCTCCATCAAACGCTCCCTTACCATCTGCCAGGAAAGTTCCAGCAATTGTGAGCTGCTGAGTGCCATCAGATTAACCCTGCTGGGCAGGCCAACCCCATGGGACTCCAAAAACAAATGGAAAAACCCAAACATTCCCTCATTTCAGGAGTAAACGCTTATCATCCCAGGAGTAAATGCTTACCAGTCATTCAAAACTCGGAATGATCAAATGCACTTTGATTTGTTAGTCAAGTGAAAATAGTCCAAATAGACCCAGTCTTAGAACAGTAATAATGGCGCAGCTGACCATGAGGTGCAATTTGGTTACAGCTCATGTGGGTGGGGAGCAATAAAATATATCCATGCTCAGATCAATGCATACTCCTCGCACCAGCCATTGTGGGTGATGCACAAAACCAACCAGTTCATTAGGCTGACATATTTTTTCCCTGTAAGAAAGGAGACTTTGAAGCACTTTGCTCATGGGCAGCATCACCTCTAGTTGGCTCTGAAATCAGCTCATCCATGTTCTGTATCTATATGAACACTCTAAAGGCACCATTTAGGTCTTTCTTTCCCCTCCCCAAAGTGGCAAACAGTAATGATGGCTTGTGAAATCCAATTTTGCATTTTTCTTCAAAGCAGTTTATTTCATAAGCTCCTGAAGCTTTTTGTATTGATCCCATTTAAGGTCACCTGTCTGCCAGTTTCTGCTCACCATTTCCTCACTGCTGACTGCAGCACATTTGCCACCAAGGAAAATATCAAGCCTGACAAACGGAAATGACCAGAGAACTTCCAAAGAAATGCATGCATCTCACTGCATCTTCTGCAGAGAGAGACATCAATCCAGGTTTATATGCTGATCTATTTTATGTACATAGAGACAGCTAAAATGTACCCAGTATAGACAGGACAGAAGTGAGTGTGCATCTTATTACAAGTTTCTCACAGAAGAGGCTTATAAACATTTGATAAATGACGTAGTTTAGAAGTGAAAATACAAACAGGTATAACATAAAGCAAAATATCAAATAAAGTTTGAATACAAGCACATTTTTAAGTCTTTTTAGACATGTATGGTTCCTAAACACTTGCCAGGATGTAGAGAAAAAATTCTTTATATAAATTATTATTAGAGCCAAGAGAGCTGGTGAAGGACCATACCAAATCGTTCTGACTCCCCAACAAATCAGAATAAAATGCTTTTTGAACTAGATGGCAATCCACTGAATTGGAATTATAAATCAGGTCTACAACTCTCATGTCTGGCAGACATTCGAACCCTGTAAAGTCACCTTCAGAAAATGGGCACAACCTCTGTTTTCTAAGCAAAGGGTGCTGCTTCTTTTGCTTTGTTCTTATGTGCCACAAGAACTCCAGAGAACAACTGGGAAGGCAGTCAGCCTTCCAGTGTGCCAGTTTGCTTCCGTCCAGCTCGGAGGATGAAATGAGCCAGTTGTGAAGCAGCTGCAGATCGGGAAGGCTGAGCATGGAGGGCAGCCACAGAAAAAGGGGGCAAGTGGCAGAGATCAACCCAAACCTGGTCCCACAGCCAGGATCTGAGCCACTGGTGCTGGGCTGTGCCTGCTCCCTGCGGCTGCTGCTGGAGCTGCCTTGTTTGCTTTCCATTGGGAAGACAGGAAATGAGAAAGACAAGCAGCAAAGGTCGCACACTTTTGTGTGCTTAGTTCAGCCCACTCAACTTTTAGTAACTTCAGTTTCCTACCAAATGCCCTAGAACTGGTGTGAACAGGACCGGTCCACCACTGCTCAGACGATGATGTGGTTTTTCAGTCTGTCTAGACACGATGTGTATTGCACTTCTGCACAACTGCTCAGTGCAAATTGCATTACCGGCAGCACTTGTGAAGCAGGGACTTCCTCACATGCTGGCAGGGGCTGGGATTGTGCTGGGTTTTGTAGAGGGGGCCTGAAAGCAGCAGGAAGTTCTTCCTAAATCTGAAAGATGAGACTGCGCAGTTACAGCACTGTGGCTGAAAAGACATAGAGAAGAGTGTTGGTAAGATCACATGAGGGGAGCCAGTAATGAGCAAATGCAGCAGGTGGGAGAAAGCGTTGTGGCATTTGTGAGCCAACAGCAGAAAGCTGACATCCAAGAGTGAGACAACCAAGAGCAAAGAAAGCAGTTGCAGCCTCTGTACAAAGATCCGCTGCTGCAGGAGGGCACCGCGCTCAGGTGCTGCTGTGCTTTCCAAGCTCTGGGTTCTGTCCCAGCAGTGTCTGCTCAGTGCCCGCTCGTACACACACACACAACCTCTGCGGGATGTGGCAAATGTAAATAGAATTACCTCTGAAATGAAAGAGTCTCTATTTGTGTAATGTGCGGCGGCTGTTTGAAATAGTTTCAGTGTCTGTGTTTATTTGATTCTAACTCGACACGGCAATTACTGAGAGCAGCATTTAAACGGCTGAAACCTTTGAGAGAGAGACTGCATACATCTCCGTTTCTTTAGACAAAACAACAGCGTAATCGTTCCAAGTGCTGGAACATCTGAACTTGAATTTCCATCCTAAAAAGTCCAATTATTTCCTTCTAATATGTGCGACTCTCCGTGCAGCCCGAGGGGCTCCGGGGCCAAATGCTGCAGCGGCTGGTCGTCCTCTGCTCTTAAAGTGTCGCAACGCTGCATTCTTTCACCACCACTCAGAGCTGAATGATACATACACTGTATCACTTCAACAACAACCAAAAAAAAGCCTAATTAAAGAGCAAAAGGCGTTTGGTGTTGGGATTTTATTTTGCCTTTTCAGCTGAGATTGAAGGAACAGAAGCTCAGTAGGCAAATAATGCTATGCCAGGTTTCAGGGTGGGTATTTTTCTCCCTTTTTCTTAGTGACACTTAACAATCTGCATCGTATTTCACACAGGCAAATAATCCACTGTCTTCCCAAATGCACTTCCCAAGTACCTTCCAGGTACAACAGAAAGAACAGCCAGCCCCAAATTATTGGGGATGCCCCACGTGCAGATCGATTCCTTCAAGTTACAAGAGCTAAACAGAGGCAGAGAATCACACTCTGACCCCTTCAAAAACATCGAAGTACCAAAATATTAGTCCTGAATGCTCCCTGCAGCACAACCTTTGGTGGTTACACTACGGTGTGAATGATTATTCATCATCTGTACTGAAACGACCAATTATTTATTGATTTTTCTCTAATATTATCAACTTCTAAAGAATGATTACTGGTGTAATAGTTAGCCAAGTTGTTATGAGAATTGTAAGCCCTTTTGGTTAATGCATGGCATATGTCTGAGGCATTCAGCTAATTCACATATCTGTCTGCACTATTAATAGAGAAGGTTACATGCCAATTATCCAGGGTTCAATCAGCCCGTTCGGATACAATAGCTGCAGTGTTCACACACTTGATGTGCCACATTCCTCACAGACATTATAAGCAGCTGGTCCAGATAAGACCACTGGGGCCTTAATATTTTGGAATCACTCCTTCGTCCAACTTGGATTGTGATTTTTTGTTGTTATTTTATCTGAGGTTTCTTTGTTACCTCTAATCTCTCTCTCTTTTTTTTAATATTATTTTTAGTTTCAGCAGTATTGAAGTCAACTGACATTTTCCTCTTGTTAGGAGGGAAAACAGACTGTTGTTAATGGCTGCAGAAACCCACAGACACAACAGATTCTGGAGTCCTCTGAATACCCCCAAAGTAAGCACTCATCTGCTGTGAACATCTCCATATCACCCCAACTGGGGCACGTCAGAAAGACCATCCTGTGCTCAAAGCTAAATCTCATCTAAATATTCGCCTGCTTTACTTAAAAGACCAACATGGGGTGAAAAATAAAAATAATAAAAAGCCATTAATTTAGGTTATTAGCTTTGTTCTGAATTTGTACAGCATTGTGCTGTATTTTGGGGGACTGTAACTTCGGAAGAGGTGCTCTCCATTTATTTAATCGCGCTGAAGGTAAGAAGCAGAATACAAACAGCCAATTTAGAGTGCCACGTTAGTGAAGGCACTGTGAGCTCGATTGGGGATTTCACCACATGAAAACCAGACATTCATCTGTTCCCATGGAGATATCCCTTCTCCCAGTCAATCAGGGAGCTGCTCAGGTCAAACAATAGGCAGTGATTCCTTTTCTCATCTTACAAACAGATACTCCCTCCCTCCTCCTCCTATTTACGGGTATTCTCGCTAACATTTAAACACCTACAGAACAAGCAATTATATTTTCAGATGCTTGGAATAAAGTGTTTGATGCAGTTCCCCGAGCCTACAGCAAATTAACCGAAGCCCAAATGAGATAAATGAACACGTGGGCCGTGCTGGTCGCTTGCCTTACACACAGCCTGAACTTTTTCCCGACAAGATTTGCAGTGTAAAAGGTAAAATGAAGTTTCTCTTCACAGGACTTTGGCTTCTAGGAGCGGCCGGGCTACCCCAGAAGGGTGTGAAGCACTCTGAGACAATCACACCTAACTTCTTAATTGTCGGAACAGAACAAAGAGAAAGACAAGATAGAATAGTTCCGGGAAAAATGCAAAGTCTGCTTAGTTACAGAGCCAGACTCTGAAAGAATAAGAGAAAACGGAGCAAGAAGCACATGCACACAAAGCAGCTGTACGGCACAGAAGAGCAAATGGGAGGTGAGGAATTTAGTGCAGGCAGAAGGACACTGATCTGAGCACATGGGCTGGATGCTTCAACTTAACAATGCCACATTTAAACATATGATTGTATAGTTTATCTATGCATTTATAAAGGTATATTATTAAATATGTTATAACACACAAAGCTACATGTGCAAATCCCTGCATTTCTGCTCTTTAGGAGTGTTGCTTTAGAGATGGTCAGGTATTAAATTTTCCTGTCTCACAATGTATTGGTATTACTGAGCTCTGTATAGTAACTCCTTTTGAGCAAATGTGCTCCCGAAATCAAATTTTCAGCTCCTCCCTTCCCTTGCTGATAGCTTCAGAAGACATCAATTGATTTGGCAGAGCTGCTGAAATTTCTTAATTAATGTCTTGATTAATTCACTACAGTGATGATTAATCCCTTGTTTTGTTTTTTTATGCAAATAACCCGGCAGAGGAGATCACTCAGACCCAGGGAGTGGCAGGTAACATCCCACTGTCCTTCAGCCACTGCAGTGGTGACCCACACAGTCCAACATGGCAAAGCAGGGGCAGGTACAGAATGGGGAGCTGCATTGCTGTGGGATGCGGAGAAGGCAGGAATGGGATTCAGAATAATCTTGTTATGTCGGCAAGGCCAAGATCAGGAGTATGTAACAGAAATGCATAGAAAACTCATTGGTTCTTAGAGAGGACAAAGAGCTCATGCAGCAGCACATCCCCAACACATGGACATGTGTAGAAGTGTCAGACACCAACACCCCACTACCTGCCCAGGCCTTTGTCACCCCCGGGCCTGTGTCATGGCAGTGTTAGCAAGGATTTCTCAGTAAGTATTACTCTACATGGAGGAAAAAGACTCCAGAACTACTGCAGCATTGCCCTCCAAGTTCCTCCTTAAATCCCATCCCTGCAGGCTGTCAGCAGCATTTGCTTGGCTGGGCTCTCAGGGTCACATCGCGCTTCCCCTGCCTGACACCCTAATTGTCTCCTATGCTGAGAGCTGCACTCCCCAGGAGCAATGCACACACAGTGCTGCCTGGGTGAGGTTTCCTTGTGTGCCACTCCATACCGCTGCATTGCAGGTCCTCAGCAAAGGTGTGCAGCACCTGCAGGCTGTGTGTGGGCACAATGAACCATCACCAAACACAGCAACCCTTCCTGTGCAGGAGGGAAGGATTTCAGAGCAGCATTCACCAAACTGGAAATGTATTTAAAGCAAATCATGGAGCTCTGCTTTCCAGCAGAGCCTGTTATGAAAATGATGGGAAATAGATCTCAGAGCGTGAGGAGGAGACTTCTGTTCAAGAGAAACTGCAAAGGGAACTTGAAGGAGAATTCATGCTCAGCTCCCAGAATAAAATAGAACAGGAAGTTGCAAATGACACCAGCAGTTTGGATTGTACAATTAAGTAACTGCCATCCTTTTTAATGGAGTCACTCAAGTACGACCAAACAGCCAAGCAAAGCAGTGAAGTCAATAGAGTTAAACTCCAGGCTTTAAACAAGCCTGGCCAGTTGCACAGCTCTGCCAAAAACTGTGTTTCTGACCCTGCACATAAAGGAGGGGTTAAAGGAGAAGTTTCGTTTCTCTGACCAATGGGGGTGGAACAAAGAGGGGTGATCTGTGGAACTGGTTGTGAACTGTCTATGTAAATAATTGGGGAGGATAAACTGTATTACTGTACTGGGGAGGATAAACTGTATTATATGGATAAGATGCTTAATAAACAACATTAAATGACAGCATGACCCTTCATATCAGAGCTGTGGGCAGCAGGCACAGGGCCTGGCTTCGCCCCAGGGATGCAACTGAAACTCAGCTAAATGTGTTTGAGAATATATATGAAACAAAAACCGTTATATTAGATGTTATCTTCTGATACAGTTAACTAACAGTAACATGAATAATACAGTCATGAATGTTATTTCCTTTTGCTTCTTTCATGAAGCATTTCAAACACTGCACAACTGCACAGACAGCAGAAACTTACAATGCAATGCAAGAGGAGCTGATGCCCGGGAGAAGAAATTTGTGTGTCACAACAAAAATGAGCCAGAACTGCCTGTTGTGTTAACAGACAAGTAGAAGAAAGTAGAAAACAAAATGTTATCTGAGAAAAAAAAAGCATCAAAACTGAAAGCAGAACTTCAACAAAGCCAGATCCTCCATTGATGGCTATAGTGAAGAAAAGGCAAAAGAAATCTGCACTAATCAATTCTAAAAGCAACCTAGAGCCTCGTTAAGGGTATTATGGTTGCAAAAGAGGATGGAGAGAAATCAGGCTTGTATAACCACTGGCAAGAAAGTCTTTTCTCTTTGAGAAACCAACAGCAGATCTGAGGAAGAAGTCCTAAGAGAGATCCTTGTTCAGCCTAAATAAACTGGAACACACGTATTTCTTCCCCTAATGTTAAGACCTCAGCCGAGATGATGGACTCATTTCTGTACTCACTGAAGTTTTACTGACCCAAAATATGAGAAAACTGAAATGACTGTTTGATACAAAGATGAACTGCTGAAAGTCTTAACATTCAACAGAAAAACAACTATTTGATGGAAGGAAACAGGCACTGTCAGCAGAGGAAGCAAGCCGGGGTTGTGCCAGGTGCAGCATCTTAAACCATTGATGATGCTCTGATCTAAAGTTACAACTGCAGAGCGAATGCAGCTTCCAGCCTGTCCTGTGCTCAGGGCATACAGATCCCAGAGGCTTGAGCACCATGAAGGCAGCAGCCAGCAGAACGTGTCAATTAGGCTGAACTTAAGTGTCTGTATTGCTAAGTAATATTTATTCAAACCAGACTTTCCAGTTCCTTACATATGCTTACAGTAATTATTGATCGGGTATCCACATTGTATGGATTGTAACTGAGATTCAGATCCTCAGATATCTAGAAATAGTGGTTTAGTGTTAAAAATTCTTTCACCAAAAGGGGATCAAAGAAAAATCTGGTGAGAAACATGCAGGTCTCATCAGTTGTCACACGGAAGCAGCCTGGAAAACTCCCACACAATGTGAAATATTGGTGGTGATATCATAGTTCGCAGGAAACCCAGTGGTGAGTTTGGTTCCTCATGCAAGTCCCAGCAGAGAGAAGAGAACAGAGGGCTGTAAATATTGAACAACCCACAGGGGTGGGGTTTCTATAGGAAATAGATGAGAAAACTGCGCATAGCAGACAAACAGCAAGGTGTGTGCTCTCCGGTGACAGCGCTCTGCACAGAGCTGCCATTGACCCAGCTGGGATGTGAGCAGTCACAGGGTTAGGGTTAGCAGGCTGAGCGACAGAGCTGAGTGCTGACGTGGGCAGGTGGGCTGACACACACCTTACTCACACCCTCCTGCACTCTGTGCAATCTTTAACTTTAGAAACTATTCAGACAGTGATACAAGGTGTAGAGGGAGAGCAAAGAAACCCACCAGCAAATAACAGAGCTGATGGGTGCTCTTGGGTTAGAAGAATACGCAAACAAAACAGCCATAATGACTAGAGCTTATGCGTGCCATGTGTTTATCGAAGCATTACTGCTCTGTGGAACACCCCAAGTCGAGTGCATGCAGGAAATAAAGTTGTCTAGGAGGATGTTATCAGAAGGAAATAAAATCACTCTGTTTCTCACCAGCACTTGCTGCTGGTTACTCTTCGTTTTCCTGAATATACACAGCTGAGTTATTCAACACAGCATCTAATGCCATGACACACTCGATTTGCTTTCAGGCAAAAAAGATAGTAAGTCTAATTAGTCATCTAATAGCACATTTAATTATAAAGCAAGCTGCTTTCAGTGAGAGCTCAATCATCAAAAAACATAACGAATGATAATAAAAGATATCCGCCAATTCTTTAAACACAGATAAAGAAGCTGAGGATGTTACACAGTAACAAAAGCCCAGCACTGAGAAAGTCCCTCATTCCCTCCAAGGCCTTTATCCACTGCTGGGAAACGTGGAAGAACTTCTGTCTGAGATAAACAACTTTTGTTACTGCAGCGTGATTATCGCATGGCCCTGCTGGTACCACAAACACAGGAGGAGAAAGGCGGTGCTGACGTGTGCTGATTTTCTTTGCATACATGAAAGCAGCTCTCATAACACACGGTTATGCGTAGAAATTAACACCACTTCAGCCCTGACACTGATTGCAGCCTCGGATCCAAAGGCTGAGAATTACATGAAGGGATTTTTCATTCTAATGCTTTTTGTGCCTCATCGTTGTGACCAAAATAATAATTAAAATAAATAAATAAATAAACCAATACAGAAAACCCAAATGTCTCCTGCTGAATTTTCTCATTGCCTCTTCAGCCATGGAGTAATCATCTGGGAGGCTGATTTCTATTCATCAGTTTTGTTGATTTTTTTGTGTGTTTTATTTTGATTTGCACAACTGAAACTCGGTCAATAGCTGATCCACAGCCCTGACTCAGCTCTCAAGCACGTCACTGTGCCTGGGTGTGACTCCACTGCAGTCCATTTGGAGTGAAATTAAAACAAAAGTGCATGAAAGGGTCTGTGGGTGCCTGAAGGGGGGACCTGATGGCCACCAGCCCACAGCACGTCAGGGAAACTAACAGAGATAAATAGAGCCTGCTGAGTACATGGAAAAAAGGGGGAGTGGGAGAAAAAGTGGAATAAGAGGGAAAGAATGGGAAAAAAGTAAAAATTATGGGGACAGAGTAAACACAAATCATGTCCTGCCTGTCTGATGGCAGACACCCCCCGTTATTGGTTTCTCCTTTAGACAGCATAAGAAAACCAGTCATCCCTCCCCCCCACAATCCCATGATGAAGGTGTTTCCTGTGTGTTTTGTGGGACATTCAAGATCTTCTTCATTCCCAGCCCGCAGCGGGACGCCGGGAGAAGCGGGATCCAATTAAGGTGGGGCCCAACCTTACCCAGAGCATCGGCTCCGTGGGAGAGGCAATGACACTATCGAGCTCTTGCGAAATAATTAAGGAAACTGTTAATGTGAGATGCCATTCCTGGCTGTCACGAAGGGAAAGAAATGCTTTAATTTAACAGCACAGGAAACTTGTTTTAGTTTAGGCGCATCAGTGTAAAACTGTACCTAGTTTAACTTCGATTTACTTTGATGGGCATAGAAATGAAATAGGATAAAAACTTTCAATGAAAGCATTTCCCAGATTGTTGCTGCTTTCTGATCAGCTGTTGTTCAGGCAATTTGGGTCCAGAAACAAGTCTTGAGCATACAGCATTGTGCTGTATGGCTGGGAGTGTGCTGTGCTGTCCTGAGGCTGTCAGCAGAGCAAACTGCAATGGGAAGAGCACACTGAATTTTTTTTCCTTTCTATTTAATAAAACCCAGCGAACCATGTGCTCAAAGTTAAGCACACGTTTAAAGTGCTTAAGGAAATAGGAATGGCTTAATGGATGTCTTTGGAGGGGCAGAGTTGATAAGGCAGATTACAATTTTACCACAGGACTGACACAAAAATGCATTCAAAACCTCTTTTGAAGTAAGAGCAGCTATAATACAATCTTTGTCTGCACCAAAGGCTTCTGGCTTAGAAACCAGCAAACTGGGGTTTTATTACATAAATTTCCCCTAAAACATTAACTGTGCCCTCATGCAGTTTGTGTTAGCTCTTCTGAAAGCAGACCATAGAGTCTTATTCATATGGTTCTGACACTCCCAGCACAGCCCAAGCAGTGATTTCAAACCGCTCCATAGATTGAAACAACTTCACTGCCCCTCTGCCTGGCAGCCACCCCCCGTGCTGCCCAGTGGGGCTCCTGCAGAAATCACGCAGCTTCTCTGCTGTCAGTTTGCAGCATCTAGCTCACAACCTCCCAGTCTGTGACTGCATTAGTTAATTAATGTTAATCCATTCATTATTCATATCGTTATTAATTGGGAGGTTACAGCTAGTCCTAGCACTGGCTTCCCTGCTGCCTGCCCCAGAGATCCAGCACAGACAGAGCCCTGAGGCACAGCACAGTGTGTGGTGTGGGATCCCTTGGAGTGAAGAGATGACCGGGCACCCTATAAGGCCCATGATGGTGAGTGGATGCTTGGTCTGGATGATCTTGGAGGTCTTTTTCCACCTTGGTTCTATGATTCTATGGTTTCTAAACAGCTGGCAGTGCTGACACCCTTCTCTCTCCCATATCAGCACCAGAAAAAGATCAGTATGAAAATTAGAGGTTATTGGGCAACTCAGCTAAATTTATAACTGTTCTCTGCTGCTTCCTTAAGGGAGCAGCCCCTCTTGATAGAGGGCTGTTGTGCTACATCTATCATTCCTCTCCCAGCCCATACAATGGTAAACACCTGTTCATTTAGCAGCTGATGGAAGACATAATAGCTGTGTAACTGTAAATAGTCAGCAGCTGTAAACGTTGATGCAAATCATACCTAAATGATTGAAAGAGCTGACAGAGCCTATTATGCACCCTGCAAGCAGCACTGCTCCGCTCTTGTGGCATTTCATTATTCCCTAGCAGTGACAAGCCTGGTTTTGCTCAAGCTGGGGGATAAAAGTACATTCTTTATTAGATCTAAGAATCTGTAACACCTTACTCCCGTGGTTAAAGTTTTAAAGTGATCTCTTGATAAGAATTACTGCGCTCTGGCTCCTGTCCCAGCTCTGCTGAGGGGCAGAGGCTGAAAGATATATTTGAAATTGCAGTGCTGGAAAATTAGTTGCGGGTGGAGGAGAATGGCAAAACTGCCTGTTCTAACTGAAAACGACACCGGTTTTGAAAATACCTCCAGTAACACCGCTTAACAAAACCATTCTGTACAACAGATCAGTGCAGACAAACAACTTCTGCCAGGAGTTTTTGGAGTTTTTGGCTCTGTGATATTTTCTATTCCAGGGAACAGCTTTTGCTGAGCACCCCGTCACCCCACCCCTCACACGCTGCCTTTTGCAGCCGGTAGGAAGTAGCGTGGTTTAACACATGAAGCATGGAGTGCAGGAAGCTTCATCTGCTGTGCTACAACCGGCGCTGTATCACTGCTCAGGAAAGGGCCCTGGGAAGTGCTATGGGGATGGAGGCAGCGCTGCTCTCTGTGCTCTGGCCTCTGCCAGCCTCCTTTTGGAAACAAAGAAACCAACCAAACAGCGCAATACAACCAGCCTGTTCCAACTGTTTCAGCACTGGAAGATTTTGCTTTTGAGAGCATATTGTTTTCCCAACCATACCTCACCTCAGCCCTAATTCACACAACCCCATTGCGATGTCCTATTCATGCAAGAAGCACGTGCATGCAGTCCTGCCCACATGCAGCGCACACCACAGTCACCTCCTGCAGGAGGGCTGTCCAGGCACAATGCTCACACCTCCCTCTGCCCCTCCATGCCAACACAGGGACACGTGGTGCCAGTGCAGGGAAACAAGCTGGCTGGGAGTGAGCAGGAGGATTCCTGCCAGGTGAAAGCTGCTGTACAACCCTGGCTGGAAGGCTTATGTTTACATAGGAAACGCCAAACAGAAACGTCATTACCTGATCCAACAGGATTTACTGACAAATGTCTTCTTTTTCTGAAGACCTGCCCACTGTCTTGTGAGTAACTTACAGAGATGGATGGAATCCATCTAAATTCAGAGATAGCGGCTGAATATATTCCAACAACATTCACTGCTCAGATAAAATATTTATGAGCGGGGATTTTATTATTGCATTATCTGTTTTTATGAAGCCTAATTTAAAGGAAGACAGAAAGAAAGCTATGAAATGAGTGTTTGCATTTTTGAGCACGCTCCTTTAGTGACGACTGTCCAAATCTTTACAGTGTCACCTTTCAGCTAATGGTACAACATGACAGCATAAAAACCTGCAAAGCACAATCACTCACCAAATATTGCCTGTAAATATTTTTACACTCAATATTGTTACAGGATACTGATTCATTCTATGCCGTGATGCCTTGTGTTACAAATAAGTGAGCTCTCTAACATTTCTAAGCTGCACGCCTTCTTTCTTCCCGGCTCCCTCTTCCCCCTACTCCAGTAGTATCAAATTGCATTGAAGTCAATTAAGAACTGCTCATTTATTATACACACCTTGTTAAAGCAAGAAGGATAATTGAATGCCAAGACTCCCTTTCGTTCATGTCCGTGATTTAAAGTAACACGATAGGTAATAAGGATTTTTGAGATTAGATGGCTTATAAAGAGATGCATGGGATTTTTTTTTAGGGCTCTATTGTAAGAAGGCCCATTTCTTTGATTTTAACTATTGAAGTGTGCATTAACCTGTGGGGCTGACGTTGCGGGGCCGGGATTAAGCCCCTTTTTTGAATTTCTGTAAGCGAAAGGTTTTATTGGAGGAGGAGAACAAGGAGGGTGGCAAAGGCAAAAAGACATCTGGAGAATGAATGATGAGCAGAGCCCTTTGTGCCACCATTTGGTTTTAACGCTGGGATTGCTGTGAAATGGTGGCTGTTGCTAATGCAGGGGCAGCACGAAAATCCCCTGGCTGCAATCTCTACTGCTGAAGCAAAGGTGAAACAAAAAGGAGCTGAAGGAAATAAAAAGAATCTCTAAAACAACTCTCTGACAGTTCTTAATCTGACGCTGCTGAGTACAGAACACAAAATAAACTTCTCTCTCCTATTATGCACGTGTGGCTCAGTCCATTTGTCACACCTGTGCTTTGC
The DNA here is from genome assembly GCF_054131305.1 of Coturnix japonica. NCBI lineage: Eukaryota > Metazoa > Chordata > Aves > Galliformes > Phasianidae > Coturnix > Coturnix japonica. The sequence goes on along the minus strand of NC_140681.1, from coordinate 13,097,888 downwards.
CATCGTTATCAAAATGACTCAGATTGAACCTTGTAAAAGCGCACTCTGTTCCAACAACAAATCCAGGATTCTCTCTCACATCTGTGAGATGTTAAATAATAACATTTAAGATATTGTGGAAAGCTTTGAGGTCCCCAGGCAGTTTGTCAGGCTCATGGAAAGCTCACTCTTACCAAAATGCCACAGTTTTACCATGCTGAGAGCTGGCCTGGGAGGCAATGAGCATTGATGTGCATGAATGAGGAAGTCTCCCTTCTACAAAAGCTTATATTTCATAGGTGTATTTTGCCAGAAAAGAGGAAGAGTTTTAACCATAAAATCAATGCACTTCTCCCTTATGGCACCTGTTTTCCTTTTGCTTTCTTCTGACCACTTTTTGTTGTGCAAGCAAAAATCTGAATTGTCACTTCTTACCTCTGAGGAATACAGAATACAGAAGTACAGATCAGATAGAGCGAGGTTCAAGCTACTGAAATCTGCACCCATAAATTACAGTTCAGATAAGAAAGCCTTGCCTGAGCTGTGCTGAAAAACACCTCCTGAAGTGCTCCTTCCTTGTAAGCAGTCCAGTTCATTCAAGGTGACTCATTTAAATACATATTTAAGGCCAAATGTCATTCCAGTGTTATTTATTAGCTGAACACAAAGCCCTCAAACAGCACTGGAAAGCCACAATCCCAAACCAGAGAATGCCCTGCACTCACTACAGATTTATTTTACTGTTTCTGAGAGATAAATTTACACCAGAGACTTTAAAATATCAATTCTCGGGTGTAATAAAAATAAAACCTCCTGAAGAACAGCTACCTGTTCCACATCACAGCTGCCTGGTGATGTTAAATACACTGGACACGTTCTGAACCAATAGAGAGACAGAATTAGGCTCAGTTGTGGTTTAATGATTCTCCAAATGTCTTTTTTGTTTAGTTCCTTTGTCCTGAAGGTTCTTGCTATCACAACCATCCCAGCCATGAGCGGACAGCAAAACACTTCGTGTTTGATTGGAAGGTTTAAACAAGAAGTGATTCCCAGCAGATATTTTTCTTTCACGAAATGGTATGAAGTAGATAAACAGAAAAGGAAACAGAATGGTGCCATTTCTTTGGCACTGGCTGTGAAACAGTAGATTTTGTTGTAGATTTTCAGGAATACTCCATAAATAGAGATTTGTTTCTTGAGAATACTTTGCTCAGTTAGGGAGAAATTAATTACACTTTGGAATAAGCAAGAAAAGATTATGTGCTGGGATATCAGAAACTGAAACTGTGAATAAATATGACGTAAGAGACCTAAAGCACAGATAAATGTGGTCGAAGTTGTAACTATGCGTGACTCTATTATAGCTCTGATGCAAAGCAATTACCCCTGATCTGGCACAGTGTAAAGACTCAGCTCTGGAAAGCTTTTAGTTGGTATTAAACTCTGGGATATTCCACTTGTATACATAACATATCACCATAAAATTTCACAAAACATTCTCAAATCTGTTCTGGATCAGATTTTTCCTACTAAAATCCCTGTAGCTCCATCTGTCTATCAGCGTGTGCTGGGAAGGGCTGCACAAAGCCCTGGGCACCCTGTGCCCAATGGGCAGCACCGAGAGCAGAACCTGGGGATGGGCCCTGAAACCTGGGGCAGAAGGAAATGCTTCTGCACTGCCACCTCAGAGTAAGCTAAATGCTCTATGAAAACACACCTTACATCAGTTCCCCAAATTGGCAGCCACATTAAACTGTGTTTGGGGGCTTATGTGAATACAGAGATGCACAAACAATGACCACGGGAAGTTCTTACAGCGACAGCTTTATCAATTAAATTATACCTGTCTGTTGACCAAGTGGAACCACGTCTGAGGCAGAAACACCTTGCTGTAGTTTGAAGAAGGAGCACATAATGAGAAAACCTTGCCTACACAGTTCAGAACTCCTGCATACTGACTGCTCCGTCTGCTTGGAGGCTTTACATAGGTGCAGGTTGTGGACTGGACTCAGAACTCAGACACACATTGTGTGAAAGCAATTACGGAGATACAATGGATTTTCCTTTTAAATAGTCACCTTAATGACTCACTTGAAGTTCTTGCACACAAACTCATACAAAAATCCCTCAAGCAGTAGCTTACAGTAAAAACGCTTGTGTCTCAATGAATAGCACTGCCTTTTGTTAGAAGCTGCTCGACGTCTGGGCAAGATTTCTGACTAAGAAACACTTCCTACTGCCTGAAATATTTGGGGGTAATTTCATGGGGAAAATCTGAAAGGTGTTGCCATCTGCAGCATCTGCATACACAAGGGGAAGTTCATAACGCCCACTGATGTGACCCTGTTCAGCCACGTACATGGAAGGCAGACTTTGCTCAGCCAGAACCAGACTGAATTTCAGTGCTTTTGTTCCACATCAGCTGCTTTGAGCACAAAGAAAAGAGGTTGGGCCGGGTCCTCTGAAGAAGGTGTGTTAAAAATCAGTTGGATTTTCTGAACAATCCAATCTCCTGAATTCTAGAGAAATGCTCAGACCCACTCAGCACTTCTTTCTCATTACCCACCAGACTTCTTCCTCCACTAAAACACACAAGTCCTCTACAGATGTAAGGACTCTATTTTCTGAATGTTGAATTCTTTACATATTGACACTTCAAATTCACAAAACATACAGTAAAAATTCATATCTATTCCTTATGCTACACCTACTTTAATTGTAATATTAGTAGAAAAGGCAGCAGACAAATAGCAACGTGAACATTACAGCTGTAAGCAGCATGTTGCTTGGCACAGGAAGGTGTTATTTACTATTGCCTGAAAAGTCTCATACATTAGAACATTTCTCAGCCAATTGTGCCTACAGAAAACATTCATAGAAAGAAATGTTTAGCTTCTAACTAAGAACGGGTACGTGACTCTTGTTTCGTGCTAGTACTGTATCTAACACTGCGGCCCTTTAGATCTTAGATGCTGGAAAGAAGAGAAAAGAAGATATTAACATATCAATGAAACGCTCTCCTCAGGAGCCAGGGAGTGGGAACAATATTTGCATCTACAGTTTGGTAACAGCACCGCCAAGGCTGCGAGTGGAAATTCTTGAATCTGAGTTTAATACGATGGTCTCTGTTTTCAAAAGTGAAACAAAAAGCCACCACCAAACTCAGGTGCTCAGAAGGGGAACAGCACATCACCAGTGAAGACCTGAACTCCTCTCAGTTAGGAAAAGCATGAGCACAGATTTCAGCAGGTGAGCCCAGAGCTGCTCATTCATTCCTCTGTGGCTCCCAACTAGTAAATAATGCAGCTAAACAGAACTAAGACCACTTTAGGGATATAATAAACTCACTATTACGTATCTGAATAAGTTGCAACGTGGTTCTCACCACTTTGAATAAGATCTCAACAAATCATCATGTTCTCCCCAAGGCTGGTCAGCCTGATACTAGGAACATTCAAGAGCTTTGTACCAGAAGACTCCATCCACAACAGATCTGTTTTCTAACACACTTCTGCTCATAGCACCTCGTGCCTTGGAGCTTGGGAAGGTAGCATATCTTTCCTAAGTACCTTTTCTAAGGTACTGATGGCAATTTCTGACATGCACGTAACCCCCTTTGGCTTCAATAACATCTTGTGATAATGAATTCCATGGAATATTTGTGTTGCCCTGCAAAAAGTATATCCTTCAGCCATCTTAAACATGTCACTCATCTCTTAGCCACCTTTATTTATGAACTACTTCTAGCTGAAAAAGGATTGAACACAGTGTTTCAGATGACATCACACCATTAATGTTTTGTATTTTATTTTCTATGACACTCCTTATATGCTCTAATACTTTTAAGAAGAAATTGGAATCCCAACCCAGTGCTGAATACAGATCCTATTCATTTATCCTTAGTAATGCTCAGATCTTTTTTCACACCTGTAGAGCCCACTGGAAAAAGATAAGAATAAAAATAGAGCTTTTCTTTGGAGCCATATGTCAGAGCGGCATAGAGCTTTTCACACAGGACAACCATGCTCCGAAGCTGCCTACATCTCCATCATTATCCTCTCCTCAGGACAGAAAATAGCAGGAGCTGCAGGATGGTCAGTATTTCTGAGATTACAGCCACATATTCAGGAAAACAAACACAGAATTAGAGGACTGTTCTCCACCAATCATCTCTGAAACCCCTTAACTTGCTGATTTTATGTAGCGCCAAATGCTCAGCTAACATCACAGCTTTCAAGCTGGGAGTTCAGGGCCCAGCTTTCCAGGTGATGAGCACCCTTGGGTTCCACAAAAGCCACAGCAGACTATAGCACTTCATAAAAATCAAACCACGTGTTGTTTATTTAATTTATTTGTAAAAGATTTTCTTTGCTTTAGTCCACTAACAACTAATTAAGCTGCCTCCAGATTAAGTGGCTGAGCCAAGAATTACAGGATATACCACATGCTTTCTCAAGGCAAATATTTACAGTTGTTTGCAGGGTTGATGCCTTAGACATCTATCTTCTACACACAGGTCATTAAAAAATGCAAAATCAGAGAAATCACCACATGACATCATGTGAAAGATTTGCTTTTTGAAAAGCAAGATGTATTCAACGCCAGCTTGCAAATTGTTTTGCAGATGCTATTTCTATAATGCTGGCATGGCTCCTTTTAGCAAAGGGGGCTGGTGGGGGGGGGTGGGGGGAAGAGTGAGAAACATAAAAGACTTAGATCAAAGATTCTTTTTTGGTAGGCAAAGGCTTCTGGCTTCTTTTTCCTAATAGAAAAAGTTTGTGATATCAGAGGAGACCGCACATCAAGCAGGGTTATGCAGCCCAGCTTTCGCATTCCCTTTATTCGTGCTGTGCGCTCGCTGCCTGCTGCCGCACCCCTGTCACTGTGCTGCTGCTGGATGGGGCCTCTGTGGGATTTAGGGAACACGGGCAGAAAACGATGCAGAAATAACAGCATCTAGTAATTTGTTTATCAATGCTGTTGAAGTATCCCAGTGACTGACTGTCCTGAATCAGGCTAACTCACTGAAAGGCCCCAATGGCTGCCCCTTGTCTCAGCAATCACAGCGTGACTTTGCACTGCATGGTGCTATGGAAAATGCACCCGTGGGCAGGAGAAAGCAAGCTCCTTACAGCAAGTGCAGGAAGGCACGGGAAATCACATGCATCTCTGATTTCAGTGGGAGGAGATAACAGCTTTCTCCTTTGGAAGAATGAGTTATGCAAACAGGAATTTAAAGTAAACACATACCTATAGCACGAGGCTGTCCAAAGCACTGCACCAAAGCACCACTGCCTCAGGTTTAAGATAGTTAAGATAATGCTCCCAGCTCTCAGTGGGCAATGTCTATGGCCTGCCCATGGTAGGGCCTGCAGCTCACCCCCCAGTTGAGCAACAACCAGCTCATGGAGCTCCTCAGTTTTCTTCACTGCTTCCCATGGTGGGGCTGCAGGCCCACTGCTGCCAAGTGTGGCTAACAGCACTATGTGCCTCTTCCAGCCAGCTCCACAAATGGAGTTTGTCAAGTTACTAAATATATTAAAGTACGGACTTCAAAAGTCTCCGATGGGAAGATGGTGACGATGAAGGACACCATGCAAACAAATAATCTAACACTGTAGTCCTGTTTAAGAGCTGGGAGAAGTGTAGAGAAGATTTTCTCTCCCTCACCCCCGTGGTTTTCAGGAAAAGGTCTTTGAACTTCTTTATCTGAGCACTTATATTTTTATTACAGGAAATTAAGAGGCCGAATGATGTGTGATTCAACTGTAGATCCCTGGACATGAAATGAAGCCATAATAAAACATTTTAATATGAAATCAAAACCATAAGCTTGACTCTTTCCTACTTCTGACCTCTGCTCCACTCAGGGGCAAGAACATAGCGGGAGCCAGCAATTGCTCCTTCATTGTATTTCACCAATAAGTCTTCAGGCAGGTTATGTGCTGCTTTAGATTATAACACTGGCTGTGGGATCTCTAAGAGCAGATCTCTGCTGTGTAACAGGAGGAAGTCCAGGGATGCTGGTGGGCGCACATGACAAGGTGGGGTCCAGAACTGCTTCTCCACCAGCACGTACTGCCCATGTGGCAGGAAGGATAAGTCCCAGCCCATGCATTTACTCTGCCTCCTTCTAACACAGTAAGGTGAGATACTGTAAAAGTCTGAGCTACGGATTTTGGAGTTAACTTCAAAAGTAAAAGAAGGAGATGAGGCTTCCTCTGAATATTACTACTTGGGAAGAATAAATGCAGGCCCTCAGGGCACCATGCTGCTGCTGGCTGAGCTGGCAGAGAGAAACACATGAGAACAGCACCGGGTTTGCCAAACCAGTGTGATATCCCATGATGCAGCCAGCCCCAGTGAGAGCAGGAGAGCACCACTGGGATGATGAGAGTGACCCGAAGAGGGCAGGAGCAACACAGAAGGAGTTGAAGTAATACAGAAACAGAAACAAGTTAATAGACTAAGAAAAAAAAATAAAAGTAAAGCAAAGGTGTTTTTTCCAGCACTCAGATCCAAAATGAAGAATTTCCCCTCATTCCACATGCTGTCCAGAGTGCTCAGCTTTGTGGCCAGAAGCTGAGAGGACACAAAGCACAGGTGTGTGTACTTTGTTGCTTCAGTGGTGTGTTCCTCATTTGTGAGAGCAGCTCATGCACCTGGTGCTCAGGGGCAACAGTGATGTGGCTGCTGGTAAATGAAACAATATTTGCCGAACCAGCAATTAAAAGAGTGGTAAGAGACATCTACTGACAGAGCCAGTGCAGCAGCATCCTTATCACAGCTTCAGAATCACTTTGTCCACTTGTAGTAGCTAGCTTCCATTTACATTTAAAGGGATATGAAATACACAGAAACGAAAGAGCCTTGGAACAAATAAGGCCGAGGAGACAAGGAAAGAGGAAGTGAAAGGCTTAAAAAATAAAAATAAGAATGAGGCACAGCATTTGTTTCTGACATTTGCTGGTATGTCCAAACTGAAATGTCACGTGGAGATGGTGCAATTTTTTATCTTAGAAGTGAGTGAATGTGTCAGACACCTTCCTCTTACACTCAGTAGTTTACACACCAGTGAAACCAGAGACGTCCAAAGTTGGGAACTATTGCCCACCCCCTGGGTATAGTATCCCTGCACCAAGGCTCATCTGTGAAATGGAGACCTTGGGTTGGCTTTTATTTCCAAACCAGACGTACAGGAGATCTGAAAACATCAGCAATTTGCCATAAAACCTGATAAATTCTTTATCAGACGACTGTGCCAGAAGGGCTTTTTCCAGCACCCAGTCAACATGCCCCAAGTGTAGTTCACTCCTTTTCCCAAAGGCCATAAATGTGTGGGCCTGAAGGAGCAGAACCAAATGGCAAAGGAAATGAGAGCTACTGATATGCCGTAGCCTTCTCTCCCCAGTGGGGAGAAGACAGCAGGATACATTTCCAAGCGTTATTTTGCATCCACATCTAAAAGACAAAACTCCCCACAATTCATCCCGCATCGTTGAAGCTCTCAGCCTGACTTATTGGGGTTATCGGAAATCCATTGACCTTTTCTTAACAAAACTCTGCAACCGAACTGTAAGGATTTACTGCAGCCATAACACAGATTTTCTTCCGTACGATGTACGCTCATTTATGCATTAATACATTTTGCCTTTTTGATTAAAGAAAGCATTAGTAGCAGACAGCAGGAAGGGGCTCTCTTTTCACTCACTAATTTTATTTAGAAGTGCGACTGCTAAACCTAACACATTCTGATGGATGCAGACTTAATGAAGTAACAGTCTCACTACAGCCAAGGCAACCAAAACGGAGCAGTCAGGAAGGGGAGGGATTTGGGCCTAAATAGCACGCAACAACTGGTGTTCATTTCACTAAATGCTTCTTTAAAAACATTATTGGCCCTCATATTACCAAAAGGGTGCTCTGCCGATGTCCAAACTGTCCGATAAGTAATGCAAGAAATTATTGCACTCTTTTTTCACACCTCCTAAGGGAGGATTAAAGCTTTGTTACTGATAAAAAATAATTTGAAAAGGGACAAAAGAGAATAAATTTAACACCAAATACTTCTCACAGGTTCTTTGCTCTTCTCTGCAGAATCACAAATGAAAGCTCAGCAATCCCTCTGTTGCCAAAAGCTGCTTTCTTGCCCTTTATAATTAGAAGGAATTAAAAAGCCACAAAAATTCCTTCATCGATCTTCCCAAAGTCTTTCCAGTTCTACTGCACAAATCTCCCGTCCCAATCTGCCACATTACACACCAGCTTTCTTTTAGGAAGTCCTTCTGAGGCTGTTTCTAGGAAAAAGCAAGCAGGAAATTACAATATTTTCTGTTTCAGTACTGGAGGAGTTGGGGATTTTCCCTTCTCCTTCTAATGCGGTCATCCATAGACACCCGGAATGTACAGGAGTGACTCAGAAGAATAAAGTTCACAAATACTTTTATCACAGGCCCCAGAAATGCCAGGCGGGTCATTTTTCCTAATTCTTCCAGCCAAGAAATAGAAACGCTTTCTGGTTCATCGAGCAAATTGGTGGGTCTGAATTCCAGAAATTCAGATATCCTCACAAAGGCAGCATTATGGCCCAACAGGTTACGTGTGCAGCATTCTGGCTGAGAGCCACTTTGTTAATAAATACAAGCGTTGAATTCAGCTGGATTTAAAGATTGTGTTCCTCGAGCAGATCTGACAGTGCCAGGGCTGTAAAGGCATCGCTGCAGTTCTGCTCTGACACCCGGACATAACACTGCAGGTAAGAGGGGGGGGTGGGCAAAGCACAGCCCCACTGAGTGCCAAGGGAGCCATAGGGATTGCCCTGCGTGTCATAAATTACACCTTCAGATAAATAATAAGGTATATTTAAGCTGGGGTTTAATTTTTAATACAAGCTTTGGAGGGGAAAGCAGTAAAAGACACAATTGGAGACAAAATTCTTTCTGGGTTCTGTGCACTGCTGCATTAGAAAGAATTTAAAGAATTTCATTTTCTTCAATAAAAGCAGCATTTCTCAACTAGAACGTTGTAAGACCATCCCAGCAGTTTCTGGTCTTTTATTTTATTGCCTGTTCCATCCCACTAAAAAAATCTGGGTTACTCAAAGCACATTTGTTATTCCAAATTGCCAGCGAGTACTATTTGCTATTAGTGTCCTGGGTGCTTTTATTTCTCCCTACACAGCACTATCAGATCCATTTTACAGCTTACAGGCTGAGGTGCAGGGGGGTGGTCTCACAGAGCACAAAGCCACAAATACCATCTCCCATTTCAGGAGCACAGGGATGCAGGGAGCAGTCAGACAACAGCCAGCTGCCACAGTGCAGCTCCTTAAGGACAGCACCCATGGGCTTTCTGCTCACAGGCATCCAGCCATGCACCCAGACCTGTGCCAGCACTCCCAGTTTGCTCCATACTGGACTCTGGCATAAGCAAGGCTGTTAACAGGCTCAGCCTTAAAATGTTTGCTTTTTAATCTAGTTGAAGCACCAAGGATCTACCATCATCATGTACCACCATGTAAGTAGTTCCTCTGTGGGACATCCTAGTTATCCTAATTGCTTTATGCTCCCTTTTGCTCTTCCTGCATATAAATGACACACACTGCTATCAGAAGGAGAACTCCTGGCCTGCTCTCCCAGGTCTGATGCAGCAGTAGGCTCAGACTTGAGTGAAAGCTTTGTTGTTTTTTCAGAATATAAATACATGATTTGAAATGACTCAAATGAGAATTCTTTTCTGAATGGCTTCAGGGAAAACTGTTCATAAAATCCTTTTGTTATTAGCAAAGACAGTTTATTATCAGCGCACCGTAATAACCCAGATGTGTTCTTTTATCACTGTCTGCAGGACACAAACTGCTTTTCCACTCAGCGCTGAATGATCCAATCTCTACACTAAGGACCCTCCAGCAGCAGCAGCAGCACAACTCTCAGTAGCTCTGGATCCTCACAGCTGTAGTAGCCAAAGATGCAGACAGTCACCTAGTGGGAAATCTGGAACATTTCTACTTTCCTGTACCCTTAAAACGCTGAATGGAGAAGAGGAAAAGAGGAACTGAGGACCTCCAAAAAGGGGATGGTGAAAAGTTCTGTGTTGAATGGGCTCCAGTAGCTGGGGTGCCAGATTAATTTTTTACTGTTCAGATATGACTGTATATATGCTGGTGCCCAGGTTCCTACCCAGAAGCAGAACAGCTTTGTCAGAGAGGAAGAGGAAAAGTTTCTTCCTGTGCTGGAGCTGAGTTCAGAGCAGGAGGGTGTGCATGGAGCTGTGGATCATATCATAGAATCATAGAGTGGGTTGAAAAGGACCATAAAGACTGTCTAGTTTCAACCCCCCTGCTACGTACAGGGTCGCCAATCATGGCAAGGAATCCTGCCGAGCTGACAGCCTGCAGAGCCGGGGAGGGAGAGAGGAAGGGAAAAGAGGAACTCTGCTTATGTGAACACTTGGCAGGTGCTGCTCGTTCCATTGTCACAGCTGATCCCTTCAGCATAATCTGTAGCAACAAGTGAGAGAGATTGCAATCTGCACACAGAAATCCTCCGTTCTCCATTCTCCCCAGCCCATGGACATGTTTTACACTTTCTCCACTTTTCCCCCAATTGAGCCCATTTCAAATCTCTCAGCTGCTGCCCACTGCATGAAACCAACGCGGCCTTTGTAAACAAAGTCATGCAAATACACACGGGCTGTACTAACAAAATGAAACACAGCATTTGCAGAAGTGCATGCAGATATTTACCAAGTTGTGCATTTTACTTCTGTATTTCTGTAACTGAGAGAAGAAGGAACAGCGTTATGTTTAATATTTTTATACTTCCAACAGTAATTCAAAAACTAGGAAGACAAATGTCTTACAACATCTCACCTCGTGGACATGTTGTGCTGTCCTAGGAAGAGCAAGGAAGCTTTTTTATCCATAGAAATACTATTTGTGAGTGCTGCCTCACCAAAATGGTTTGTACTTTCCAAGTCTCAGATAACCAGTTTAATGTTTAAAGTCAGTGTCAAGGTGCTGCTGTTGGTGTCTGTCCAGGTGAGGGATCTAACAGATCTATCTTCGTATTAAAAATACCCCAGAAAAACTTGTAGTGTAAGCTAGAACAAAAAGCCTTTAATTGCTTTACAATAGACTTGAAAGTGTATACCACATCAGTGGATGGAAAAAAAGTATCACTAAGGGTGTGATGACAGTTCTGTATCTATTTTTGTTCCAACATATATTTCTGTCTATTAGGGCACATTTCTCGGATCTTACTTTTTCCTTCCATGTTCACCTTCTGCAGCTTTCTTTGCAGAACACGGTGGGAACTGAAAAGGAATTCAGGTATTCCACACAGTCTGAATGGAAGAATTTTGCTGTGGTATGCCTTTAGATTGGGCTTCTATGGTTAACCTTCACAAATCTCTCACTTCCTCCTCACTTCTTATTCCTTAATAACATTTTCACTATGAACACCTTTATACTGAACTGCTATAGTCAAAACAGAATCTAAAAGATTTTAACATAGACTCAAAACAATGATTCCTCCTCCTCCTCCCTCTCCATCTCAGGCAGTGGTGATATTCCCACAAATTACCCAGGGACTGTATTAATGTACTAGGGGGAAAGTAAGAGCTTTTGCCTTCTCTTGCCTTTAAAAGGCTCAGATCTGTTAGATTCAGTTTGCTGTGAAAGGTTTTGCAATGATTACGTGCACTGTAGACCTCAGTAACTTTCTCCAAAGTACTTCCTGAACATCACGGCACCCTTCTAGCTGCGGTTTGCTCGCCCGACAACTTCTATCTACTTTTTGCTTTTTTCCTCCACGTTTTTTCCTCCCCTGAAGTGTAGCCCAATAAACACAGATAAAAGGAATGAATCAAGTCATTTAACTTGAGAGATTCGTCAAACAATGAGAGATGAACCTGCCATGATTTGACCCTTCTGCCAGCTGAGCACTGAGCTCATGGCCTCAGCTGTTCTACTGCTTCAGGAAGTGCAGACTTCAGATGTCTAGCATAAAATAATACACAGACCCAGGTGGGTTTTTTTTAAACCAGTGGTACAAAGGAAGTGGTTTTGTTGCTAGCAGGTATCTTGTTTAGGGTATTAAAATAATGAAAGTTCATCACCACAGATAAACTGTGACTGCACCCCTTCCAATCTGACCTCAGGCTTGAGTGACTGAGAGGAGAACACTTACAACAGCCTTCCCTCATCCTCCAACAAATCAAATTCACACCCCTTATACTGCTAGAAGAAATCTTGCTTTTATATAGATAGATATAGCGAAAGAAGAGAAGCAAATCTTGGAGAGAAGTGTCAGTGGTTCTGTGTGCATGAAAATAGAAATCTGGCCCAAACTTCAATCACTCCACAACAGCCAAGTTTCCAACAGGAATGGCCAGAGAAGGGCAACCAGAGGCAGGTTTACCTGCAGGGATGGGAAATACCACCAAACTAGGGCAGTGTGTGAGGATGGGCTTTCACTAGAACAACTGCAGGAACAATAAGCAGTAGATTTTAAAACAGCACAGGGAAGCACACAAAGACCAGCACAGGTGTTGATCAGCTGAATAGCTGAGCTTGGCCACCTCTGAGCCACTGCTGGAGCCCGCTGGCTGCCTGCACACAGCGTCCTGTGCAGGTAGTGCTCCCTGGCTGCTGCAGTGTGGGAAGCACCACAGGCGTGCGGTGTAACCCAGTAACCTCGTAAGGACATTTTCCCTCTAACCCCAAATGCTCACTTTGCCTGATTAAAACGGGTAAGAAATAATTCACGTTGGTGGTTACCAACAAAACAGCCGGGTACACTTCAAAACCCTGTTTGCGTGTGATTTAAATCCAGTATCTTCTGATCTAAGAGATAAGCTGTCTCCACACTGTCTGCTGACCACTACATTCGCAAGGCCTTTTCCCTGTTTAGTTAACTTCTTTTCACTTTCCTGGGCTACACTGGATGCAAGTTTCACATTTGCCTTGTAGGTTTTGCACACAGCTTTGCTATAGGGTCGGTCGTACAGCACAGGAGATAATGTTTCAGCAATTTAAGCCATAACAGCTGCTGCAAAGAGCTGCCATTGGCCAACCACAGCGCTGCTTTGAAGTTGCCATGTCACAATAAAACTGCAGCTTCTCACAAATGCAACGTTTGGGATTATTGCCACAGAACTGGAGGACCTTTTAGAAATCACTGACGGGAAAAACAAAAAACAAAACCCAAAACCCAGCACTAAAACACATTCAGCGTTTTTCTGTTAACTTTGTCTTGAAACCTGCAGCAAAATGAATCAAAACTTTGTTCTTCTTAATGACAGCGTGGAGCACAAAGAAAGAGATTAGGGTTTGCCCCGACTTCCTTTTGTGCTTGTTTATATCGTTGGAGCAGAAAGAATCTCAGCGCTTGGCAGCCCACTTCCTGAAGTCAGAAACAAATAACCTACATTTACTGCAAATGGTATCGAGACGGCAGAGCTCTGATATCACGGAGTCAACGATCTGGTCAAGTGGGAAAGATAGATGGGACACTTCCCCTTTTCATTTATAAATCCCAGCATAAGAGACAAAAACACCCACGGCCTTTTCCTGCCCTGAGCTGATTGTTTTGCTCCTCGAGAGAGATGCCCACATTGTATTTCTGAAAGCAATAAAAAAATCATTATACATAAAGCACTGCAGCCGAGCTGCTCCCCGGTACGGGTGCATCGGCATTTTATAACATTTACTTGAAAACATCTTCGGAGCTGAAACTTAATTGAAATGCTAAAGCTTTGTTTGCTCCCTCGCTCCAGCACAGCTGAAACAACAAAACCAGTCGGGCAGCTTTTCCCCTTCGGTCAGGTATGCGCTGAACGAGCGATTTGAGCTCGGGGCCGGGAGCAGCGCTGCGCCCACGGCTCAGCCCGTCCCGCATCCCTCCATCCCTCCCGGACATCCCCGGCATCTCCCACCGCGATGGGTTCGGACGGGTCGTGCCTCTGCTCTGAGGCCAGACACTGTATGCGGTGCTAAAACACAACCGGTGCACCCTATTACGGTACTTGACAAGGTTTACAGACGAGCGTTTAAACTTTCTGCCTAAGCGACATGTGCGTATAAAGGGACCGCGTTCTGTTCTCGCATTAAAGCTCCCCTTTCACATAAATGAGGGCTGCTCGTTTTATTCCCCTCCCCGTTGTTTGTTCTCCAGATAAATTAAATTTCTGAAATTCCAATGGAGGGCTGCAACCTTTTGTGGAACCCTAAAAGCTTCAGGTTTTGAAACTTTCCAAACTTCTAATGTTCTTTTTTAAAAGCTACCTAGAGTAGGTGTAATTAGGCAAGCACAGATGCCCATAAAGCACTTTTACACCTCCTCTGCCTCAGAGTGTTAATGCCGAATAAATGCCACCATCTCCATTTCTCTGATGGAGAGAGCAATACAATAAGAAACTATAAATCTAGATCATATAGGGACAACCATAGCATCTTATTCCGCATTTATTCTCACTTGCTGCAACAAAGTAACTCAGCAAAATGTGTATTATGGGGCGTGAGTTTTACTCCCATTGCCAAGCATCTCCAGTACAGCTGGAAACTGAGCAAAGGCAAAGCGCTAATATTTACAAGCAGTTCACTTGTAAGCAGGTAAAAACTCGTGATCAGAATCAAATTACTGCACTCCTGATGATACTTCACCAAATGAGCACTTTATTAGGAAACAAAAGCTTCCAGAGAGACTATTTAACGATAAGTACTTGGTTTCTTTAATACTCCAATGATAATTGTTAGTGAGATGATTATTTTTCTTGCCCAATGATTTTTCCCTCCCCTAGTGAGAACTGGTGTAGCCAATGCTTAGAGGATAATGTAATTATCGAGTTCATTAATAGACAATATTGCTTTTCCGTTCATTGCACCAGATTTGTGCATCTGTTTGAATAAGGGTATATAACTCCCCAACAGTGCAGTGCATAGTTCTTAATGCCCTCTGACAGCTAAAGGAAGAGCTGTGTGGATCTGGCCCTGCACACCCATTTCAGAGTGCCCTTTGCCAGTGAGAAAAGGCCTTCCATCACAGGATTTCCACACCAGGTCTCCCCCAGCTGGCTGAGTCCCTGCTACAAGCACAGCAGTTGGATTACTGCCTTGGGGCTAGGTGGATGAAAGTAACCATGTAATATTTTTTGATCAGCTATCCCACTCTGCAGTCAGCCGCAGTCATCAGGTGATAGAGCATAGAAACAAGGGCTGAGTAAACCATAGACTGGTTTGAGTTGGAAGGGACCATAAGGGTAATTAACCCAACTCTGAAGGGACACCCCCAGCTCCAAATGGTTCTCAGAGCCCATCCCTGGCCATGGCTATCTGTAGGGATGGAGCACTGCCTTCTCCCACACATCCTGTGCTGTGCCTCACTGCCCCTAGCACACAGAACTCGTTCCATACATCCAGTCTAAATCTTCCCTCCATAAGCTGGAAACCATTTCCCCTTGTCCTGTCACAGCAGTGAGAGGGACTTCCCAAGCTTCACTCCGCACCACTGAGCTCAGTGCCATCTGCAAAGATGTGTCATAGATGAAGACATTACAGAACAAAAAGGTGAAAGGTAAACCAGAAAGGCACTCTGACAGATAGGATCAGCCACTCATTGGGACAGAAATAGAAGGAAAAGTCAGTGATGGAGGTATTTTAATCTACCTGCATGCAGATGCTCCACCATGAAATATCAAAACAGGCTTCTCCCCTTGACTGAGCTCTCCTTACAGCACTGCAGAGCAGCACCAACTTCACTGTGATCAAGAGTACTCAATTTTACCTTATTTTTACTTTAAATTGTATTAATTCTGAAGGTTTTGGAGTCTATTTAGACTGTTTATTCCATAAAGTTCTAGTCATTCTAAAGGCCAAATCTGCTCATGAATCAGAGGAAGAAACTTATCTATTATTTTTGGTTTGTACCTACAGACAGAATAAATGTGCACACTCCTCATACAGCACCTTAAGGCATCAAGGAGGGGAATGGTGAGGCAGCAGCACACCATGGGGAGGGACGAGGCCTGAAAGGAAACTAAATGCAAGAGAAAACTGTGGAGCTTTATACAGCAGAGAACCGAAACTAAGCATCTCCTAAATATCATTTTCAGCAGGGTAGTGGGAAAAGAACCAAGACGAGGACTTTCACTGAACATTCAGCGTAGTGCCAGTAATTGCTGCCCACAATAAGAACAAACAAGCTGCAGTTGTATCATGGTACCGCAGCACATAATGCTGTTTGAGTTTCCCTTCTGTATGGTTTTGTATGCTGGGTGCTGATAAAGATCTTTTCCTCTGGTTTCATGTTTGCATGGTATTCTTGTGTAATGGCCAAACCTGTCTGGTTACAGATTCTCCTGTCTCTTCTGATTAATGTCCTCCTCTCTGGACCCCACGGGAGAATCTAGGAAGCTTTCAGTGGGTTTTGGCTGCTTGCTGCATAACCTGGGCCATCCTTCCCTGTGTCAACCATACACTGCTCAAAACCCAGCAGTGCACTCTGGGCGATGCTTGAGCTTTTATTTCTGTTCTTCAGAGCAATTTTTCTCTGAATTTGTACTGAACCCAACTTTAGGAGTGATCAGTGCCACAGATGTACAACATAGATATCCTGGTGTCACTTGGATCCAGAATTTCAAGTCCTTGCCTGCAGGGAGCCAAGAACAGCACAGCTGCTACAAGCTGCGTGATTCCAGGCTTGTGAATTCCCTCTCACCTGACAGCAGTGAACAAGAAACTCTGGATTCTTTAGTCTTTAAGTGGGAAGGCAACACGTAGTATGCAGTACCAAGAACGAGAAAGCACACTGATATCAAGCCAGTATTCCAGCAGAGCCAGCAGAGACCTCTCCTGTGGCACAAGCTAATGGCTGGAGGTTCAGTAGTCATCCATTCCTGCCAACATCAGACAATAAGCTACACCTGCCCTATGGGGTACTATTGCTTCAGCCAGGAGAACCTGGCTGTATGGGAATGGTGGGCACCAAAAGGTGAATTAAATCAAATTATTTGAGGTTACATTCCCATAGAAACTGTTGCTGCAGCAACAAGACTTTAAGTCTGTTAAAAATAAATAATAACAGCAAAAAAAGGTTTTGTCTCCTAATCTGCTTTTTCAGAAAGGAGCGTTCTACCTGGGCAGAGCGCTGTTCTGCTCCTGGCATACCCAGCAGGTGTACAGCAAGCAGGATGGCAGTCACCACTACACCCCATGTGTATTTCAAGGCAGTTCAGTAAGAAATACTGAAGAGTATTTCTTAGCGATGCTCACTATTACATTTGACAGATAGCATTTGCCTCCAACCTTTCAAACCAGAAGTGGAACAGATGTTCATGAAAAGCCAGTTAATTTCCTGCCATTTGTGAACTGATTAGAAACTGAAACATTAGCACGCTGACACTTCTTTATTTTTAATCTTGCTCATGTTTAGAAAGGAAAAGAACCACCGGGAGCTAAGGTCTGGTTTTCAGAGAGGGGTGGCCACACGTTTTTATTTCCTCTTTTAACCCAAACCTGTGCTGCCGAGGAAATAAAAGGAGAGCAGAACGGACTCCCTGCAGCCCAATAGGAAGCAAACACTGCAAACCATCAGCTCGTGCTGGGCTGATGCAGCGCAGTGAGCACAGGGAAAGGCGTCACTGCCTTCTCACAGCCCAACCTCCTGCCACAGCTGAGGTAGGTTGAGCTCCTGAACAAAGGTTCTGAAGCTGTTTGCAAACACTGTTACCAAACAGGCAGTTCTGTTGTACAGGTCATAGTCAAAAGCTCCGTATTCTGCACCGTAATGAGGAAGAAGGAAGGAGGAACTTTCCCAGTTCCAGTTTTCAGATGCAGTGGTACCGAGCTGCATCTATAGCAGGACAAGCATGATCTGCTTTCACAGTTCCTAGAACAGAAATCCAGGCCCAGGTACAAATCTGGTATCAGCAGGCTGGATTCCGTCCTAAACTGAATGCTGCCTCCAAATCTACTTCAGGGACAACTAGCTTTTGTTATCAACATGTATGTGCTCTTATTAATGCCAATGGGAGAACTTTAGGCATGCATTATCAGCAACTTCTGCACTCCTGCCCCAGGAACGCCTTTTGCTCTCCCAGCTGAGATGTAGGAAGTGACTCAACAGTAAAATTGGTCAGAATTTTTCAGACCAGACCAGGCTGCATTGGACAGGCACCGCTCACTGAACCTGCAGCGTGTTGCTGACACATCCTGGGGCTGAGGGAGCCCTGGGCCCAGCCCAGGCTGTCCCTGAGGCAGCTGCTTGGGCTCTGCCTCCCACCAGGCTCAGCACTGCTCTTACAATGGCACGCAAGGGTCCCACTTGGACGTATTGGGGGGGGGGGGGTGGGGGGGGAGGCAGGGGGAGTTGAAAACCTACCATCCTAGTGCAGACAATGTGTTTAAAGCAAGCAAAACCAAACGAACACCTAGTTTTTGCAAACTCGAAACCCTGCTTTTCCAGCCAGCTGTACCTGGAGTGATTAAAAGATGAAGGGAAAAAAAAAAAAAAAAGTTAGATTTCTGAAACAAGGATTAAAGGAGAAGAATCTGCCAGGAAAGACTTTCTGCCCAGTCACAGGGACAGTCAGTGCTGCATATCCTTTGCCCACACTGCATACACCCACAGTGGGAAAGGCGCATGCTTTCAAGCATGTAATGTATACATTTGTTATCTTTGCTTATCTGAAGCCTGAGCAGTGTAACTGTGATCAAACAGAGCCTCGGTGAGCAGTGGGCTCTCTGTGAGGGCACGTGTGTGTGCGACCGCACAGAAATGCAGGGCTGGTGTACAGCGAGCTGCTGAAAGACAAAAGCTGATGCTTCTATGAAAATTGTCTTGACTGCATAGCAGTTCCAGCCAAGGTGTGCCTTCCTGGGCGCTTCTGGAAATGTATGTAATTGCTTTTCTGATTGAGTTTCACGTTTTAGTAACAGGTGGTTGGACTAATCCTCACAAAGTCACATGCAACACAAAGCTTAACTCATCCCGACACTGCTTTTCCCGTACTGAAGCGGCACACACCCAGCTTAAAGGTTATGAAACCTTGCAGTGAAACTCTCCGAGCCATCCACCTCCCCCCTGATATATGTGCAATGAGGATGTTACACAAACGTGCTCACCTCTGCTTTATCCAATTCCTTCAGGCCACACCTTTGATTTGAATAAATCAGAGGAACTAAACTAATAGCAGCAGGATCATGCACGTGCTTAAACATAAAGCCAGTGGCTTATGCAGGCTGGAACTTCCAGTTTATCCCAGAATTTAGCCCTCATCCCAAAGATTCACCAAAAAGTGCACAGTTCCCCTTTAAATCTCTTTCCTTACTCCACTTTCCAGTTTTCTTTACTATTTAATTCCTTTCTTCTTCCCACTTCTACTGCTCCTCTGCTTCCCCCTCTGCTGGGGGAGGGGAAAAGGAAGAATAAGTGCTTTGTTGTCCCTCCCCTCCCCCAGCCTGCCAAGTTTGCTTCTCCTCCCACCCCCTGGAAAACTGCATTTCCCAACCATCCGAAAGAAAGAAAAAAGTGCAATTTTTAATTGATAATTAAATGTTTTGGGGGAGTGGGGGGGGGGGGGGGGGGCGAAGGCTTTGTGGGCAGAAAGAATGCTTTTCTTTTTTCTTTTTCTTGTTGGCCATGTGATGTGTAACTGCAGAACGGGGCTGCACATCATGGTGCTACATTTGTGATCATGTCACTCCCACCAGCGAGAGTGGAGCAAACTGAACTCACTGAGAAGTGAGAGAAGCCGCTCCGCTCCCCCCAGCGACTGCAGCCCTGCGTCCTCATCCACTTGGCTCCAGGTCTGTCAGGGTTTTAATTCCCTGCTCTCTACTCTGCAGGCATTTCCTATTCCCAGCTCTTCCAGTCACCCTCACGCTTTATGAGGTGATCAGCTGTTAGAATGGCAAGTACCACCGTGCAGCTGTGCTAAGCTGCAGCCCATGCACTCCCATGGCAGCACCCCAGCAGTGGCAGAGCTCTCCATCCCATCCATTCTGCGCTCCCTGCTTAGTTCTCTTCCAGCCTTAACTTCACTCCCAAAACCAACAGCTTAGAAGGGGTGATTTACCAGCTCACATAGGGTCAATAACAGAATTAATAATTTCACATAAACCACAGATGTGCTAAATCAATTCACTATCAAGGACTGAAGAAAACCAGTCACAAACTAATTTTAAAGTCATACACATCCAACTGAAAAGAGTTCCACTCAGACTGTGCAAACATTGACTCCTCATTTGCACTACTGTTATAACCCTGAACCAGAGCTTTAGAACCCAAACCAACACAGAGCTTCAGAACTAAAACCTCCTGCCTCCAGGCAGCTCCAAAAACACGACCCAGCAGATAACCAAAGAGAAACCAAAACAGCATTGGTCCAGCTTCCCTGTGAGCACAGATCTTACTCCAGACGTGTGCTCCCAAAGCAGGAAGGGCTCTTCTGAAGCCTGGCACACGCACTCCCTCTGGGCAGCATTCCACATTTTGGTCCCTATAACAACATCCTTTTGTCCAAAAGCAGAGCTTTGGGAAAGGATCTCCAACATCACCCAGCCCAACCAAGACTTCCCCACTAAGCCATGTCCCAGCAGCACCTGCTCCAGACACAGACAAACACTGAAATAACAGGAGAGTGAGTGGATCAATGGCCCAAGCAGAAACATTTCTAAAATTAAAACTCATAATAAAAATAATTCCACTAAAAACCTCCAAGTAAAGACTGCTGATTGAAGATCAACAGACAGATGCTCATCCACACTCAGGGCCTGCTTGTATGTTATATTTGTGTTGTGCTAACTCTTTTTGTATCATTATTTGTTGCGGTTTTGCTCAATTGCTATTAGTCAATATTGCTGGGACTGTAACTGCAATGGAGACGTACTGTTGGGTGAGGTGCATTCTGCAGTGTTTCCAAGGCACCTCTGAATGCCATCAGTCTGTGTGCTGGCCATGCACTGTGCCACCACTTGTACACATAATTGCAGGCTGTCTGTACTCATGCATTAAATGAACAGTGTAAGCACTGCCAAAAGAAAAGAAAAAAAAGCAGGAAGTATAAATGCAGAGAACCAAGATTTGTGCATCTTTGTGCTGAAGAGTACTGAAGAAAAGCAGCTGCACAGTGAGCCCTGATGCAGTGCTGGCTGGGTAGAACAGTCACAAGTAAAGGTGTTCTTAGGACAGCTCTAAAAAGCTTTAAATAAATACATAAATAAATAAAATCTTACTGTAGTTAACAGTGGAGATAATTGCAAGACCTGCCATCTCCTAACCCAACCACCAAATAGGAAACAGCAATAACAGAGTGTGACTTGTGACCCACCATGTGACCAACACTGAACAAAGCTGAATCTCTTCCTGTACTGACTGTGGAGCAATCACAGGACAGGGTTTGTTTGCAGGAGCTGGGTGATGAATCACTGCTAACGAATAGATTCAAATCAGGTCATTCAGAAACAAATAGGAGTTAAATTAGATAATTTATGATAGCTGAGATCAAATTTAAGTGGCTTATTTTATCTCATTTCTTTTTGTCTAATCAGACCACTCAAGGCTTAAGGCACTGCAGTATTGCTTTCAGTGAGCCACACTGAGCAATACTTTGAGTGATGAATGTGTTGAGCCTCCCACAGTTCAGATTTGAGTTGCTTGTTTGATTCAGTCCAGTTTCATTCCTAAACCCACACCTGACCCTCAGTGGCATTATAAATACCACTCCTCTACTTCAGGTACTGCATATCTTTCTCTTCAGCACATCCCTTCTGCGTGCAAACCAAACCAGCCCTCTCTCTGGATCCATAACAGCAGCAATAGCTCCAAGCACAGCAGCCTGGGATGGGTTATCAGCAGCTCCACATGGGTCAGGTATAGATTCCCAAATCTCCCTGTGTGTATCAATCCAGGATTGGAGTATATGACTTGATTCTATTTTCACTTGGCGGCCTGGGAAGAAGAAACTGCAGATGCTGTTTCAAAACAGAATAAATCATCCTGCCTGCAAAATAATGATCTCTGGGTCCCCATAAGCCACCCCAGGCCTCACACTGCATCCCAAGCTGCACTTGGGAGATCGTGCTCTCAGAGCTCTCTCTGAGGAGCTTTATCGATAAACCTGAAATAAGTGATTTCTCAGAGCAGAGATGTGCTCTTTCTAAGAACACAGGTATCTCTTCTGAAAATCTTCAGCGAGATGTTCAAGCAGCACTGGTGCACGTGGGAAGCTGCATTTCACAAGCATCTCATCACACTGCCTCCATTCCATACGCCAATAAAACAGGGCACGGGCCCTCGGAGGTTAAGTGCTGCATTTATTTGGCCTTTAAGTTTTGATAGAGCTTTAGCCGCTGTGTGATCTTTATTAGAAGCAAGGAGACACTGTGCAGCGTGTCAGGCAGCGGCAGATGTGAAGGAGTGTGTGGTTTCTTTTGTTTTGTTTTTGACTCCTAGCAAGTCCTGACAGCCCTGCAAACATTTGACCCTATGCTGCGTATCAGCACACAATGTGCATTTTTTTATGCTTTTCTGTTTCAACTTTTCATTCATCGTAGTGCAGTTATGGCCAGAAAAGAACCATCTGAAAACACACCCAGCCCTCCCTGTGATGTGTCTTGTGGCTGTTTACCACAATGGCTACAGGCACTTTACAGGACAAGGCAGAGCATGAAGCCAACCTGCACAGCTGCCCACTCACCCCAGTGATGCTCCCCATCATACACAGTGCAGCAGCACTTCCTGAGGAGGATAATCTGGAAGGAGTTTGTCTCCATAAATCAGACACTAGTTTCCATGCCCACTCCTTGCCAGCAGCTCAGAGCTTGCTGGTGTGCTGGTTGTTATGGCTGGGTCACTTGGCCTGAAATCAGTGAACCTGAACAATCAAACAAGGTGCTTTCTGCCAACCTGGGTCACATTGCCTGAAGCAGGTTTGGGACCAGCTGTGCCAGCAGCAGGCAACACAAGGGACTTGGGCAGCTGGGCAAAGGCATCCCTGCCCCACAGGCAGCCACCACCTTATGCAGGGAGCTGCAGCCCACACTCATCCCTGGGTCTCCATGTGCCCCAACCATCCCACAACAAATTTTGCTCAGAGCTCTAGTGCTGGAGGAAAGCCACACTTCTTCCAGGAAGGTGACCACGTTACAGCAACAGCACTGCCAAAACCACGGGTTTGGCAGACAGGCAATAGAAATAGCTGAACAGGTTATCCTGCCTTTACCGATGCTTGGCAAAGCCATAAGGAAACGCAATGATCGTTACTGGACCAACTGACACATTGTTTTTCTCCTCCTTCCAGATAAGCCCTGAAACAGAGCCCTCCTTCACAAGCAGACCAAAGCAGAAGCATCCGAGCAGAGACTGAAAACAACTACTGCACATCTGCTTATTGCTGCATCTGAGAGAACACAGAGGTGCTTCTGGTACCATAGGAAGAGTTGCTGTAGGGGCAGAACATAGAGCACATGGCCTCCCAGGAAAACACCCTTTTAATTTCTGCCTAGGTCTACAGCGAGAGGGGACAGCACACCTCCAGCACAACAGCAGCAGCTCCTGGTCCGTGATTTTCAACACCCAGCTCCATTCTGAGTCTGAGAACTAGCATTTCTTTTCGGAATATTTGTGGGTTCCCTTGAAGATCAAAGTCCCAGAAGACAAAGAAGTGGCGACTGTGTAAAAACAAACAAACAAAAGCACTCTGAGGCTTTGCTAACTAGGAGGCTTTTCTCCATCACACAATTCAAATGCACACGGGGTCAGAAACACACACCAGCAGGTACCGAACTTCTCAAGGATGAAAATACTGCAGTTGTAAACACGAGGGCCTCAAAAATAATATTTTCTTCCTCTAAACGAGGCGTCCGCCCCTTCCCAATAACTTCTGTTTCAACCTGTGAGCTGTGATTAAAGGACAACCCGCTAATTGCTTCAGCCAGCAGGCTTAAATGCTCATTCTTATCACCAAAGAAATCTCAGCGCAGAGCTGTGCCCGTCGGAGCCAACCGAAGGACCCGAACATTCTCCTCATTTACACAACAATTCGATCCGGGTCCGTGATTCATATCTGCCTGAACCAGGGAGCTGGCACTGAATACCGGGAACTTCAGACAACCCTCGTGTGGGAGCTGTCCCTTATCTGCAAAAAGAGGGCTCAGAATACGCTTCTTTCCATTATTAAACTGAAATACGTATTAGCCAGTTTTAGAAGCGTTTCACCATTTTCAGTGTCAGGAAATGCCATGGTTCCTAAGAGCTGCAGCCACAGAGCAGAACCCCGTTGTGTCAGTGGCTGCAGCAATAGACAAACACTACACAGCCAATGCCTTCTCCCATGTATAGGTAAAGTAGGAAATTAGAAGTTTTCTTTTATGCCAAAAGGGTTAAAGGATAATGAACAATTTATAACTGGTCCTGCTAAATGCGCTCGTTAAACCCAGATGAGTTTGTATTCTAAATAATACAGGCAATGCTGGGAGATCCCTCCCAGGCTTCATTGTGGGGCAGGGGCCACAAGCACAGGGCTGGTACACACTGCAGAGCATCACTTCCTTTTAACACCCACTGACGCCGGGGTGGCTCTTCCACTCAGGTGACCCATAAGGGACCCCCACTGTCCTGGTCCTCGTTAACAGTTTGTCTCTCTGGGGATGCTCAGCCTGTCGCGACAGGTATGGCTGCTCTCCTACCCCGCTTACACGGTTATCACTGCATATATTATTCAATTAATCGTGTACATAACCACGCAATTAATTATCTCAGTGGGCAGTTACACAGTTATCTGATGCATGAACCAAAACCACAGACCCAACGGTGCAACTGCATAAACACGTGCGACAAATCAGAGGACTTGGCTTAATTTCGAGCACCTGCCAGTCAGCAGCCCACCAGCATTTTTGTGCCAGGCATTCTTTGTCACTTCTATTAGCAAGCAGCTTGTTCACATAGATGGCAGCGATAGGTGGGAAGGGTTGACATCAGGTTCTGAGGGGGGGTGCACACAGGTAAGCTGGTGTCCCCTCCAAAAGCCATCTGCCCCAGCAGGGCTTTGTCCCCTTCTCGCCATTAGCATTGCTTTTCTTTCATTCTTAATACAAACAGGGCACTAAGAGAAGAACAATAGCACTATCACAATAGCACAAAAAGTGACTTCCGTGTTATGGTGTCGGCCAAATCTCTCTTGACCTTTGTTTTTCTTCTGCATTTGAAAGAGAGAAAGGAGCGCAGAATGCATCTTTTCACATATAGAAGGCACTTCTTTTAATCTTTTTGTTTTTAACGGCATTTCCGCGGTGTTTGCTTAATGTTCCTCTTAAATTGTGCACCGATGCCCATTTAGGTACGTTATTTTTCCGGGCTTAAATATATTCCGTTTTGAAACAGATGAAGCCTCCATAGCGCTCTCATTCCCCCCTTCGTCTCTTCATCACCCCGCTCCCCCCGGGGTCTCAGCCCTGAGCCCCTCAGGGCCCCCCTGAGGCTGCAGGTGAAGCCTCTGTCGGTCCAAACATTTAGAACGAAACCACGCCGTGATGCTGTTTCATTCTTCGTGAAAGGACGTAGGGTTAGCAGCAACTCCGAGAAGAAGCAACTGAGCACAGTATCTAAGTTGAGTAATGAATCACTATGGGGAGAACACATACGTATATAAAACGTGAAATGTATATGATGAATAACCAGAAAGGAGTGAACAGAGAAGGAAGCCGCAGGAGCGGAGCTGTGCGCTGCCGCCCGCCCAAGGGAGCGCTATAGAGCGGAGCACCGCGGGGATGAAACCTCCGAGAGCTTTTCGGAGGCGGCTTTCTGTGCCCGCCCCCACCCCGAGAGGAAAGATCCTCCCAAAAGAGAGCACGGCTTGAAGCCCACCGAGACGGCATCCCCGGGCACAGCCCCGCAGGCACCGCTCCGTGTGCTGATGCCGATCACGCAGCCTTCGCCCGTTTCCTGCTTTTAGCCTCCCGGTTTCTATGAATGGGACATAGGAAAAAAAAAAACCTACAAGAGCAGCTCGGAGCGCTTCCAGGGAGAGAAACGTCCGAGATATTGAAGCCAGGAGCCCTCCAGCGGCACGGGAGAGAAACGCGAGGCCGAAACACATGGCGAGGGGGAGGGGGCTGAACTGGCAGCTGGTGGGGGAGAGCTGAGGGCACTTCATAGTAACAGCAGCACTGCTGGCTCACAGCCCCGCCCTCCCCCCTTTTTAACATCACACACAAATACTGAGAGGTACAGCCTGGAACTTTTGAGTATTCCCTACTGAAATGCCTTGTTTTTAAAGCTCAGAAAAAAATCAGTTGTGCAACAGTGACATTGCTACACGAATCTGGCCCTGGAAGAAATTATATCACATTGCTCTTATAGGAACTTAATCCATGAGGTCCCAGGAATGCTGGGATGCTGTGTGAACATGCACGCACACACTGACAAAACTGGTCATGGAAAAATCTGTTTCAGACTGTCATTTTTGGACAGAGCAACTCATCCTTGCCCTATTGGAAAAGCACTTCATAGGATTCTATTGGTGTCACTATGCTGACACTGGGTGAGTTTGCAGGATCTAAAACATTCTGTGTCATATACAGTTATAGGACAGATGTTATTGAGTCTGGTAATCTATGGGATCTTATCTACATCCTCAATAAGAATTAAAATAAAGGTAACTCTGCTATGGATAAACAGAGGAGCTGCAACAGAACAGCAGATAGTTAACATACAGGTAGTTAAAAATATACGTAATTCCAGGAAAGTACTTTGAATTCCTGTAATTACAGCAGCAGGTTTCTCAGATTCACTGAAGAGAACACACTGAACATGAGAGCATCCCAGCATGTAGGGGTGCAGGGGGATGATGCTCTGAGCAGGAGGGCTGGATGGAGATGGGATTCAGCTGTTGGATGAGGAAGCAATTTGGGGAAGTGACAGCTCTGCTTTCTGGCAGGAAGGGAGGGGAGCAGCCATGCTCTGTGCAGCCTGAATTGAACCGGACAGGACTGCAATTACTCCCTGCAAGACTGAGGTAACCACTGCAGATCTGTGCCATGTCACTTTTCCCTGCTGTGTCCCATATCAGTTTCACAAGTGTCACATGCTGAGTCAGTCAGAACATGGCTGCAGCATTCATTATGCTGGGAGAGACATGATTCATGCTCTTCATTCATGATCTTCACTATTGGATCTGCTCTGCACTCTACAGTCCAGTTTAAGTAATCCTGACTTAACACTCATTCAATTACAATAAAAGCAAGTTCATTTCTGACATGTAAATTATTTTAATACGTGTTGAAACCTATAGAAATTATGGTAAGGCGTTGAATGAAATCAAGTTCATTCATCATACTTTTTTAATATATTGCATACTAGACCAGAAGCTGACACAAAGATCAGATTCCCACTAACCAGCACCTCCAGACTGACCTAAAACTTAAGAACTTGGTCATCTTTCTGATGTACATTGTGTGTATGTGTGTATATATATATATATATATATATATATATATCCTGCTAGCCAGTTAGCTTAGGA
Organism: Coturnix japonica; assembly: GCF_054131305.1. Taxonomy (NCBI): domain Eukaryota; kingdom Metazoa; phylum Chordata; class Aves; order Galliformes; family Phasianidae; genus Coturnix; species Coturnix japonica. The sequence continues at coordinate 13,070,393 of NC_140681.1, read as the reverse complement.
TCTCTTTCTGTATGAAACACATGTTGGTATTTGATTACTTGCTATAATAGCATCCATCTGTGAGAAGGGCTGCAGTGCTAATACACACACGAAAGCAGTAATCTCATTCTCAATACCAAGAACTGTTTTATCTGCTTCATCTTTAATATTTCCCTGCTGAGAACAGGTTGTGCATATGGCTCTGAGGCTCCTTTTTTTGCAGTCCTTCCACTGTGAACACCTCCCCTTTCCACACCTCCCCTTCCTCATCTGAGCTGATCCTTTACACAGAACAGGGTTAGTTTTTCTGCCGTGTTCATCATCTGGCCCAAACCCAAACCTCCTCATGGGCCGGATATTAAATCATAAACAGTTCAGGACTAGTTCTGGTAATGAAAGTTGAATATCAAATGCAACAAGACAGGAAAAAAAGTCAGCATTTCTTAAATGAGGACACGTCTCACTTGAAGAGTGACAACACGGGTGTCAGGGCTGGAAGCACACTCCCCTGGTGACAGATACCAAGCCTACCTTGTCTCAGGTAACGTACAGCTGAGAACAATCAAATTAAACACATGCATACACAGCTGTGTTTCATGTGCTCCTTGTTTACCACCTTGGGAAGAGCCCCCAGCTCATCCTCTATTGGCTCAGCCCCATCTCAGCATGCAATCTCAGCCTGGGAGCTCCCAGCAGCAGCACAGAAAGCTCCATAGCCACACTTCAGCCCTTCACCTGCTCGTTTTGCACTGTAGACAGCAAACAGCAAGAATGATTCCAACTACTGCTGGATTAAAGATCTCTTTGTAAGTACATGAGATGCTTGCTGGTGATGACTGGATTGGTTGTGATTCTCATCTCAAATGAGAAACTGAAATCTTTCAGAAGTACTTTGATACTTCCCATTCACTTATTGGTAGGGCAGAGATCATCTAGATATGTTAAGAGGAAGCCAGACAAAAAGAAGCACAATGAAGTAGCCCACAATGCACATATTTGATCCTGAAAACAACATCCCAAGACCTACAGTGCTGCTTCTTGTGAACACTTCAAATCCATTTCTGAATTCAACGGCTTCTTCAGCTTGTATAGGAAATACCACCACACTTTTACCAAGAGCCCAACAGGGAGAACAAATTCAAAATGAGAGAAGGCTGAAATATGCTGATAGTGTCAGTTTAGAGCAATCATTACAACATCACTGCCAAAGAACCAGCATTCATAGGAAGTTCTTTAAGAAATTAGAAGCCAAGCACCCCAAAACAGGAGCATGCATAACCCTGAGCTGCTTAGGAAATTCCTGGCAAACATCACCTAAGAACAAAGATACATCTGTGAACAAACACTTAAGGAGCACTCTTTGCAAAGCCTTAAATATTGCTTCTATCCCAGAATACCAGCATTCACAAGCCGTTTTGCCAGCAACCAGTTGTAATTTTAGTACAATGTTTGTTTCCAAGCACTCAAAAGCACCTACTCGTGTAATGGACTAGAAATAGTCACTGCCAGCAGAAATCACTCTGCTTTTTTTCCTCCCTGGAGCTGGAAAAACGAAGCATGGGTTTAACAGAAAGAAAAAGAATAACCTCCCTAAATTCTTCTCCTTTCAACATATGGTTTAGTTTCAGTTTCCTCCAAGCTACAACAATATGCTTTACAGGAGACAAGATGATGAATGCTTAATTTGGGGCTCAGGAGAAACAAACAACTTTCTCTAGAAGCACATGCTTTGTCTCAAAGTGACATTTGTTACAAGCTCTGGGTGTCCGTATTGTGTTACATCACTGCAGGTCAACTGTCAGGACTGACACAGGACAAGGCCGGCACAGGAAGACAGGCTGCCCTTAACCCTTCCTGCTCTGCTTCTCCTGGGCACTCCACACAATTCACATTCACTCTGCACCTCTTCTAAATCACAATCAAGGCTGACTACAAGCTTTAAATTCACAGAGGCTGAGAAAGGGATTAATGCAGCAACCACTTAAAAAATACACCAGAGGAACATTTAGCACAGACTGCACATAGACAGCAGCCATCACACACCAAGATGCTGCTCAGAGTCTTGCTCCTGCCTGCAAAAAGACAGAGCTTGCTGTTGCTCTGGGGAGGATTCTCACTACTTTTGGCTATCAGTTAGTTTACATTTTAGCACAGCCATTTACCTTTAACAGAGTATCAACCGGGGTCAGAGTTGTTTATGATTCCAGGTTAAAGTTAAGTGGCTAAATCCACATTTATACTTGTAACAAAAGAGACACATCGCCTCATTGACTTAAACCACCAACTTACAGGTGCACAACATTCCCAAAGCCTTCACAAATGAGCCAACATATTGCTACAAACTTTCCAAACCAACCCCACCACGAACTCCGGAGGACCTAAAACCAGACAGGTTTGCTTACTAAGGGCCAATGTCCTCCTAGGAGGATATAAGACCGACCCACACCCCCATGAAAAACTGAACACACACACACCAGTTCAAACCAAACCACCCAGCCCATCTGCTCCCATAGTGAACAAACCACTCTTACCTGGATTCTCTCTGCAGCCAGTCCCCTCCCAGAGCAGCTGCCATGTTACCTTTATATTCTTTCCCAATCCCTCTCAAAGAGTTTAGCTCCTTTACTGCCACCAGCTGTGCGGGCCCACCCCACAGCAGAAGTTAACCCTTGCAGGACCTGTGTGTCCCACTATGACAGCAGCCTATGGGAGACAAGGCCCAAATTCCCTCATAAGTGTACCAGGAGGATTGATTGGAGGTTAGAAGGTGCAAGAGGGGACCCCAAATGTCTTTCAAGTACAGTCATTATATTCCTAAAAGCCTTAGTATGGATTTAGTTACACTGGAATTAGATGGCTCATGTTTCTGATGGAGCCCCTTTGCTATAGCACAGCTGTAACAACAACCACCAAGGTGCTTCTGTGCCCAGCATCAGTGGGTTCCCTGGGTACTCAGAGCTATTAATTACAACATTTACCTGCTTCAGGATTGGGATTGTGTTGAGGGTCTGTGTTCATTGTTCTCTGTGTCAAGGTGACGGGGCAGTGTCAAGAGCTGCATCACCTGATTACAGTGGGATGTGATAAAGGAGGAATTTGGACTTTGCACCTTTCTGGTTTAAAGTAAATTGTTAATGCTTCCTCTGCAGGATTAAGAAAAAACAAAGAATGTTGATACGGGATTTATTTTTCTTCAAAGCTTTTGATAACTTGTTCTCAAAAAATAATGCAGTCTTGAAGGAATCTGTTCAGTCCTTCAGTCTCTGTCAAGGCGGGTGCAGAATTTCCTGTTTTTGTATTCTCAGAACTGCTAAACTGCTGAAGCTGCCAGTAAAGACTTGGGTGTGTTATCCAGAAGAGGCGGAGCCTAAAGCAAATCCAGCTTCTTCACTGATATTCTCAGATGAGTATAAAGAAATTACAGCTATCCCATTTCTGTGCTCACAAGAGGGCTCAGCCCCCACAGTCACAGCTCTGTGCTCTAACCCTGTATGCACTTCTTGCCATGCTATTCTTTCTCAGTATGAAACCAGATTTTCTTGTATGTTATCCCAAAGCCAGCTGTAAATGCTTACATACAGAAGAGCCACAGGGGCTGCTCAGAGCCTCCAGCCCTGCTGCCATGCACAGGACAGGCTTGGAAGGGGTGGTTTGTTGTTGTTGTTGCTGCATTTTAAGAGAGGCTGTAGGTGATTGCTCACACCAAACAAGTACTAGCTGCTGAAGCGCAATTATTTATTTTGTGTGTACTGGTAATTAGCAGCTGGTTATGCAAACAATTAATGGGTAGACTGTTTAAGACCGGATATTACCTTGCACTGTGCAGGCTGTGTGTTGTACAAGTCAGTGCAGGGCAGCTTAGCTGGGAATTATCTGTAGAACCCACCTTGAAGTGTAATGAATTTAGACATCTGGACAGGATCCAGAGAAGAGCAATTGAGCTCTGATATACTTTCAAAGGAGATCATTTGCTTTCAGGTTATGAAAACCCACAGCACGCAGGCTGCTGCAATGGTGCTCATCTCCACCGGCTTAGGAAGAGCATAGCCCAGCTCCAGGCCAGCCCTGCACAGCATGCAGGAGGACAGGCCAGGGGGTAAATTCCTGTCTACTGGAGAGGAGTGCTTTGCATATGGAAAGCAGCACTTAAAATCTATACCCTGGGTTATTTATTCCTCAGACTGCATTTTGTCCTTAAAATTCTTCTGCACATGCATATCTGAAGTAGTCTGATCCGCTTCAATTCCCCTCAAAAGGTCTTATGTACAAAACCAGAACTGTTTGCTGACAGCACAGCCTAAATGCAATGCCTTGGTTTGGCTGCTCTTCTCCTTTGTTTTGGATCGCAGTCCTTCCCAAAGCTTTGATTTTCCAGCGACTCGTTAAGCTTTACCCGGCCTGAACACAACAGCTGTACTTTCATGTTTCTTACACAGCACGTGGAATGCGGAAGCTCGACTTCACTGGGGATGCATCTCCTAAGACTTTTCTTCCTCTTGGGGCTCTGTGTGCTGACTCGCTTCCTCAGAGCTCATATTTTCCTGTTGTCAGAGAGGAATCAAACATAACGGGGGATTTCTCTGTGGGAAGCAGTGCCAACAGAACCCTTATTCCATCTGCAATAACAGCTCCGTGGCATTGGGGCACCCGCAGCCAAACTTGCTGTTTTTCTTGTTTCTCTGCCAAGAGGATTTCCTGATTCCTGAAGTTCACCCCACTGCCAAGGGATGGGGCTGAAGCACATCTCACCAGCCCTCATTGCCTCAGGGGGGCAGAATGGCAATCAGTGCAGTTCTGCTCCTGAAGCACAGACCAGCAAAGAGTTATCTTATACAGAAGGCCTGATCTGTCTGTAATATAATAATCTATGCAATCTGTAACGCAGTAATAATAATGTATGGGGCCTATCATACAATTAATTAGCCCCCCCCCTTTTTTTTTTCTTCTTTAAAAATAGATTAAGTGCTTTTCTAATGCAGAGGCAATTACGTGGGGCATGAGGTCAGTGTTACAGCATGATGGTTTATGCGCCTTTCCTGATGGCATTCACTGTGCTGACATCAAACTCTTTCATACACACATGTAACCATGGTGGTTGTCACACCACAACTTTGCATTCACCGATTTAATTAAGACTGCGTGCTCCTGCAGCATAGACAAAGCCTAAAACCATTTAGTTTCGTTGCAGTGTTGTATATAACAATCCCAGTTCTTCCCTCTTGATGCCATAAATGGAGACCCACAGGAAATCCCACATCTCATGCAGCGGTAGAAGTACATTGTTTTTTTTAAATTTTTTTGAAAGGATCAGTATTCCTTTATTTAATCAGAAAGAGCTAATAACAGAGTACTGCACCTTTCAGACGCAAATGTGCCTTAAAACATCAGGTTTATGGTTCCTTGTTTGAGTGAGCCCAGGGCTGAATAAAGCACCGACACCTCTGTTTTCTGTAAAATTTATTAACCACAGTTATTACAGGAGCCTCATGAAGCAGGGAGCTGCCTGGGCAGCTTCGATTTTATTAGGATTAATTACAAGTACGAATATAAACAAATATCGGAAGCGGCTAAGTATTTCTTCCTATCATCTGCCAAACATTAGGAGCAGGATTGGAGGTACAGCCTGGCGTTAGGGCAGCGTGGGGATGCGGCTGCCCCCGTGTGTTCCCATTAGAACCTCAAACAGCTTTAAATTTGTTATCCTGCCTCACCAAGACAGGAGAGAAGTTGCCTCAATCACGGAAAGCCTTTGCGTTTTAGCTTTTTAATTTACATTAATAACCAAGACAAAGCGTAACTTTAGAACTGCTGATTCTATTGGGCTAAGGGCTGCTGGCTAATTTCAGCGCTATATAAAACCACAATGGGTGACTGGGTTGTTTTTACAATTAAGTATAACATTTATCAGAGGAGATTTTCTTTTCCTGGCTAATTTAGAGCTCTCTAAAGCTGAGATTTGTTGCTCACACCTTGCTGCACGAACTGCATTCCTTTGTCACGTGCACTTTTTCTGCTATTTATTTAATTCACTGCCACTTTCTTACCTTACGTGCCCTACCTTCCACAGACTAAAAATGACCTTGCTTTAAATATGCTACTACACATTCTTGATAATCTTTACAGTTTCTTTCTAACGTCTAAAGAACATACCCTGCAAATGATACACCTTACATGATACACCAACATTTGCTTGAGCCTCAGGCATTCCATGACAGCCATGTAAAGGAAAATAATGAGTCATCTCTAGTGCAGGTGAGCTCACAGGGAGCTGCCCATCCTCCTGCAGCCAAGTGCCTTCGTTACTTGGATTTCCCAGCAGGTAGGATAGACACTGGATCTGTTTGCACTTCAGCATCAGACATCCTTTTGGAACCCTGTGGAATAAGAAACAGAAATGTATGAATTTTGTTTTGCTATTTCAGAAAGGTTAGGACAGAGATTACATGTTAAATCTTTGCTAGTAGACACCATGCACTCATTCTCATTCCTGCTCTTTTCTTTTCCTAATTTACCCCTCACTTAGTCTGTATATGAACACATCCTGACAGTCCCAGAACAATACTGCCTGAGAGTTTGCTTAAATTATTATTTTAATGTATTTTTAACATAGTTTTCCCAATCAGCATAAAAAGCAGTTGTGCTTAGGGAGAGGACTAACCTATCAGAGACATGTTCTTCTTACTTTCAGTATTACAGTTTTGGCCAATTCTCACTAAAATATCTCTGACCTAAATGGTTCATTGAAGCTGTGCTGGGCGCCCCTCAAACATGATTAATAACGCATTATAGCCAGGCTTGGTCTGCTCTAAGTTAAAGGAGCATTAAATACTTTCATGCATGACAGATATTTGACAGTGTTAGAGTGATAAAACTTTTCTTCGCGACACATATAATTCCAGGTCTGGAACCAGTTCAAGACACTAATCCAGTTTAGGATGAGGAAGTGCACAGATCTAGCTCTGCCAACTAAATTTTTGGCCAGTAATTAATAGAAACTTGGCTCTAGTTTAAGCTATCTTGACCTGATTTTACTGGCTTTGAAGCCATTGAAACTTGAGAACACAGCAGCAATATGGATCCACAGACACTAAGAGATGGCTGTTAACAGTGTGTATGGATGCCAAACCTGTTTGTAGCCCCATGCCTAAATCTTTGCAGGCTGAGCAGAAGAACACAGTGACAGTGCTAAGTGGGGCTATGTGCTTTCCCTACAATACAAAATGTGCAGAATCATATATGAGATTGTCCTTTCACACAGCACGCTTCACTCTGGAACCTGCCACATCACTTTGAGACACCATGGGACTATTCTGTGTCAAATGGGGAGAGAAAGACCTCAACTTCCTCATTCCATTCAGAGAAGTAAGATCAGTGTTTTTTTTTTAGAGTGACTAGACCTCACTGCACTGATATCCCTTCAGCCTTTCACCTTTGAAAATCTAAGTATAAAGAACAGACAACAATCATAACAGACTGAAAACGTCCCCTGCCTGAGCAGAACTGAAGTCTTGTACTGGGGTGGCTGGGCGAAACATCATTTCTTGCAGAGGGTTTGTTTCTAGTTCTGGCATCATTTGGAAGATGTTAGAACAGAATGATTATGATTTTGTCACTGCAACAAATAAAAGACACTTTAAAAAAGTCTCAGGCTGTAATGTGTGTCACACAAAGCTGAATATCATTTGTTGGATGAATATGATTTGTTTGTATCGTTAGGGTTTGTCCAACAAACCTTAAAATTTGCTCAAGTTAGATTTCCTCCCCTATAAGGCTCACTTTGAGTCTGTCAACTGCAGCTATTCCATCCAAAACATGAAGATACTGAAACATTTCTATGCTGATCTACAAAACAAGATGATGGTATTTGCTGTCCTTCCTGTAAATGATGTAGATTGGGTGGAGGAAGGAGTAGGGGAGGTAAAGCTCATTTCAGATAATCCCCGTTTTGACTCATTTAGCACATTTGCAGAAGTGTCTCACATTATTTGCCAACACAAGTCTCCCTGCTGCACCCATTTTCAAGGTGATTGCTGAGTAAAGCAGGAAGCTGTGAGGGAGAGGGCTGATGATTCCTGTTAAACTGGAATTTCCAAGCACCACATAAAATAAAGAACCTTGTTCCTGCCCTTTTAACGGCCAAATTCCAGCTCTGCCATCAGATTCTTAAGCACAGGTATTACTGCCCATGTCTTGCTCTCAATTACTCTGCGTGTCCCTTTTCCGTGCAGTGAAAGTTGTCTGCATTTGTGACAGCTTGTCTGGAACACTCTTTGGGCAGAGCACCTCCAAGGGCACACCCAGGAATGTCACAGTGATGGAGGTTTTTTTGGTCAGAAGTTCATGTCAGACCTGAATAGGTCAGAACATTTCCCATGTGTTGAGCACTCCCATCTTCTGATAACCTCAGTACGAGTTATTCCAGCTCAGAAAACAATGTAACTATTTGTTCTTTTATTATCAAATCTCACTTTTCTAACTCTCACTGAATGCCTTTGTATTTCACATAGCTTAGAAATCCGTCTGTTCAGCCATAAGAGCAGACATCAGACCTTAAGGTCTGTGCCAAAATCATGCAGCCAACCCCTAATATTGTTTGCCTGCATAACTGGCTTCATTTGTATTAAAAATTTCTGTGTTTTTCAGCCCAAGTGGGAGCAGATGTTTGAACTGAAGCATCTCCATCAGCTGCATTCCAGGGCTATGACATCCTCTCACTCTGTGCCCTTTCCCAGAGGAATCAATACATTGAGGAGAAAGTGGTGCTAAAATAGCTGCGATGGAAATAGCTTGCCAGAGTTCAGGAGGAGCTCCATGGCCACGGGTTATGCAAGCGAGGCCTCCTGGATCTCTTTCTTTGTGTGCTTCTGTTTCATCAGCATGAAGCTTAGTGGTTTTTTTTTCTGATTTGTTACCAGAGATCTGTGCTGTTATCTGCAAAAGAAACGTCTGGCTTTGGTTTGTGGGGGATATTTTCCATACACAGAACTTCTTCCACCCTCAAAAACACAAAGAACTCACCAAATGGGTTATATAGTTATTAAAACAAACAGACAAACAAAAAACACACTAAAAACCAAACATCTTAGAAAGTGTTATGCCTTGTTAATGGCAGAGGGAAGTTAGAGAAATGTTACCCTCTATAGCTGCAAGAGCAGACGGACTGGCTCCATAGCCAAGCTGTGCAGCTTACTGCTGGAGCAAGCAGAAATCTCACTGAACACTTCTACTTCCTCTATGTTTGCTCTGCATACTTTTTTTCCCCTTGAATGGTCCTTTTACCTGTACACAACCTCCTCGCTTCATCAAAAAGCTTTTCTTTCCCCTGTATCACAGCTACTTTTCCTGCACCTCTGAATCTTTCATGGCCTTGCACTTAAAAGCATGAGCTTACAGCTCCTGCTATCTCTCTGTCTGGAATAAGTCTAAATTTGTATCTATTGTTAAGCTCTATGCAATATTTTGGATACAGTATCTATGAATGTCACTAAACAAAGCACAGTTGGCAACACAAAAACCTTCCTCACACATGCAGGAAAAGTCACAACAAAGGAGAGCTGGCATTACCTCATTTCAACAAGTCTCCAGACTAGGAATAAACCACAAACCTCAGCATGTCCATATAACAACAGGGGTGGTTAACATTTGCCTCATTTCCAGATAACCTTATGCCAGAGAAACAGAACTTCAGAGTCATTTAAGGGCTGTGATTGACAGAACTCCCAGATTCATTGCTGGAAGGAAGTTGTCAGTATACTTGGTTCTTAATGCCCCAACCAATATTTAACTATTTTGGTAATGCAAATCACCTTCTCTGGGATAGAGAGTAATTCAGTGAAATGTGTGCAAATTAAACACTTCTTATGATGTGGAAAAACATCTGCCTCAGAATGAGTCATGCTGGTCTGCAGGGCAGCCTGACTGCAAAACTCCAAGTCCTAATGGGGCTCATTTTCAGATCCATGCTACCATTTCACTCCATATTGCTTGACCTTTCTTTCAGACCTGGAGGGTTTCTTGGCTGTCCTTCTCTTTTGTGACACGCTTAGAAGCAGAGTAGTGAGGAAGGGATAAAAGCTGATCATCTCTCAAGAGAAACCAGATTCACTAGGAATCATGGCAGGTAACGTTGTTCAATCAGTTCACATTCTTTGCATCACTCGAGCTTTGTGATGTAGCTCAAGTATTCCAAAGGATGCTAACAGTGATCCCATAACTCCAGACTCACTGTGGCAACATGAGGAAAGATGCAAAATGCTTCCTTGCAAATGATCTATCAAAAGTAATGGAAATCTGCACTCTTACAGAGAGGTTCCAGAGGCAGTTCCAGGTCTATCCTGCACCCTGAATGCAGACAGGAGAAAAGAAATCCATGCACTTAGTGCTCTGAGGAAGCATTTTTGTTGCATGAGTAATAGCAAGCCTTACAGAAACTCAGATTTTTAGTGTCCTGAATTCTTTCACATCTACATTTAAGGTTTCAGTGAAGGGGGGCATATCAATTTTACAGTACATTTTGACAAAAGGAGAGGAAAAAATAGCATGTGTAATTTTTCATTTGCTAGTCTGTGGTTGATTACTAATTCTTGGAGCTTATCTCATGACATCTGCGCTGGTTTCCAACCAGCAAGAGGAATGCCATGATTTTCTCCTGGAGTTCGGTCCATTGCTCCTTGCAGGGATGCACCATCTGCTCCAGAGCAGCAGCTGAGCTACCACTGTGAAGGAAGCATGCCTTGGCAAACAGACACCACCCTCACTTTTCCTTCATGTATACACTATAATTTGTAGGTGGTTCAGCACCTGCTACAGGAGCAGTTGAGTCATCCCCATGGCCAAGGCATGAACCTGTGAAGCAGGGGTGTGGGAGCAATTATGGCTGTCCCACTGTGCACTGTACCTGAAAATCACTACCCTGAAGCCCAAGTTTTCTTGCCCTTAACCAACACATTGCATTTTAGCTCTAGTCCTGCAAGCTTCTTACAAAGTGACACTCCTGACATGGACGTACTGTGCACCAGAGCACAAATCTCACAGGGTTAACAGCTTGCAGGTTGGGAGTTCAAATTAGTTAAGAAATAAATAACTTAAAAAGATAGGATCAACAGAACATACAAAGCCTTTAAAAAAGCCTCCCAACGACTGCCTCTTCTCCATCCTCTTGAAGGAGGTGGGTTCCTTGGCAGTGTCCCCTCCGCTCTGGATGGAGTCGGTCTCAGCTGCGTGCTGCTCCCTGCAGTCTGGCTGCTCTCGGATTTCCTGCTTGCTGCCCTTCTGCTTGCTCAGCTCCGCTGGCGGCTTCTTGTCTTTGGAACTCTCCTTGCTTTTTTGGCCCACTGGTTCACTTTCAGCTGTGGCAACTGGCCTCTCTGTGGAGTTTAACGTCTAAAGCAGTTTCAAAGAATGGTTATTTTTAGTGGGAAAAGTAAACATTTTGGAAAGCGATCCATAAGTATGTTTAAACATGAAAGGCCACCTGGCAAGGAGAAATCCTGCTATCCAACAGGTGTCCATTTCCAGAGCTCAAGAGTGACTCCTGCAGCCTTGACGCAGGGAGCTGACTGACCTGAGCCAAGATGGCAGGATCAGGCCATTGCTGCCCAGCCTTACTGACATGTACATCAGTGCTCCAGCTGTGTTAGGAGTCAGGGATCACACACACAGATGCACAGAGCATCTCCACAAAACTGCAACGCTGCATCAGAAACTAAAAACCAGGCATGGCTATGAAAGACCACATTGAAAATGCCACCCACAAGTGCAAAAGAAGAGGAGGTAACAATCCAAAGACAACAATGTCAGCGCACTTAATTATAGTGAAGGCAAAGATTCTGAAACTCAGAAAAATATGGGATGTGCTTGAAGCTGACTGGAAAACAGGTGGATCTTCAGTGCAATTGCAGATGTGCACATTCAGTTCAAAAATAACCACAGCACACAAAACACACCTATGAGATGGATATATCGGAGTTCAAAGGTGGCAGAAGAACTTCCAGCCTTTGTCAACACTCCATGAAGTCTGTGAGTTTACTCTGTGTAAAATTAGAGCTGAGTCTTCCACTCCACACATTTAATTGCGCTGATGCCTGAGATTTGCAGTATTGCAGCTCAATGCAAATTGGGTGCAACAGGGTTATTTCTGTGAGCAGGTCTGGGCCTTTGATGTCTGCCCCTCTCCCCCCCCCCAAAAAAAAAAAAAAACACTAAAAAAATATTCACAATGTATTTTCCAGGCAAAATAAGAAAAAATATTCTATCAGATAATCTCTTTGAGGTGTTTCATATTAACCTTGAAAGGCAGGAAATTGGCATATTTTATATTGACGGGAGCAGCTCAGGAAATACAAAGTGAAACCTATGAATAATGAAACATGCTAATGTTTCTTATTCTACAGGCTGATCTGCACCTGACAGATTGCTTTTACTCTCTCAGCTTTAACATTGCCACTGAAAGAAAAAAAAAAAAGAGAGAGAGATTAACAGGACAGTGGTTTCCCCATGGCACTGCAGGAGGCCTTAATCCAAGGCTGCTTTTTAAATGAGAAAGAAATACCCCATAAATTTCAGCAGACATTGGGTGAGCACTGCAATGCACTGCAAAGCATTTTGGTAGGGTACAGAACCGCAGTGAGGAAAATAGAAGAATCACAGCGTCCCAGAAGCACTTTGGCAACATTGCAGGAGATTATTTGGCAGAAATTCTAATAAAGGGGAAAGTCAGCAGCAGCAGCAGCAGCCCTCCTTGTGCCTTAATTCCTAGCAGCACGAATAAGAAAGGCAGCAGAACAAAGAAGTTGTTCAAAACAATTTGAACTGGATGCTAATTGAAGTAATGGAATACTAAAGAACAGATCCAGGACTGTAGCTTTTAGCTGCTGGGGGGTGATTATCCTGGATGTCCCAACCTGAAGCTGTGCCTCTTGGAAAAGATAACAGTATTTGCATTCCTAATTAAAATATGGGTTTGGGGTTTTTTTAGGCGTTTTTAAAGCTATAAAGCATATAATCTAAAGTTCATATTTCAACTCCCAGTTTTAATGGCACAAACACAATAAAAGAATAAAACAGATAGAAAAATATCTGTTGGTAAATTGTAGTGAGCACTTTTCATTCTCTCCTTTTTCCCTCTTCTATGGGAGCTCCCACCTAAATGATCCTTTCCTCTGCAATATAAATTAGCAAAGTCAAAATCATCCTGGCTGTCTGCATTTAGCTTTGCTGGCTAAACCAAGGTATGTGCACAACATAACTAGCAGGAGAGGAAAGAAATGAAATGAGGCAATACAAGAAAGTTGGTGAGCACATAGCAGTGTTGTGTCAGTGTCTGTTCCATTGGAGAAGCTAAAGCTGGATGGCAGTAGGTGAAAGCGACCCTCCACCAACAGAGAACACCTGCAGGCACTTACTTGGTGGTCAGGGCTGGGTACAATCTCCTCTGCTGGGGGGGTCAACCCTCCACTGCCCCGACCTGACTGAAACAACACAGCGTTACCGCGCTTCTGACCGGGCTCTGCTCTGCAGCGGTCAATAACATGAAAACATCGACATGGAACAGTGCAAGGTTTGGTTTAAGGACATTTTCCAGTTTCAGAATTGCAAGGCAATTCTCCCATGAAGCAGTAAGAAATTCCAGTGAGGTCTCAGTGGACCAGAGATCATGGCCAGTAAACAGGGCAGTGCTATCAACCCACTATCAACCCATTGCCCTGTGGTGTTCTAGGAAAGAGATTCTGCTTGCTTTCCAGAGACAAACCTGTCTTACAACATCCAGCGTGCCTTCCTTTCTATTGAACCATCACACTAAGAGCATACTCCGTGAATAATTAAAACCCTCTCAGCTGTACAGATACATTTCTATACATATATATATTTTCCATCAGAATTCATTTTCCCACTTTTGCCTGTCAGTTTATGCCCTCTCTCCATATGCAGCTGCCTAACAGCCCCTCTGGGTGCCCACCTTCCCATCCCAGTGCAGCACAGTGGGCTGCCAGGCGACACATGCAGCTCACTCACAGTGACCTTAAAGCATCTGAATTATTTATGATACAGAAAATCACTGCTTGGCAAAAACAGCTCAAGAAGTCAACATTACAAGGTTTTGATCATTAACACTTAGTTACAATTAGTAATATAAAGAAACTGTATGTACGCGCTAAATGAAGAAGCACGTTAGAGGGTTCAGCGTGGTATTCCCTGCAGTACCACATAAGCCACAGAGCTCAGCAGCAAAGCATAAAGTAAACTCCAGAATTTCAACGTGCCCAAATTTAAACGTCATTTTTCATTGCATACGATCAGTGAAAACAATGAGAGGATGTGACCTTTGTTCTAAAGATAGAACTGGACGATTTGTGGTTTTATGCAGCTTGTGGATTTGTTACTTGAAACATGTTATCTGCTTGATCCTATGCATGCTGTTATTGCAAGGACTTGTTTCAGACTCTGATTTTCCCATGAAGCCACAGAAAAATCAACATGTAGCAGCAGCAGCATGAGAGAAAGCTGAACTGCTCCACAGCAATTAATTAATTGCCACAGACCACAGGGGAAATCTTCCTCCCAGAGTGTGCCCCTGCTCAGCCCCTTGCACATCCATGCCATCATGTCTTTAGATGGGAGCAGGTTGTGACAAGCAGTAAACCCGTTTTTGTAAATAATATTGGAAAACTAGGATGAGACAACTTGGTTCAAGCTACAATTAATCATGTAAATATTTATCTCTATGGGGCAGCAGCATTGCACAGCTGCTGCAGAATAAGTCCTACCATTGCAGATACAGTTTGGAAAGCTTTGCTAGTTACTTAGTCTGCCTAAGAGCATCTTTTTAGTCCAGAAATGGGTTGTTTTATTTACAGGCCACACTCAGGGCATTTTCAGACCACCTGTTTTGCTCAGCATCTTCCTGGCTAAGGACAAGGGCTTTCACTCCCAGTTTACAGTCAGCAATCCTGCTCATTTGGATCAAAGAATGATTTTTTGTGCTCTATTATCTCCACAAAAGAGATATTTAGAAAAGATTTATTTTACATAAACTTGCATTCCTGTGCATAAGCACCAAGAACACAGGAATTTTAAAGGCTCAAATCATCTGATGTTGTCTAGATCCAAAGGGACTCTAGGACTGCTCACCTCTACTCATTGCTTCTGCGGGGCATATGCGGGAATGGTTCACATGTCACCATTGCTACTGAAACACCTGGACCATGTTAGGTATATCCTGTATGTGGTAAGTCAGGTATTTGATTTGATTAATGAGAAACAAGTGAATTCCAATTAGCAGCCCTGGATTTTGTATTTGTGTAGACGCGGCCCATTTAGATAACAGAAAAGGGGGATTTTGTATCAGAAAACACTACTTGGTGTGTGTTAGACAGCACAAAGCTGCATGACAGCTACATGGCTTGGATTCTGTGCAACAGCATGGCAGTTATCCAGCAACCCAAGAGTTATTCAAAGGAAACTGCTCGGGACACACATCAAAGGGCAAAAAATATATTCAATACTCAGGGTCTGGTTGGAAATTGGTGGCCAAAAGTAGAGCAGATGAATACGAAGTGTTTCAAAAACCCACAAAACCACTTGTCTGAAGGTCTGTCTACATTCTACTTCTGTCTGTCCAGGCCAAACTGTGGATTAACCCTCTGCTCTTTTAACAGCTGTTTTTTTCCATAGTGACTAAGATGGGCGTGGAGCACAGCTTTATTTTCAAGCAGTGCTTTTTATTTTTTTGGTAGGGTTGTATGGCTTGAAGTCACAGTTGTCTCAGACTTCAGTGTTGGATACATTCTCCTTATTCCTAACAGACAAATTCTTAGTGACCTTCACAACCAAAGGCCTGTTGGGTCTACAGTGCCTTGCCTGATCCTATCATGGTTTAGATACTCCAGTCCACCAGACTGGCTGTATAGCAAAGTAACACCAGAAGAAATAAAGTAAAGGCACCTACCATGAGTCGGGCTGCAGCTATCAAAGCCCATAAAACCAAACATTGCAAAATTCAGGGGGTGGGGAGAGATTTGGAGTGTAGCTTTTTTATCCTGGGGTCTGACTCATTCATTTTAATGTTTAACAATGTGACTATTCATAGCTGTGATCATTTGGAAAACTTGGGCCATTATATGGCATCATAAGAAGGGGGGGGAAAAAAGTCATTTTTTGATGTATAAGCTATTTTGATTCCCACACCGTGTAGGTGCTTGAAAATAAAGCTGGTCGCCGCCAGGAGGAGCTGCAGCACGAGCCTGGGCTCAGCATTATCGCAGGTCGGCAGGGGGCTCTAGGAGTTAGAGCACTCAGCTTGTGGATCGAAGCGCTCTGCTTACCAGCTTAAAGAACTTCCTCAGGTTTGCTTTAGGGGTTTTGCTTTCTTCTCTTCTAGGTTTCACTTCCAGCACTTCTGGGCTCCTCTCATCTTTGTCCGGAGTTACAGCTTCTAAAGATGCATCTGCTTTCTCATTGTGAGCAACCTCCGCTTCTTCCGATGCGTTCTAAGGGTTGTTTTGAGCAGACATTAAGAATGCAGGGAAAAAAATAAATACAGGTTAATGAGTGAATAATCGGTAATTCTGGGTTTAGCAAAATGAACAAACAAGCAAACAAGCCAGTTACAAAGGAAACAGTGGTGGTACCTGCTCCTAAACAAAGGAATTTATCTTCAGCTGCAGTTCAAACAGAAAATGTAAATGAAATTACTTCCAGGAGGATGCAATGTGAGCAGGTGACACTTGCTAGAAGCAGTAAAAATGAGCAGTTCCATACACAGCTGATTCTTCTGCCTTCAGCAAATGCCCTGGTAAGTAACATTCTCCCATGCCAAGAACCACTAATTAATTCCCATTCTACCATAATTGTATGAAGAACCGTCTTCCTTTCTGCCATAGAGAAGCTATTATACTAATAACCAGGTAATCTGAACTGGAGACAGCACTTGGCCATTCTGTACCTTTTGCATAAAGGCACACAAAGCTATAAACACGGCATAAGTTACACTTCAGCCTTCAATACCAAATCAAACAAAAGCAGTTACTCTCATCATTGCCATTTTAAACACAGGTTTCTGGTAAAACAGATAGCAGTTACAGCTGAAATGCATGCTGACAGCAAAAGGAAACAACTGCTGTAAGTAAAGCAGAATAATTTGTATTTGATAACTTTAACATACAGGAACTCACATTTAAAGAGTTCTCACAGTCTTTTTACTAAAAGTAATTTCAGCCACATGCAGAACATGAGAACAATTTAGACAATAAGACCAAAGATGCACTGCAGCACCAGATACCATCTCTGACCATAAACGGAAGCCTCATACAGCAACAGCTTTCAGCACTGCTGCCCTCTTACACTCACTGATTGCCACGTTGTATGTCTGGTTTAATAGTCCCTGATGGACTTTTCCTACACAAACTCAGCTGAACACTTAGAGTTGATGTAGACTCCTGACACCAAGCAGCATCCCAGGGCAAAAATTCTGCAGCTGAAGTATGTGCTGTTTGGTAAGTACTTTCTTTTTCTCATCAAACGCTTCCATTTGATACTCTGCTGCTTTTAGTCTGAGCAATAACAGCTGACCATTCCTGTTCACATTTCATGCTGCAGTCATCCTGCATGTTGCTCCCACATTCCTTTCTGACAACTTTTTCGAGCCAAAAAATTATGAGTAGTTTATATACTTCTAACAGAAGTCATTCCATATCTATGTGCCTCTTCCCTCTCATCGTTATGCCTTTAGCTTTATGATATACTCTGAGCTGGGGAGACCAGGGCTGCAGGCCACGTGCAAGGTGTGGACTCAGCATGTGCTTGAAGAGCAGCACGACAGCTGCTCTTGGTGTTTTTTGGCTCCTCTTTTATGGATGAGGTGACTCTGGGAGATGACAGGAATGATGCAGGAATAAACATCACTTGTCCCCTACCACCTGAGATGGCAGCAGTACACACCCTTCCCATGGAATTGCAGATTTAATTCATGTTTATGAAAATTCCAGAGATAACACCTAATAATTTTAGTTCATACTTCTGTCTCCTTCACATAAAGTCAATTCACCATCTATCTCCTTGAAGAAAACAGTTCATTGCATGAGTTGGAGGAGTGGCTCAATAAAGCAGCAGCTTGGCTTCTGGGAGCCCATCACTCAGTGACTGTGGTTTGGGATCATATTACTGTTATTCTGTTACAGCTGCAACCCAGATGAGTTTTGTCTCTCAAGCTACATCTGTGCAATGGCATCAGTGTCACTACTAACAAATGTACCCTGGGGGAAACGCCAAACTGAGAAGCACTGCCTATTTAAAAGAGAGGAGAGCTAAGAGTTGGCAATCCAGAGAGATGGATTTGTTTAAAGTAATTGGTATCTCTTTGTACATTTCTTGTGCATTACTCAGAAGCCTTCAGGAAAATGTGAGCTCAGCTTTAGTACACTTAATTGTGATTTATTGATTGAAGCAGATAAACCATTTACCTACTGAGTTATTTTAATCTGTGCTCTATCAGACGAGGTTGTTGCAGAAGTTCATTTATCTTGAGATCTTCAGCTTGCAATAAAGGGCCACAATCCCTTTCTGTCCTGCCTGCCAGGGCACGTGTTCCAGGTCCAGAGCAGGTAAACTGTGGTGGGGACTTGATAAGTCCTGAATAGTTCTAACATTAATCTTGCATGCTCTGCCCAAATATTTATCTTTGTTTTCCTATGGCACAGTGTGATTGCAGGGTCAGCAGTAAGTGCTGTCATTCTGCTTCTCTTAATAACTAACCTGCTGGCTATTTGTATCAGAGGGACATAAATTCTCCTCAGCAAGAAGAGCACTATATTTCTGTGTTTGTACGACAACAGTTTGTAAGGCACCAGCTTGTTTTGTTTGCTTTAAATAGATCTGCTTTTAAAGACAATTCACAGGGCAGTCTTAATGCTCTGAGATTTCCTCCATTCTTTACTTGCATACTTTTGACCTGATGTAAAGGAAGTGCTGTGATTCTTTGCACTGATCATATAACAACAAGGTTTTGAAGCCAGCTTTTCAGCACAGATATGGGAAATTATGATCTGTAATTTTCTCTTAATATTCCTTAACATTTGCTAGAAATGCTTCTATGACAAACAGTGGAGTAATGCTCGTTATCATTCTCATATGGAACAATCAGTAGAGCTGAAGCAGTTTCAATCTGCAGAGCTGAATGAGGACTTTTATTTTCCTAACAAATACATTCACTTTTAGCCAGAGCTGCAGCATTAACTGCAACACACTGACAGTCACTTCATTAGCTGTGCTTTGAAGTGAAAGCTCATCAGAAGGTGGATATCTGAGAGTCTGCCTGGAAGGAGAGAAGTTGGGTCTGAATTCGGAGTGCTGCAGTTGCTATTTGTTAGTTCTAAAGGACGATACAAGGCTGAATGATGGAACAGCTGTGAGCATTATCGCTCCGCCCTAGCAAAGGAGCTGTGCATGCCAAAAAGAAACCCAGCAAAACAAAACACTGCAAGTAAACTGAGAGAATCCTCAAAGCAAACCAAGTTTGAGATTAACCTCTGCTTTAAGGGCCATTATACACCTATGCCTTTTTTTTAAAGCCTCAAGCTGATTGGGTCACCTCTCTCTCAAAGGAGAGAATTGCTGTCAGCCAAGATACTCCAGCAATGCAACTTGAGCCTTTCATAGGAAAGGATTCAACCTCAAGCAAGCAGGTTTTATTTATTTTATAAATCCTAAGGACCACACTCAGTTTTCCATTGCAGAAGTTTACCCTCAGAAAACTTGCAAGAAATAATTGGTCTTGGGGTGACTCCAGAATCAAAAAAGCTCACATTAAGCATAAATAAGCTTATTCTGCAAAGCTCGATGCCAGATTTCATCTACTAATATAGTTCAGTATATTTGTTACAAGGATTCAAGTCACTCTTAGTGTTTTTGGTAGCAGCCAAAACCAGCCCTGGCTTATAGTGCTTTCTCCAATGTTTTCTATTCATTGAGGTAAACAGCTTTATTTTTATGTAGGTAAAACTGGATCCAGCATTATGAGCAGAAAAGTGAAAGGATTTTGGCAAGACGTGTGCAGCCCTGAGGTGCTCAAGATGCCAGAACTTCTGTGAGAACTGTTGACAAGTTAAAAAGCCACATGGTAGTTACGTAGGCCTAATTTAACCACAATATGGAATACAATATCTGCATCAGTTTGAGCTAATCTTCCTAAATAAGGCTTTGAAATCTTACTAAAGTTCAACCAGATTTCTGAGTTCCCCAATCCCTCCCACACAGGACCTCTTTCCCTGTTTTTCTACAAGAAAAAAATCCCTGTCCATGTTTTTCCTTTCTTGAATACAAAGGGCTTTGTTACTTCAATTATGAAAACACAGAGCTTCAAACCAGATTTATTACTCAGCTTTATGCTGCAGCAGCACACAAACACTGACCAGAAGGACTCCTCATTTCACCCTGATGCTCAGCATACATCCTGCTTCCCAGCCTTGTTTCCAGCTAAGCCAGACTACTCATCTGTAGAGAAGATTTCCGTAGTGATAGTGGCTACGTAAAAATATGCTCCCCCCACCTCCATACAGGTTTCCTGTCATTCTACTTATCCAATTCACCCAGTTCCACTGGAAATGAGTTCCTCAATAACAAATGGTTCAAGCTTGTTTACTCTGTAAATATCTAAACTTTTTCTTTTCTTTTGCAAATAACACCCAAACCATCTCCAGTTTCTCTGCCCACAGGAAAATACAGCTGCAGAAGCTGCAGGGCTGGCTGCTCAGTCTGCATCTGTGCATTTGGAAGCATTTCGTTTCTGGGATTGGAACTTGAACAGAAGCCCAGCAGAGCAGTTATCCCACATCCAACATTTTAGTGAAGTTTAACCCAGCTCTTCTCTCAAAGAAGGAAAGCAGCAGCCTTCAGCTGGTAAAGCACTAAGGATCATGGAAACAGTCAGTCCTAATTTAAGTCACAGTGGCTATTTAACCTGGGGAAATGCATTTCTGTAACCAACTGACCTCAATCACCAAACTTCAAGACTGATGCACTCTCATGATTTATTTTCCATTGAGTAAGAATAGACCCACCAGAACTAAATAATTTCTCAGAAAAGAACAACATTTCTACACCTATATCTCTATTAAGGAGATAACTTGACAAATAATATTATCTCTGGGATTTTTAGTGCTCGTGTTGAACTGATGATTGGTATTTTTTCACTAATGTTATTATTCAAAAACACTACAGCCAGGTTTTAAAAACTGTGGTTTGACAAGATTTTTCCAGAGGAGCCCAATTGCCATTATTGGCAAGGTGTGCAGGTGACAGCCCAAAGCTTGTATAAACATTTGCAGCTGTATATATTATTTGTGTCCCTATGCACTTAGCATGCAGGATCTACTCGGCTTTGCAGATTTGCCTGCTTTACTGTAACCATAATCTCCACAGTAACTCCAGATGTGGGTGATGAGTGAGCAGTGGGGTGGACCAGCTTTAAAATGCAGACATACCTTCTTCCAAAAGAGTTTGCTCAGTGGCATAGGAGTGGATGATCCTTTCTCCTTTGCAGCTTCTCTGGGGGCTTCGGTGGCTGCTGCTGCCTGCTGCTGGGCTGCAGGCTCAGGAGCCTTTGTGTTCTGCTTAGCTGGCTGTGGCTCTTGAGCAGAAGGAACATTTTTGTCTGGTTTTACAGAGGTGACGGGCTGCTGTTCAGTTATCTAGAAACAAACAAACACATCGGCTGATGGAAACAGATGAGCTGACTGCAGTGTGTTTGGGCATCAGCTGGTGCAGGAGGTTGGTGCACAGCATGCTGTCCCTGCACCGGCGTGCAAAGCAGCAAGGTGCAGCGTATGAGCTGCCTTGCCCTGTCTTGAAGTGATGTCTCAAACAGAGGAAGCAAATTACGTAGCAACCCACCCTTCCTAACAGAGAGGATTAACTGATTGAAACAAAAAACACCTTGAACAGTCTTTGAAGCTGAGAATGACAGTGAGATTAATTACCCTTAGACTACATTATTCATACACAGATACCTGGAATCATCCTACTCACTTTGGTGTTAGTTGTCTGTTGGGTCTCCTTCGCAGCCTGGAGGGAAACAAAACAAAGACAAGTCTGACAACGTCAGCTCTCAGTTACCCAGCTCAGGAACTGTCTGTCACAATGCCTCGTATTTTTAGTGAATGTTTGTGGAAGTCCTGGCTCCTGCAACCATGTGATCCCTGACAGAGGCAAGGCTGCCTGGAGGGACTGCCCGTGCCTGTCCCACCTACAGCAGCTCCTCAGCCCTGGGCCGAATTATTTCATGTTAATCTTGCTGTGCTTGCAGTCCTCAACTTGCTTTTTTTTAAAATAAACGTACATTTCCAATCTCATCAGGTAGGACACAACACAGAGGTTTAAGACATTAGATTTTCATGGCTGGCTCAGTCCGTGCCACTTACCACACATACATGGAAGCTGGAATCAAGTCTACTACTTCCAGCAGCAGGCTTTGACCCCTGGGATACAGAACGGAAGGTTTTTGTATGGAGGAGGGTGTAGAAAGATCTCAGGTAAGGAAATCCAGGTAATTGTCAGCCCAGCAGCCAGGTTTTGCAGCGTGCTGCCCTGTGTGCAGACCTCTAGAGAGAGCTGATGAGGGTTGTTTGCAGGAGCCAGGAACTTCTTTTTGTTGTTAGCTATAACAAGTAAGAGCCAGAGCAAATGATAAAAAGTAACATCAGTGCCACGAGCTGATGTTAGTAGTAATGCTGAACATAAGGGATTAACCCTCTCCAGTGAAGTGCCTAGAATTAAACATGAATATTTACACACTTAACATGATCATTTCAAATAAACCAATCCATGACTTATCCATCCAGTTAGTACATTTGGCATTTCAAGGATACAATATCTTAAAGGTGAGGATTTCAGGGCTTTCCTGTCACGTCAGTGTTCTGATCTGAATTCCTTCTATCAGCCTTTCAGATAAACATAGCACCATTTTAGCTCATTTTGTTTATTCTTAATACATAATGAGTAATACCCTGCTTTTTTTTTTCTGTATATTTTCTATACAGAAATAAAATTATGTAAATAAAACAGTGAAGTTCTATGAGACAAGTTTTTTTTACCATAAAATATTAGAGGTGATGCTTTTCTTCCAGATAATGTCTCTAATTCCAGACCCAGATATTTAATAAGAAATCATATCAAAGCCTAAAGCAAAGAGGAGCCATTTTTCCCGACAACAGGTCTTAAGACTGAGATACTTCAAGAGGTTTAGCACCTTAAAACAAACAAACAAAAAAACCTGTTTATTCCTTCTTTTTTTACATAGTGGGAGCCCCAGTTAATGATGGAAAAATTCACATTTTAAATATGTTAAATAAAAATTAATCATTGTCATAGATACAATAACATCCTAATTGTTTAAGTATTTGGCAAGAACTGTAGTCTTAATGCACTGGCAAGATCCCTTCAGTGACAACGGGATGATGGTTTTAATCTCCACAATAAAAAGAACATAATTGTTTCAAATACAATAAAGATCTCCCTTTGCCCTGTGCTCAGATATAACCCTCGAACACAGAGCCCCTTACTCACCCCAGATTCCCTGTGGGTGTTTTGAACAAGCATTAAGTATTAATTACTTTCCTCCCCCAGCCCAAGGGTCTCTGCTTCTGCATTCTTTGGGCTAAACAGCTACAGCTCCCTGCTCGCCTGCCACAGAGCAGCATGGCACGTTAACCTCTTCTGGGAAAAGCAGAAATGCCTTTCACTGAGGATGATGAAGAATTCTAGTTTTCATTTAAAAACCACTGAAAACAACCACTTGCATGAGAAGTGTGCTTTACCAACTACTTTATTTCAAGTTGCCATTGACATCCAGGTTTTTCTCATCCAAACTAAATATAATAATTCATTATCAAATGTTATGATTTAAAATGTTACTTTCCTTTCAAAAGGAAATTTCTTATTTCTCCTATCCTATCTACTGGATGTCCCAGTTCATCAGATCACAATTCCAGCCACCGATTTATGCACATCAATATCAACCTTAAACTTTAGTTGGACTGAGCTCTTAAATCCACTCTATAGTCCAGACATGGATGTATCTGCATGCTCCATTGCTTGTCAGTACCTTTTATGTTCATTTTCAGTGGTCAGTGACATTAGTGAACATTAGTAAGCATGACCTGGGCAGCCCAGAGCACCGTGGGGTTCAGGAATGGTTTCAGAATCCCAAAGGCACACAGATGGTGTATCACATAAAGCACTGCACACTGAGATTGTTTCAGTAACGTGTGGCACAGAAATGCT
Organism: Coturnix japonica; assembly: GCF_054131305.1. Lineage (NCBI taxonomy): Eukaryota > Metazoa > Chordata > Aves > Galliformes > Phasianidae > Coturnix > Coturnix japonica. The sequence goes on along the minus strand of NC_140681.1, from coordinate 13,046,141 downwards.
CACACTGTGGTTTTCAGAGCACTGCAGAGCGCAGCTGGCCAGATCCACTTCAGTTAAAAATGCAGTGATTTCATTCTGGGACAGGAACCATCTGTTACTGCTCAGGGTTCTGCTCATCCCTGAGTTTCATACAGACCTTATGCCTAAACAGTTTGCTAAACGTGCTGTGTCCCAGCTTGGGACTCTCTGCCTTCTTTTTCTTGGCTCCTTTAGTTGGCGATTCTGCCGTCTTCAGAGCAGGCTGCCCACCGCGGCCTTGTTCTGCTTTTGATCCCTTTTGTGCAACATCACATAAGTTCAGTACTTGTTACAGAACTTGCACATTTTGTTTCATGAGAAAGATTGAAACATTTTTATACTTTGTATTCAAAGCAAACATTTCCCTTCTGCTCTGGATAAATTCTATCCCCTCCCACCACCCTCCCGCAGTTCTTCCCCCTCCAAGTAATTTCTCAATTCAACAAAACTTTCTCAAGTAGTGAATGAAATAAAAAGATACAGAAATCCAGTTGATTCCAAACAGAATCAGTTCAATCAGGTATTGAAGGTAGACTTCTGTATTATCCTAAATTCTTCAGTGGCCAACAGAATTTGGGGTCATAAGTTTAAATAGAGCAAATATAACTATTGGAAAAATATACTAAACAGTATTCTACAGACTTAATGCTGTGCATAATGAAGTATTTCTGGAATGTGCAATATCCATATTCATGAGATACCACATGAAAAATTACAAGTTCACGCTAATGTTCATAAGATCAGCAAGAAATAAGGATATAAAAATAATGATATTATGGGTGTTGAATCAAAAAGCATTGGTTTTCTTGCACTCCCTTCTACATGTCTTCAAAAGGCACTGTTTTGCAAATCACTGCCCATTGAAGTTAGAAACAGGATCTCTCTAAAGCTGTGAGCACTTCACTGAGAAACCATTACAACAAGCTTTAAATCAAAGAAAAACTTTGATATTCATGTTTTTATTTCCCTCCCCATTACTTTCATGTATTTTGACAAGGAAAAAAAAGGGGAAAAACCCAAAAGCATTGCTTAAGTGAGCTGTAACATACAAACAAGTCAGCACAAGTGTGAGCTCTGCTGGCAGCCTGGAGCAGATGCCCACGCTGTGTGAGTAACCACAAACACAGGGCAGCGTTCTTCCCACTGCAGGGTTTCAGCATTGAGCCTTGAAGCACTGAGATGCATTCGTATTACTTACTAGAAAGGAACATGTAATATTTTAAGCTGTGCTTGCTAATACCCTGAATTTCATTGTCTCCCGTGGCATTTTTCTCAGACAATTAATTTCCTGATTTAGTTGATATCAAACAAGCCAATATATAATTAAAAATAAATCATTTTCATCATCTTTCAGTTAGAAGTATTCACTCTCTTAAGAGCTTTGAAACAAGCTGACTGAAGATTCCAGGAACTACAGAAACAAGTGACTGAACCCAAAGAAGTAAATCAGTCCATAGGACCTACACCATAAAGCATCAAGCACTGTGGCTGTCCACAACTAACAGGTTAGGAGAAAAGGTCCAAAATAGATAACACAATACTTGTGAGCATGTTGAGATGAAATCTTGGTTTGTTCAGGATTGTTTTGTTCAGTGCAATTACAAGCTTCTTCCAAAGGGATGTGTCCTACAGAAGGGCTGTGGTCAGTTGCATCACAACTGGCCATGTTTTCCCTGTTGTACTTGGTAGCATGGCACTCCCATGTGTGCCCTGTCAGCACCTATCAGGGAAGACTTCAGGAGGTGTTCTGGAGCCAAATGAATGCTTTTAGGTTAGTATAAACTTGCAAAGGATCAGTTCACTCCTATGACTCAGCTGAGCATTGTTTACTCTGTAGGCTAAACTCCGTGTTTACACGGATGGAGTGACAGCCATGAAGGGTGTGCCCGTGCTGCTGAAAGCACACATCTGTAGGCACCCAATTAAAGCCAGGGGCTTTCCTGATGACAGCATATTGCTACATAGCCACTATTCAGCATGAAGACAAACTCAGCGGTGCTGCGCACCTCTGCACATCACCAGGAGGGAGTGCGCTGTCATGCTTTGCTGTGATGTTACTCTGAATTATCAGGGAAGAAAAAAAAAAAATCAGAAAAAAAATCCATCTTTTTATCAGTGAGAAAAATATTATTGAGATCGTTGGAATGTACCAGCCCATGGGTGATAAAACCCAGCTCCTTCCTACAAAGCAGATGCATAAGCAGCAGAAATGAGAGTACAACTGGGACTCAAATACACAGTGGCCTCAGTGCCACCCAAGTAACGCAAAACAGCAAGCAACACTAAAGCCCTCCAGTGCTTGGGAAAGGCTCAGACACACTTGGAAATGCATCTAAGACAAAAGTATTTTCAGAGGTAAAGACGACCATTATTTCATTATGCACATCAACTGTCGTAGGAAATGTAAAATTTTGATGGCTGACACATTACCCATTTTAATACTTTTTTTTTTTAAATATATAGTGAAAATGTCATTCTTTGGATCAGAAAAATACTAGTGAAGATAAAGGAATTCTCTGTGAAAAGCAACTCACATTCAACCACAGTATATAAAACCTTTGCATATCCTGCTAGTCATCTGAATTTGTTTACCCTCACAGGTGTGATAGCAAACCAAACCCCAACTGCATATTTGTTTCTAAATTACAGCAGGCCTTCACCAGTCACCTGTTGTAGGAGCACATGATAATGGCTGGATACCACATTGAGCAGCTGGAGCTCTCAAAAAGCTGTTGAAAGAGCCCCAGACTCGCACTGAAGGGGCAGTTTGACGCTGCCTTTTCTGAACATCTTAGAAAGCATCAACCTTGATCAACAGCTCCCAGAACTGAGCTGAAACAAATTAAACCAGAGCGTACTCAAAATGTTCTGGAAAAAACCTTCATTGTAGTACAATAGTATGGAAACTGAATTGGATAAAAAGGATAAAAATGGGATAGATAAAGATGCTGATGGCAGAAGTAATTTGTTACATGAAAAGTGAGTGGAAATAACATTTTTAGGGATTTATTCTTGGTGTTACTTAGATTCTTTTTCATAGGCATTGCAGGGGAAAAAATGTTGTTCTAGTCAAAACAATGTAAGCACATTTTATCTGGGTGTTCCCAGCTCTTGGGACAGCCCGTGATGTGCCTGAAACACTGAGAGGAGAAGGCAGCAGCTTAATGCAGACTGTCTCACAATCCAGCTTCTGTTGAAACTGTTATAAGCTTTGGTGTGAACAGTGGGAAAGAAGGGGGAAAGAGAAGTCCTTCAGCACTTACGTTCTTTCCATTTTAAAAGATTATGTTTTCAAATCTAAGTTTTTTTTTACAGCCCTCACAGTTTTCACAAATACGGTAAATACATTGACTCAGTTTGAGATTTTCACTCTGTAATAACAAAGGAAGGCCTTCATAGTGAAGTCTTTCTGGACTTCACACATAAAGGACCCTCACTGCTCATGTGCTGTAAACAAATCTCCTGGCAGTGGAATCCAAGGAAAAAACTGGTTTGTTAAAGGGAACACAAGAGGCCATGTCTGCCTGCTGCAAGAGGAGTTTCTACATGATAAGAAGTTGACCTCCCAGCAGGAACACTAAAAGGTCTGACTTTGGGATGCAAACAGATCCTCATTGCTGCATCTAGGTGGAAGAATCCTCAATGGCACCGGAAAATACAGCTCTCCCTCTGCAAGTCCCAGCCCTGCCCATTGTAGCTCCCTCACCTTCCTAAGGTCTCTGCTGTGAGGAACAGCCCACTAGTTCCAGCTGTGCTGTGGGCCAAGGGTGCTTCAACCTCCTCCACTTGAAGATGTGGTCCTGCAGGAGGTGTGTCTGCCCCGATCCAGCTAATAGAGCTGCTGTGCCTGGGGGCCTCTCGTGTCCCTGGTGCAGCACTGCAGCTGTGCATCTTTGCCATTTCTCTGCATATGTACCTTATGGGATGTGTAGAGCCACGTATTTTATCCAGCTCTACGAGAAAACTGGGCTTCTGTAGACTCAGGAAGACTCCATTGCAAGGACTTTGCAAGGGCAAGTCACTAACAAACAAAAACATTGTCAGCTCACAAATCTTATAGAAGAGGCTACAGATCTGATCTTGACTGCAGCGTATGAGATAGTTACACTTTACTCATGGTCATCTTCCTTTCCAACTTATTCAGATGGAATAACATTTTAAATTATTACTGCAAATGATAATATCAGTGGGGAGGAAGCAATACAATGAAGAAATACCTGCATTAAAGCCCATATATTTACCAGCAAGAAAAATGAGGATCTGCCTACCTTGTCTTCAGGTTCACTTCTGGCTTCAGCTTTGCTTGGGGAAACCTTAAATACATTTGAGGAAAAAAAAGTCATATATAAATCTTTCAAAAGCTTTGAAGGATCATCTGCTTGGTTCTAGTAAGTCGGTTTTGTTTCCTGAATACAAAGGTGAGAGCACAGACTTTCTTCCCCATACACTGGAAAGCTTCTAAAACAAATATTTCTGAAGAGTAACCTAAAGGCAGTACAAAGATGAAAAATATATGGAGCAAAAATTGTATTGGTTGTATAAAATTCAATAATTCCATATAAGTGAAAATTATTAAAAAACTTAAAAATCAGTGCTTCAATATTAAGAAGATATTAAAAGCAGACAAAGCCTCCAGGTCTGCAGGTGTCTGTGCAGCTGAGAATGATCTCAGAGTAGGTCAGCATCACTGACTCACAACTGCACTGTGCCTGCACCTCTCTGTACCTCTCATACCGTTCCCAAAGGTGTCTGTTTGGCTTCATTGTTCCTCAGTGCACATGACAGCAAGTACACTGCATTAAGCTAAGCATGGCCACATATGGGATCTTTACAAGAACTCAAACTGAACTCCCAGATGAAGAGGAGGAGCAGTGCTTACCAGTGTTTTAAGGAAACTCATGACGGAGTTGTTGTCCACTGCAGCAGCTGGCTGGGAGCTGTCTTGCTTTACTTCTGCCTTTTCAGGCTGCCCAGCAGTGAGACCACTGACACCTGCTGAGTCCTGCAGAAGGTCCCTCTGGTTGCAGTCATCTATCTCCTAAGAAATGAGGGCAGAGTTTCCTCAGTCTCAGCCTGCTTACTTTGCAGTGGAATGCAGAAGTAACATTTGTGACTCGCATTATGTTCCACAGAGTCACAACCTTAATTCCAACCATATTTCTCCAGCCTACGTCTTCAGAACAATTGAGCATTTATGCAGCTCTTTCCCCTCTTTTCTAATATATTCAGCATTTGCTGTTGATTGGAGGAGCATTGTTCCCAGCTACCAAGTGTAACAGAAGTAAAGTTGCACACAGCATCCCAAACAACACGGCTTTTCTCTTTCCAAGGCCAAACTTGCGAATAGAAACAAATACTGAGATCTCAGTCTTTGATGGCTCAGTGTCTGATTGTACCATACAAAGATTTCTTCCGACACCCTGTTATTTTGCAACTCCAGGAATAAATTATCTTGTGAATACAAACATGGTATAGATTAAAAAGAAAAAAGTAACAACTCAGGGTAATCCTTTTGAGCCAGACTGAGCTGACTCCTTGCCGGAATTACATTTATCAGAGCCCCAAAACAGTATTCCAATAGCCTCTCAAAGACTGGCTATTGTTCTAAGTGGCACCAATATATATATTATTTTCTCAAACTTCCAAATATATGTACTCAGCTGGTGCTATATTGACCAGAAAAAAAATATTAAAGAACATGAAATTGTACCCAGGAAACTTTTGACTATACCAACAGATTTAGAAACACTATTCTTATAGAACTTTTAAAGAATCTACTTATTTTGTACATCTTTTCTTCACTAAAGGAGAATAAAAAACAATAACTTAGTGAAGAGTTCAGGAGGTTAATCTGGCATTAGAAAAAGTGAATACAGAGTGACCAATCTTGATGCAGCTTTTAAGGAGCTAAACAGACAGCTTTACTTACAAGAACAGAATTCTGTAATTCTCCACCCACCATGTTCCAAATTTACCCATGAAGAAACACAGCGCAGTAGTTCAGAAGGTTTCAACAGGCTATTTAGGAGTTACTTGCAAGGTCCTAACACACCACTTTGTCCAGCTGCCAGTCAGAGGCCCAAGTGGTTCCAAGAACAATATGTCCCATGCAGAACGCATGCAGACATGCCAGCTCTGGCAGCCCTTCCTCCAGGGATGCCATCTAAAGAGTGCTGGCTTTATGAAAAATGCTGGCTCTATTTCAGATATTAAAGAGGCAACAAAAGCATGAGGCAAGAAACCCAAGTTCTCAGAGTAGGTCACCATTTAGGCAGAATATTCATCACTAAACAAGATTTTAATTACAAAGTGTTTGATGCTATAAGAAAAACAAACATTTTTACATGTGCTCAAACCAGGGCTCTCCCTGCTTAGACCGTGCATCATTTAGGAAGAAGAAAACTGCTAAACACCACAGCAAACAGCATCTGAACTCACTGCAAAAATGACAGTCACCACCTCTGGCAGCACTAGCAGGGTCTCCCCTGCTAATTCCAAACTGCCCAGCAAATGTAAATGCTATTGCAGATCATGAAGAGATTCACTCCAGAAACCCCTGCAATCACATGTGCAGAGCACAGAGGCCACCAAGTGACCCCCGGCACACAGAGCCCCAAGACCTGAAGTCCCAAGCCAGACTGATATTAGCTATCCCAATATAACTTGGATAGATGCAGTGATCCTTCTTGCCATCCACAGGAACGCTGCTGTAAGGAAGGAGTACAGACTCAAGCCTTCAGCACATTAATCAAGGAGAGATAGCATGGAGTCCTATAGTAACGCATTTTAAGAGCCATTGTCAAATGACCACAGAAGGCTCTGAAGCAGCTCACTGTGTAATGCATCATGAGGGCCCTGAAGGCAAATAGCAATGAAAGGAACCTCTCAGAGTAACAGAAGAAAGTCACCATTAGAAGTTAACAGATCCCATGCAAATGTTCAATTCATTTCTTTGGGGATCCAAGTTTGGGGGTAATAAACACCTTAAGTACTTACACTGTCGTTTAGGTTCAGCCATTAGAAAAACACTTAAAAGAATGTATTCCTGCCAGCACTTTTGTTTGTATGAATCACAGCTCAGTGAAACATTACAGGCATATAATTTATCTTTTCTTTGGCTTACATAGTAAATGCTTCATGAATTCATGAATTCTGTCCTTGTTTTAATTATGCTGTCTTCTGAATGTAGTTTTGTGGACCACAAAAATAAAGAGTGTTTCACCAAACACAGACTGTTTGTGCAGCTCTTAAGCTACAACTGTGGAATCTCTCTTACTTACCAGCAATGCTGCTTGTTATGCGCTGGCACTCAACTCAGGGAAAGTCTTCTTTTGCTTTTACAGAGAGTACAAGCCATCACCCAACAAGAAATAGAAGAAACTACGGCAGCAATATCTGGATTTTTAGTATGGTTATCTGGTAACAGTTTGGAGTTAATAAAGCAACAGTAATTAATTTAGATTTGGTCGTTCCTCCATCCTACATGAGAATGAGCAACTTTAGAGGAAACAGAAGGCAACTGCACTGCAAGGCAGAGCCTCAGCTTTTGTTTTAGGAACACGGTTATTCTGGCAACATACCAGGAGTGTTTAATTGCTACTTTTCTCTCAGGAAATGCCCTTATCAACCATTTCCCTGTCCCCAGCACATACTCCCTCCTTCCTATGTTTGAGGAATGAAACACAAAAATTATCATCAGGAAACTCAAGGGTAAGGTTAGAAATTTCACTCTCCCTTACGATACAGTCCTCCAGATGAACAGTGCTTCTAATTCATCCAAAATAGCAAAAAAGCTTCAGAATTTCTTGTTCTGTTCTCACCCCTTGGGGGATGTTCATCAGAAATGCCGGGCTGGTCTATCCCAGTTACCAGCCAATCCGTAACTCAGACCTCCAATTAAAGCTACTTCAGCTTATTTCATTAGAAAACATCTCCTGCCATGGTACTTCCACAGAACAAACTGTGACCTTTTGCATTCTGTTTACAGTCTCAGCAAAACAGGAAATTATTTATCATTGTAAAACAAGCAATTGTTTGTAAAAAAAAAAAAAACTATTCCAGCAAACAGCAAATCTTACACTGTGTATATATCAACATCTGCAGGAGTTTCCAGTGTTGAAAAACTTTATGGTAATAGCTAGAAACAGAAGTGACAGCAGCACGCCAAAGAGACGATTCATTCTGATCCATGTCTCTGCAGTGAATGGCTGGATACACTGCTAGGCTGAGAATACAGATGCTTTACAGTTATGTGTATAGATGAGATACTGGTGGTGAGTTACACATCTGAAACACAAAGGTTAAAAGTGTAACCTCAGTCTTACAAACTAAATGTAAAAACTGGAATATTCTTAAAGACTGTACAAGTAATGAGATCTTCACATCTGAGGAAATGTAAAATAGAGAAGTAATAGAATAGAAGTTGAAGAAATGTTTGGGGATAGCGAGAATTGTCAGTTCTAGCACTGAGCATCCGCTGAGCCACGTTCAATGTTACTTTTAATAGCTTCAGCGCAGCTGTGTTATTTGAAAGCCTAAAGTAATCAGATAAAAACCATCATAATGAAAGTGGCACGTAGAGATTCCAACAAGGGGAAGACATGCAGCCAATGTCTGTCTCCTGTTTTCCCAGCCTGCACAGGACCTGGACCTGCACTACATCCCCGGTAGTATGGACCAGCACCACCACAGTGAAACTACTAAGAGTGATGCCACTTACACTCAGTCCATAGGCTGGATGTTCTCAATAGTTAGCTGCTGAAAATCAATCCTACACTGTTTTTACTGATTTCAGACTTAGCAGGAAGTGTAAAAATCTCATCATGCTATCCTTGATAAATAAGCTTTATTTGCTTTAGGGCTGAAGTGAAGCCTTACTGTAGGCAATGAACCGTACCAGTGATGAGCCTGAGAACTGAGATGTTACACTCATTATGGCAACAAAGGACAGTAACAAATGGATGACTTCGGATCATTTATCTTCTATTACTACCTGTCCTTTTGTTTCAGAAGGATAACATTTGGGTTACAAAACGGCTACTGTTAGAAGTAACAACACATTTCCTTGATGAGCCACACTAAACCCAGATCTGTTTTCAGCTCCTTTGTCTGGCAAACTATCTTACATTGCATTCTCCCCTCCTGCAAAATCAATACCAAGGACTGGATTTCCTTGACTAAAATTTGCAGTGACTGATAGTACAAAAGCTTTTACTACTACTTATCCCTCAACATAGCTTGCACAAGATTCAATAAATAGACACTGCTCAAGAAGAGCCATTATTCCATGAGAACTTCTTTCTACTCTCTGGTATCAAACTCCAGGCTTCTAAAGCACAAGTAACAATTTTACTTTCAGGTATTTCACCCTTTATTTGTAGATGGTCACTCTTCACCATCCAGACTACTGAGTGTTAATACTGTTACCTTGCCTGTGCATGGATCAGAGCTGCTGCTGTCCTGCATTCCTCTCCCAGCAATTACCTCCAGTGATTTTAAGACCACCAGCTCACTCACTGAGCCATCCCTGCAGCAGGTTGTCCCGTGCTCCTGTTATTCCTAGTTGTCATTAATGTGGCATGGAAAGCCCTCTCCCAGCACTTGCCTTCTCTGTTGGGATGCTGTTAGAAGCATTCTGCTGCCTGGAAGCCTCTTGTGCGGTGCTGTGCTTGTCAGGAGCACTCAAAGGCTGCCCACCTTCCTGGGTGCCCGTCTGCTCTTGGTTCCTCTCCTTCCCCTTGTCCAGTTTGAAGATCTTGTCAAAAAAGTTGACTTGTTTTGGCTTCAGCACAGCCGCATCCTCTCCCTCAGGTGTCCCTGGTGCTGTGGGGCTGCTGAGTTGAGGTGTGGGTGCCAGCAGGGCCTGATCTGGCTCTTTATGGGTGCTGGGCTGAGGCACAGCTGCTGCAGTGGAAGCTGCGCTGTCACTTGGTGCTTTGTTTGTGCCGTGCTCTGAGCTGACATCAAGCTTCGCCAATCCAACTGATGAATCTGATGCTGGGTCTTCAGTACGCCCTGGTACAGACCATGAAAACGCAAAGACAGAGCGGAGCTTTGCAGATGGCAGAGCCCTGCTGGCAGCTCTCCCAGCAGCCTCCCCACCCGCCACAGCAGTGCTCCGCTCCTTTGTCTTTGGGGAAGAAGCAGCTGCATTATCCTGAGCAACACTCTCCTTCACATCCACTGCAAAAAAGTACAGAACAGTAATTACCCCACACAGCAAAGAAGTTGTAAGGGTTGTACAATTAAGCATGGTGACCACCCTCCTTAATAAAGTAGTTTGAGACGTGGAGCCCCAGGAAGGACCACACAGTGCAGCTTGTTTAAAGCTCCTGGTTTTTTTTCCAGCACTGAGCACAAGCAGCAGTTGATCTGTAGGACCAGCTCTTCTGATTTGCCATCCTGTTGTCCTACACTGATATTGGTGCAAATTCTATGCTCTGTGCAGCCCCTGATGTTGCCTCTTTTTATTTAATTATTTAATTTATTTAATTATTTAATTTATTTATTTTATTTAATTATAGCTGGGCAAATTGTCAGTCTCAACCTCACTTGCTAAAATTCAAATTAAAAATTCCTGTTTTCAGAGCAAAGTTGAAATTATCTCAAGTAATTCTTATAATCTTTAGGCAATATTGCACTGTGTTGCCAATGAAGCCTGCCTAAAATGCTGTCCCCCACAGCATATGATTCCAATATTGATTCATTTTTAAAATTCCTTTTCAAGGTAAGGAAAACTGAACATTTTTAGACTGCAAAATCTCAACCTACTGGCTTTTCACAGTAGAGTTACACCAGCTTATCAACAGAGATGTGCTGGCGTGCCATCATTTACACATCAAGTGAATTTACTTAAACGCTCTCCAGCTGCAAAAGCAACAGCTGTCAAAGCACAGACTGCTGCTGCAAGAGTCACAGCAGAGGCCAGCATATCTCACCAGCCACCAGGAAGGCATGCAATTTGCTTCCAACATTTTACATCAGACATTTGCTTTCTTATTGTGTTTTGTGCATGTGCAGACAAGCAGAGGGGCACAGACTTCTTCCATACATGTTCTGCCCAGGTAAATAGATGTTTGTTTCTTCGTGCCCTCTAATAGAGAAAATTTCTTGCCCTAAATGTTACTGGTAGGGCAAGAAAATAACCTATGCTGGCAAGACTACTTTGCCAGTAATAGTCTACTACAGTATTCCACCAAAATCAATTTCAACATACTGATGTGCAAAGAGAAGGTACAAATAATTAGCTATTATGTCTGTTGAGCCACTAGGCATCAGTTACAGTTCCCCAAACCTCCTGTATTCTGGATGAGACAAAGAACTGAAGATATAACTACTAATTATAGCTGGAAACTTGGGAAGAAAAAGCAAACACATTTCCAGCTAAAGCAGAAACAATATGTACTGGAAAATAATTGAAATAAATGCCAAACTTCTGTTTCATGTAATAGATAAAAAACAAAGCACAGTTTTTAGTATAAAAATAGAATGTAAGATCATCATCAACAAAAGTAGCTCAAGAACCTATCAAGCTACTTTTATCTCTAGTTATAATTGCAGGAATGAAAGACCTGGAAAGCATCATTGGCATGTGCTCTGCAGCACATCTCTTGTGTCAAAACAGCCCCAAGTGCTTCAGAGAAAGTCTGCTCAGACACCAGGCAAAGCAGGAGAGATCCTCCCACAGGAGAAGGGGTATTAACGTGGTGGGTGAACAGAAGGATTTGATGCATGCCATGTACACAGCAAACTGCAAAGGAGAAAGTTTTTGAAATCATGTTGTTGTTGTTTGGGTGGAAATGTTGCCACTTTAACAACATTTTCCAGCCTCTTGACACATCTCATTTCAGCCTTTTTGTTTTGTTTTGTTCCCACAAAGGTTTTCATTTTCAGCCAAAGTCTCTATTATTGCCTGGAAGCGTACAGCGATGTCTGACTGAAAGCACCTCTGGACTGCTTCCCTCTCTATAACCCATTTTTCTCTGAATCAGGGTTGGCTCTTTACACCCTTAACAGCAGCTTAAGCCACACTCTGTGTGAGCATCTATTTTTAATACTCAGTTTTTTCAGTTACATTCCAGATCCCTTCTTAAAACACAATCCTTCTCCTTCGCCTTTTTTTGTTAGTCTTGTTTCAGCAGCTATGTTCACTCTCATAGCTAACACTGTCAGGGATCATCTTCAGCAAGGTCCTGTGATGTCTCATGTTTGCAACTTCTTGCCTCCTGCCCTTTCTCTTGCTGAGTCTTCCACAGTGCATCTCTTTTATCACTGTTGAGTGAGGAACAACCTGTATCACCAAGGTGATGCACTGTGGAAGACTGGGATAAACTGCTGCTAGCTCTGCCCCCTTCCCTTTGCTTGTTCACTGAGCACTTTTAGCACTTGAGGTTCAGAAAGGCCAGCACCATACATTAGAAGTATCTCTCCTTTTGCCACAGAGAAAGATGTCAAGAAGACGTAAGGGAACCACTGCTACTTAAATGGATTTACAGGAGGAAAAGGTGGATGATAGCACTGTGCAGTGTCTGCAGCCCTGAGAATCAGAAGCAGGAAAGGCAAGCAATGGAAAGAATCCCAAAGCCCACACATCTGTCAGCCTGTTTGAGAAGAAGCAGCAAAGTCACCAACCTGCTCACCCAGATGTGAAGCAGATGGTGATGGGGCTCTCCCAAATGACGTTACTTCCCCTGGTCATATTAAGTTAACTTTCATGATTCCATTTTTTCATTATATTAGCAGATATAGATTTCATACACTCATTTATCAACTCTATCATTTAATGCATAGCACATGGTCATACCTCTGGCAATCTAACAAGATGAAGACCACAAACCTATCTGTTATCACAGCCCTCTTGCTTCACTTGCCTTTTGCTGCATGAAATGAGTATCTGTGCTATTTTTGCCCCCTTTTTCCCCAACATGAACCAGATTTTCTTGATACAAAATCTGACATGATTTCAGTGGTATTCAAGTAGTAAATGATTCAACTGTTCCTGGATCATTAATAAAATTACAGAGTAATATCAGTACAGCCCAGTCCAATATTTCAGCTTGCTACTTAAACTAGTTAATTATGTTAACGAGTCCATCTAAGCAAAATAATAACATATGCTTAATTTTACATGTTAAAATTAAAACATGCACTTATTTCTTAAGTCTTTACCCAGCTTTTATTTACTGGCCAGGACTCTGCTGGCTTACACTAGCAGAAACACACAGTGATGGGCTTGTAGTTTTAATGGGTAGCCATTTCAACTGACTTCTTACAGCTAGGTGGCATTAGGAAATTAGCAGGGAACGGGGCATTCTGATGGCAATCAGTACCATCTGCTTATTTCCATACCAGACTCAATTATTTTTGTCTACATTTTGATTTTTTTCAACTGGATGTAACAGGATATAACAGGCTGAGAAGTTTCTCTTAACAATGAATAATAGAATAATATTTTCTTTCCTTACTGAGATTGGAGAGAATTGTTGGCTTTCATTATGATCTGAGAACAGAAAGAAATCTAATACAAGGAAAAAAGTGGTAAAATTAACTTAGCTGAATATGTAGAGACACAAACTGAAGCAACACTGTGACAGTGAGCACTGCTTAATATGGCTCCAGAGCCAATGAGAGGTAGTAGGAGAAATAAATGAGGCACTGAAGTGCAAGGGGAGAGAAAGAGACATTTCTGGGGCTGAGAGCAATTGCCCATGAATATATGGAGACAACATCCCAAAGTTGCTCACAGCCCAGTTTTTAGCACTCAGACCACATACTTCACAGCTGATATTCAGAAAGGATACAAACAAAGAAAGCAGGGTTGAGCTGCTGACAGCCATCTTCCCTTAGAGGCCAGGACCCAGCCAGCCTCCAGCAGCATCATATGCCAGCCTGGTCACTGCCCTGCTATGCACATCATGAGATAGGTGATAAATGCTCTCACTGAGCAACAGCTTACCTACATCCCTCCAAAAGCACCTGATACCTCTCTTCCATTTTCTGTTCTTTACTTCACACAGAAAAGCATTGCACAACAGCCAAGCCATGGCAAAAATCATACTACTTCTAAACTAACACCCACAATTCACATATAAGCATAAATCGACCACCATCAAACTGTTCTTGCCCTTTGGTACTCCATGCTGAACAGACTCAGATATAAGACATGAAACATGAATTCATCACTTAACCTGAGACCATATGTCAATGCTTAGCATTGCTCCAGCATAAAATTCTCTTTTGTAGCAAAAAGAGGTTTAAATGCTTCCCAGTGCATACCTCCACCATTCATTGTAGGAGAATGAGCCTGAACAAATACAGCAGATCCATTTTTGACAGTTGTAGGAGATTCAGGTAGAGCCTGAAAAGCCAAATGAAAATGTTCTTAGGATTAGATACACCATGAGATTTAAAATGTAATGACTGCAATAAGTTGTAGCCAAGGAAAGTGAGCGTGGGCAGCTCTTAATTACCTGGTAGCTTATTACTGGACACGTGCAGTCTTCTTCAACTTCCTCTGGTGCACTCCCTGTGTTCCCCATAGTTCCTATGAAATGGAGAGGAAGGAAAAGCACAATTCTTGTTCTCATTTATATCAGTTTACCAAGCAATTCAAATTGAGAGACAACCAATGTCAATAGACTTCAACAGGCTGTTTAAACTCCTGATAAGCCCCACCTGTTTTCTCAAAAGCACCTGCCCTAGTCATCAGTGTTCCAGCCTGGTCACTCCTAGTGGCTCACAGCTACTTACTGGAAATGCCATGGATTACATTCTTCTTTCTTGAGGAAAACTGGAGGAGTCACACTTACACTGCTTATCTGGACTCTTCAGATAGGAAACAATTGGGTTTAATAGCAAAATAAGGTGGAAAAGACTGAATCATATGAAGGAATTACAGCAGCTTTGTGGAGGTCTACATTTGTGTTGTTGCTGTTTAAATAACAGGAGAGAAAAAAAAAAAAAAAGAAAAAAAAGATGCTTATGGCTGTTAAATGTGGGGCAGCTCCAGGCAGCTTTGCTACCCAGCTGCAGTTCATAGGTGGCTGAGGGGGTGTTCCCTGGGCTAACTTCAGCAAGGCAAGCACATAAATCAGCCCCCATGGTGCTTGCTTATAGTCCTGGTTGTGTTTTTGGAGCTCAGTGCATCTTGTGTTGATACAGCTGTATCACCGCTGCCCATATTTGGCAGTTTTAAGACCACTTCTTGCATTCATTCATGTTGGAGTCACAGCTCTGACTGCAATCCAAGCATAATCTTGGCTTGTTAATTACCGGTAGCTCATTAAATAATTAAAACTTCAATCTGAAATATATTTATGTACCCTCTGAATTCTTTATGCCTGTGAACTGTAAATTCTTTGGGACCAAGCACATCCCCTGCAATGTGGTTGAAGGTCGAATGTAGAGGAAGGTTCCTATTGACTTTGGCTTAGGATACACATTAAGCTCTCACAAGTAAACAATAAGGAGAGACCTTTCTGAGACACTCCTTGATGGAGGATGGTCTCCAAAGAGAGGAAGGCTGAGGACTGCAGCCAGTTCTAGCCCCGGTGCATCCTACTGGATGCCTGGCACAGTCACCATGAGTGCTAAGCATCCAGTATTGCTTTGGTGCACCTCTGTGTGAGTCAGGGGAGTTGTAGAGGCATGGTGGAACAGCTTCTTCCTTAGTGCTTTCATTAAGCGTCATTGGCTATTGCAGAGAAGGAGGAAAATAATTGTTCCTTGAAAACTGAACCTCAGAATCAGGAGGAAGCTCTCATTTCAGCCTATACATCCAGTGTCTGCTTCCAGTTATTGTTCCAGATGGTGGGTTCTTGCTAACCACAATCTATGTACAAGCCTTTTCTTTACAGAGAAATTCAGGTCTGATTTCTATTCTATGCTGCATCCTAGTCAATGTGAAATACAAACTGGGCTTCTCTTCAGGCCTATTTTTTGTTCTCTGAGTTCCCAGTGCTGAGCTGAACACTGAATAACCCTCACTGAAGGATGCTGAAACATGAACTGCGATCGTGTCCAGTTGAGAATCACTGCACTGATGGCAGCTGTAGAACAGAGCCTTGATTTCAGATGCAGACTTATTTTATGTGGGTTTTATCTTCTCAGCTGATTTTTCCACTATAATTCAGAACTTCTTTATTGTGGAAAACAGCCAGCATCTCCCCATGGATGTACAGTGCCCTCTTGTCCTTGATATGCAATTCTGTTTCTTAGCAACATTGAATATTATTCCATTGGAAGAGAAGAAAACAAGATTCAAATCCTACAGCTTACTCTCAGTGGTAAATTTAGTATCTTGTTGAATCTGGAGGATTTACTTTTGTTTTCCATTCCCAAGGCCTCCTGGTTTATGCCAGAAGACAACTTAAGCAGAGGATGGAATATTTGCAGGCTGTGTGCTTCCTCTTTTGCACACACTGTAAAATCAGAACACATCTGAGAGAAGTAAAATCCTATCATTTTTTCTTATTTTTTCTACAATGATTTCTAGCTTGATTCTCAGTTGCTCCAGTTTCCTGCTGATGCAGCTCTACTTACATCAGATAAGTTATCTTCAACTCATACAGAGCAGAGATCACAGGCTCTGATCTCTGGTGTATTTTATCGTGGAAGAAAAATGACCCATCTTCTTCAATCTATAATACTGACTGAAATAAAACACATGCAGTGGTTATGTGGGCTTTTAAAATATTACCACTCATGAGAAACCAGAGAAGACTCACAGGCTATTTTTGCTAAAAGACTGGGACTAACTTGCTGTGTAACTGCCCTGGAATACACCCCAGAAGACAGAGCTCCATCATGAATGTATACACATGCATGTATGGAGTATCTTCCCAGACTTCTGCCTCCTTGCAATAGCAGTTGATTATTGCATTGGGAGTTAAATGGTTTAAGCAGTATTACAGCTGCAGCAAAGTGGCAACAGAAGAATGATGGCAGCTCTGTAGCAGTTCCTCACAATACCAAACTCATATCTGGTCCAGCTTGTCCAGTAAAATTAGGAAGATTTTCATGCATGTATGTTTCTGTTTCTGCCTTATTTTAAAGAAAAAAAAATGAAAGGTCACTGCCACCTATAGACAAAACCGAGAATCGGCAGAAGGGATATCATGCAAAATGGTCCAAATTGGCAGAGATTCAAAAAGCCAGTTGAGCAATGTCACAGTGATTCACTTCTGGCATTGCACCGAGGAGCTGCTGCTGCAGAGGCTACGGCTATTTATATTACATTATTAATCATGGCCATTTGTGAGTGGTAGAGGACCCACTGGTGCCTTTAGTTCCACGTGTGAAAACATCACGTTGATCTCTGTGGGAAGCTGAGAGCACAGAGCAAACCTTCCCCAGAGCCGGGAAGTGCTGCTGGAAGATGTTCATACTGAAAGCAGGGAAGGATCCTGATGCAAGAACGTATTTTAAAATGTGAATAAACCCTCAAAGGTTGAGAGGAAACAGAGTGAGCACATTCTCAACTTTAGGGTTCCTTTATAGAAAGATTAACCTCCAAAGATATTATTTACCCAATCTGGGGGCTCACAGCCCTGCTGGAATGTAGCCGGACTGGTTTGGAAGAAGCACTGCCAGCCTGCGGCCAAGACACAGCTCAGAAACCCTTCCTTGCCCGGCTAATGCTTCAATTAAAGTAAAGAAAAGAACCTGAATGTCAAATCATACTTTAAAGATTGTTGTTATGCCACATGAACTGTAGCAGGAGCATGAGCTCCACGCTAGGTAAGACATCTGTAATACACTGACCAACCTGCAGTATTACAACCACCTGTGTCACAGTGTTTGCTAACATAGAAAGTACCGGCAGATTCAACTGATTCCTCACTAAAACTTGTTATATGTTACACTTAGATGTCACAAGAGAACCATGATCAGCTTCACCCAGTTCACTTCGTATATCATTTCACTATAGATATGTCTACTCCATAAGCATTGGAATGAAACCAAAAAAGCCTTGCATAAGTTCCAGAGGCAATGAGGGACCTAACATCCATCATTTCACACAAAGAACATATACACTGTGTCAGTAGGGTGAGGGCTCTCCAGTACGTCTCTATAGACTGTCTCTTGGTAACAGATGAACATGGGGCTGTTTCTGGGCAGAGAAGCATTGCTCCCGCTCTGATGCACATGGAGCCAGGCAAGCAGAGGATTTAGAATGTCTCTTAGAATGTCTCCTTACCTTTCTTCTGCGCAAATCTCAATTGCTCCCTGGCAGGAAAATATAACTCAGACACGTGAAGGGTAGGATGAAACCAGGAGACAAATACATCTGAGGACTGTCAATGACCACGGGGAAGAAATGAACAGACAATGGACAGGAAAGTGACAGAAGGAAGGATTGGGTTGACTCACCCAGAGCAAACAAGAAACACCCAAGAACAATTCAAGCTGCAGCCAGGAAGCTGGCTGTGCATTCAGGACATGCAAAATTACAGCCCTCGAGGCTCTATGGGCAGTTTTTAATACAATCCCTTCAGCCACTTTGCATTGTAGTCAAATGGGAAAAGCAAAATTGTTCAAACATTCACACCCTTGTTTCAGGGTGGGAAAAGCTCAACAATGGCACAGAGGTGAACAATCCCAACCCGGATGGTAGAAGGTCTATCAGAAAGGAGATCCTTTTATTCTTCTGTCTTTTTGTGGAAAATACAAATGCATTGAAAGGGAAAAATCATACTAAATATGTTAATGCCCAAAGAAAATAAGCTGAGGACTTGCTGGAGCTCCCAGCCCAACTTAACATGGAGCACCCACAGTGCTCAAGTGTGGGACAGAAGTGGCAGCAGAGGAAGACCAAAAGCAAAGCCAAGAAGAACACAGATGAGAGCAGAAGCAGCAGAGTTACCTCAGGGAAGGTAGGCAGCACCCAGGGACCAGCACAGCTTGGGGCGAGGAGCTGCTCGTGTCCACGGCTCTGCCCTGTTCTGCCCCAGCCCTGGCACTGTGCACACAGTGGGTGCAAACACACAGAGGGAGGGGTATTCCACTTTCCCAGCCCTTTGTGAAGGGTGTTCTGTTCTCCCTGGCCACCCAAACCTGTACAAATGTATACCTGAGTTTATAGATTTGTGGGCAGCCCATTGTCTGTTGGTGCTGGAAATTGTGGCTTTGGGCTGGACACATGAAAACCCCTTCCAAACATGGGTGTTTCCCACAGTGGCAGAACAACAACAACAAAAAGAAGTGAATTTAATGGCATGGCTCTTTGCTGTACTTAAAGTGGATCTTAATATTTTTCCATAATATGCAAACTGACCTAGCATTTATGTCTTAAGCCTACCATCACAATGTGCTGATCCCTCATGCTCATCACTTAGCCCACACTGGGGTGCCTGAAGCAGGAACAGGCTTTTTCTTCTGTGCATTCATGTCTCCTCACAAAATAAAACTTGGTTCCACGAGCTGGGGATTCCCAGAGTCCATTGTAATACAGCCAACAAAAACCCCACCTTTATTCTGTATGGAGCAAAGTGGTGTGAAAGGCTCCACTGGGTGATGCCATGAACCAGCCTGGGAAACGCTGCGGGGCTCAGGGCTTGCATGCTCCTCCCTGCACAGCAGGTGATAGCAGCAGTGCTGTTAGTGTTGTCATGATGTGAAGATACTAAAAGCACAGTGTCAACTTCTCCTTAATTATTAATGAATTATTCTGAGGCCAGGGGTTCGGCAATGTATTTTGCTTGCCATGGGCTTATTGCTCCTGAAGAGTTGTCAGTAAGACGTAAAAACTTAGTGAGTATCACAAAGGAAACAGTTTGGAGTAACACCCTTATCTACCTTATGGCACATGCAGTGAATACAAGCAAGACACCACTGCCTTTCAAGAAGGTTACCCTTAGAACTGACTAGTAACAACCAGATGGCAGTATTGCTGAAGGGTGTCTGCTTGCTTTCCTTTATTTGCCACAGCATTGTGTTTGCCATTAACTATCCAGGCATCATTTTTCCTTTGCCCATGGCAAAGCACTGCCAGCTTCACTGTCCTTGCAAAGATGGAGAGATGAGCAGCAATACAATCTCAGTAACGTCTGAGAAAGATGAAAGAAGGAGCTGCAGAACAGCTGAGGGGAGGAACAATTAGGCACTAATATAGGTAAATTTTGACAGCTTCAGACAAAAACCAAATGATACTTTGACTCAGCCTTTACCATTTTCATCCCAGAGGATAAGTGAAGTGAATCATGGACTTCCTCTTTCTTTCCCACAAGGGAGGACCAGCCCAGCATTCACATTGCCCCATTTGCTTGTTCCCAAGGCCTGTCAGCCACATCCAGTCCCGTGCCAGATGAGGAGGAGGAGTGGGCTGGACAGACAGGCACATGGTGACACACAGGGCTCAAGGTCTGCAAGGTTTGCCCTGGGCTGCTGGCTGAGTAACAGCTGTAAGCACCACGTTGTGAAATAAAACATGTTTCATGTGCAGAGAAAGATTCCAAGTTCATTGAGTGCAATTTCATTCCTAGCCAAGACTACAGTAGAAAGGGAAAATTAAGTATATTTTTGCCTTCTTTAGCCAAAGAAAGAGGCTAATCTCTTGGGATTAGAGATCTGCATTAGTCATGTGCTGGAGTTGGTGATGTAGAACTGTTTCTCATGGTAACTGGATAAATTCATCTGGGGCTACGCAACCACCTCCCATTCTGTGGTTTCAGCTTAATCTAGATGTCCAAACCACATCTAATATCATCTATCAGTCTCAGTGGGAATTTTCTCCAATGCGAATGTTTGCCCAATGTATCACTTAATACCCTGTTTCAGAGAAAGCTGTCCTGGCAGTTGCACATTGTTACAGTCATCTCAGAGACTGGGAGAGACCCCAGCTTCTAACACTTCAGTGCAGGTGGCAAACAGCATCAACCTGAGGCCTCAAATGCATCCTTGCATTTCTAGGAAACTTTGAGTGAGACCTCTGCAGTTCTGCTCAGTCAGACCAGTGGAAGTTCCTTCAGTCACCCATCACAGAGCAGGTTTCCGGAAGCTTCCATGCATTTCAATGTGAGGTTGTTACAGACCTGGGGCTTCAGCAGCTGATCTCCCCCAAAATAGGACACTGGCACTGCTGTACACCTGGTATGAAGTTAAGAACCCTTGGGACAGATGTAGACTTGAAGGATGGTGTAAAGGTAGAGTCAGCCATCAGCTGTGCACATATCCCCTCCTCTGAGAGCAGGCACAGTCCTGAGCTGGATTCAGAAGAGTGCATCTGAAGTCCTGTCCCTCCAAAACCTGAATGCCTCACTCAGGGTCATAGGGAAAACTGTTTCTACTTAAGTTCTACTTAGGATTTAAGGCTTATTGGATCTGACTCCTTTACAGTTAGCAATTCCTACTTATTACTAAAAAATCATGCTTTCAGCAATCAGGTTTCCCCCACTGTCTCATATTAATTGTTGAATCTGTCTTGTATTTAGCCAGTGCAGCCTGAATGGGTAATGAAAGGGAGTGAATAATTGCTTCAGCGTGGGGAGCTGTGTGGGTAAACCAGCATTAATCAGTACCATACTCACAGCTTCGCAGTGAGTTCGGAGAGCTCAGCCATGGCTGCAATTGCTGTGCTCCTGTTCCAAACCAATTCCACCAAGCCTGGAGGAATCCCTCCAGCCTCACTGCAGTGTGAAAGCAGAATCTGGCTCATGTTCAGCTGACACACTATGTGGAATGAGAGCCATTCATCAGGCAGCTTACCAGACAGAGCTGGAATGTGATTTTCCAAGCTGTGTGTCTCAGCCTCTGGTTTCTCCAGAGGGTCATTTTGGTTCACAGTACTGATGTAGGAAAAGAATTGGTAATCTGTTATTCTCTGCTTCCCTCATCACAACGTCAGGTTCCTGCCGCCACTATTTTTTTAAAAAGAGGGAGAGTTACAAAATATATACCAGCTATTTCTTCATGTGGGAGCTTCAAGAACAAAGAAAGGTTACTGTGTCAGGAATGAAACACAGAGGCATTGTACATATAGCTCCTTAGTGGGTGGGACAGGCATCTGAACTACAATTATTCTCCTGTAAGAGCATTTTATGTTTCCATCAAATATGCACTGATGATTACAACACTATGTTAAATATTTCACTTCATTAATACAGCTTCTGCAAAGGCTGGCTCATTGCTTATGGCAGCTGTCACAGCTTTGGATCCTGCAGGATGTACATCCCCCCATCAGTCTATCACCCTTCCTCCTCCCAAGGCTGAAATACAAAATGTGAGGAACCTGGAGTACCTAATATAAAAAAAAAAGGGGGGGGGGGAGGGGGTTTATTATAGACTGTGTGCACTATGCTTTGCTTTACACCTCACTGCCTGTTGCCCCTCTGCAGTCCTCATAGCATCAGAACTGCAGGTGGTGGCCAAGTGTTGGATGGATGGTAGGCTCCTTCCTGAGCTCCTTGGTAAACATCAGAGGGTTCTACATTACATTAGCAAGTGGGTTAGAGGTGCTGAAATAAATGAGACAGTGGACTTTCCAAGCAGCACAGGTGGAATTGCAGGATATAAAAAGTGCACCTTTTTTCAGTCAGGCTCTTTGAGACCAGCTCATTATATAGATGCGTGATCAAAATGACATTCCCTTGTATTCCATGGATCTTTAATGAAATAAACCTTAATAAAACTTAAGATTCACCCCCATTCTGTATCTCTATATTGTTGAGATTGCAAATGCTGTGTTATAAGTTTTGTGTATCCCTAAAAGTCAACGCAGGGGAAGCACAATAAAACAATGTGGGTGATAGCAGAGTGAGTAATGCTCTCAGGTTCAAGCCAATTGTGGATCAGGTAAACAAATGAGGCCTGGGAGCAAACGTGGGTTGGGTGAAAACACCTAACAGTCTTGTTAGTACAGAGCAATTGCACTTTGCTTTTGGGACTAGTGCCAATGGGAATGTCCCCAAGGTAGAAAAGCATGCCTGCTGGCTAGCTGCAGTGATGGCTCGGGTAACACTGGGCAGTGACAGCCTTGGCATATCATGCAATGTACAGAAGTGGTCTGGGTGCTGCCAGCCCTCTGCTGCTCCTCCAGATCCAGATAGGAGAGCTGCTGCTGCCTGCAGCTCCTCCTAAAGGTCCCAAGCATGGAGCAGGTGCTCTGCAGAGTCAATGGGTTTTGCCATGTGAGCACAGGACAGGCATTCTCCTGTCTGCAGCAGGCTGCGCTTGGGTGCTCCTGTGGACATGTAGGGATAAGTGAAGTTACAGCATAGGCTGACTGTCCGTTTCAGAGCTATAGGAACTCCACAAAGGCAGATGTGAGATGGCAGAGTCAAAGCATGGAGATCCTGGATTTACAGGCATCTGTTCCTCCCCAATGACAGCTGAAATTTCTGCTGAGAAATTCAGATTTCTGCCAGAAGAAATTCATTCTTTCCTAACAAACATCTCTTCAATTGCAGAGATGCAAGCATCCACCTGTATATCTCCAGCTGTCAGTAGGAGTATTTACCTAGGGAAGGTGAGAATGTATTGCACCTCTTGACACAACAAAAAGCATATTGCCAGCTTTGCACATTTTGTTCCTTACCACCTTATCCTCTTTAGCCTCACAGTCCCTCTGCATGGGGTGGGAAGCCACCTGGGCTGATATGTGTATGGCACATTGGTTGCAGGGCAACACATGTTTAGAACTGTGATTTGTAAGAATGACATTAAAAAGTTGAGGCTTCTCCTAATGACTTTTGTAGAGAAACACTGTACTTTTCCATTGTAAAGAACAGAGATGGGGCTGCTGCTGCTTCTGAGGTGATTCTTTCATGGATAGAAGCCAGTTTGCTCTATAAATTTAATTTGCAAATTACCATTGTTTTCAGTTATATTCAATTGCTAACACAACTTTAGAAGTGTTTGGTTTGTTTTTTTTTTTTCTTTTTTTAAATTTGAAATTAGAGTAAGGATGGCGACCCTGAAATATATATATACATATATATATATATATACATATAAATATATAGATATAAATCACAGCTCCCACAATGCAGCCATTCCAAGATACGAAAACGGGAGGGAGTTTGCTCTGCTGGAACCACTTTCCCCATTCCGGCAGCGGAGGAGCAGCAGTGAAGGCGATTCCTGCTGTCCCCCCCCCGGCAGGTGGCAGCGTGTGAGCGCTGCGAGAGGGCAGAGCCCAAAGCTGCGGGATGGGGGATCCGAGCTGCCCCAGCCCCGGGATCCGCAGCGCAGCATCCACCCGTTGGGATCAGTCGGATCTCAGATTGCTTTGGATCTGAACTTTGCTGCTGTGTGACCGACTGAAAGGAAGTGGCCGAAGGGGCAGAGCTGGGGGTGATGCAGATATTGAAGCTGAGTTCTCTGTTTGTGTCCATGTGCATCTCAGCAGGTTCTGTGATCGGGGGCATTTAGTCAAAGTGAGGTTAATAGTGGAGCATCTGTTCCTGACCTCCGGCATGAAAGAGAAATCTCAAACCAAAGCCATGTAAATAATGTGCATTCCAGCTCAGTGAGTGAAAAAATTACTCGGAGATGACTCAAAATGAAAATATTCCACCACCCCCCCAAAAAAATAAAAAATAAAAAATAAATTAAAAATAGGGAAAAAGAAATCTTCATTTCATCTGGATCATCTGGAAGATTTTAGTTGACCAGAAACTGCAATTAAGTAGCTCATACTGAATCCATTTCAAAAGAAAAGGAAAGCCCTCGAATGAAACAGAACAGAACAAAGAAAAAAAGAAGAAGAAGAACAAAAAGGCACCCAACAAAAGTCAATAATTCACCAACTGAAAACAAAACCTTGGAAGCTATTGGAATAGTTCTCCTTAACTTTTTCCTCCAGGCCTTAAGCAGCTTCATCCACACCTAGAAGCAGCTTCCCTCCGGCTCTTTCCTAATGAAACAATTACCTGCTGAAAGTAAGCTGCCTGTTCTCATTAATCACAGATGTGATCACTCAGCTCAGAGTGTGACACTCACACTCAGTGCACACTGCCATGCAAACTGACCCAAATCCCTTTGTATTCCTCTATTTACAGACTGGCAGAGCCCACATGTGGCAGCACGAGACCTGAATCCCCGAGGGGAAGCAGACAGGCAGAATGTCATCCTCTATTACCGCTGCTGTGACAGCAGATACGTAACTCTTGCCCTTGTGCACATTAACAGAACGAATGCCTGCAGTCAATGGGAGCCTGTTTTTTGGCAAAGCCTTTACCTAGTGCTGCTACTGCAAATTCTGCAAGTGGAACTGGGAGCATTGCTGGTCACAGCCACTGGTGTAGGCAGCTGGACTGAGCACTGCTGTTTTACTACAGACAAGGACTCCCAGGGGCTGGATTCCCACCTGAATGGCATTTCCCATTGTTTCCCATTTTCCAGTGAGCTGGGAGAGCTGCAGGAAGGGGCTGATCGGAGGAGAGATGTGCGAGGGGCTCTGTTGGGGAAGCGGTATCTGGGGAGGCAAAGAGAAGTGGCAGTCAGCACTTAGCCCTGATGCTGCCTGCTGTAATTGTGAGTGACTCACGGGGAGTGCCTCAAACAATGCTGCTGCTTTGCATTTCACTTTCCTCACCAATCTGATTAGAAAGGTCAGCTACGCTTGTGATGCGGTGAGCCATTTCAACCAGCATTTCGTATGGACTTGGGGATTTAATCATTAAAGCAATACTTTGGATATATC
Organism: Coturnix japonica; assembly: GCF_054131305.1. Taxonomy (NCBI): domain Eukaryota; kingdom Metazoa; phylum Chordata; class Aves; order Galliformes; family Phasianidae; genus Coturnix; species Coturnix japonica. Next base: position 13,020,484 of record NC_140681.1, on the reverse strand, counting down.
TCACTGTGTTGTCATTTGGCTCTTTTCTATCCCCAATAAGCTGGAGCTGTGAGGTGAATGCTGTTCCTCGTGCCAATCCTGTCCCTTGCAAGTCTCAGCACCTTGCACTTTTAGACCTGGTATCTCTTGTTCTCCAAAGACATTGTGGGCAGCAACTGTTGCAAAGGTTGTAGGTTGGACCACAGTACACGAGGGTGAGATTTCAGAAACCTTCCAAGGGGACCGGCTGCCACATGAAAGAAAAATACAGAACAACAATAGTTACTGCTGGTGTGCTCTTAAAGTAACGCTAAGTAAAATAATGTAGGTTTTAAGATATTATCTTAACAGAGGTTAAGAGACCTCCGTAAGGAACAGGGTGTTTGGTACCTTGCTCAGTCCATCTTTCTCCTGTTGTTCTTTGAAGGTCTTTGAAGATCATTCCTGGTGACAGTGAGATCAGTGACTGATCAGAGATCTCATCTGAAGGAGCAGTTCCAATAGATCCATGGTCTGATCCACAGTTTGGGTAGGATCTAGGATAACTAACTCTACCAAATGGAAGCATTGTATCACCCAAAATTTTCACTGATCCAACAAGCTTCCATTTTGGCCATTGTTTGGCCATTTTCTTCCAACCCAGATTCAGGCTTCCAGAGGACACTGAAGTGATTCCGATCTGACCACGTGGACTTCTGGCCTTCTCAGATCATCCTACCTGTATGAATTTGGAAGTTTGTCTTTCCAAACCTGCTTAGTCTGGTTCAAAGCTGCCCACTGTGTTTATCTTTGTGCAACAGTTTTTGAGTCAGTTTCTGAATTTTGCATTAGAAAGAACTCAGTGCCTCAAGTGAAGTCCAGTTAAAACCACAAACTTTTTTCCAAGCCAGTGAGATTTGCATAATTTCCCCAACAGAAACCACCTTCCAACCATCCGCTGTCCTTGATGCCAAGCTGAAGGCCGTCTGAAATGTCAGATCCAGGATTACCGAAAACACAAATTTGGTGTGTCTGGGAGTTTGGCAGATGTTGCTTTGCAGTGTGATCTCAGTTCATTTGGCAGTTGGTGGAGGGTAGTCTGAAATTGAGTTTGCCTGATTTGTCCTCAAACCTGAGTGCCAACAAGGGGATGGGGTTCAGGATAGACTTTACACAACTGTTTCTCCCACAGTCTCCACTGGCAAGAAAACAAGCTGCACTCTCCTTTGCTTTTCTCTCCCTGCTGACAAGTTTCAAAACATAATCAATCTAATTTTTATGTTTCTGAACATGTGTATGCTTGGAAATCACTCATTCTCACACAGCTTTGTGCTTTGTAACTGTGCACAGGTTCTTCCAGACTTTCCCTCCCATCTGTGAGGGAATTTTCTTTCTGCTTTCCTTTGCCTTCAACCAAGGAAGAACTTGTCTGATTAATTGCACACGTATGTGCATGTTTGTACAAATCCATCTGAAAGTGACACGTCTCCTATTTAGTCAACAACCCCTGAACTCATCTTTAAAGTGCTCTTTTGTATTGTTCATGCTGATACAGTGCATGCCATTTCCCGTGTGTTATTGAAATAGACAAGCTGTGGTGGCTAAATGGTGTTTAACTGTAAAAGAGCTGTTCTTGCCACTGACAGATCCACAGCTAGGTTTGTTTTTTAGTGTCTGAAGTAAATCCATAAGTCACAGCTGTGGAAATAATCTGTACACATCAAGTCAGGGACAAGCAGGTATATCCTTAAACAATCTCACTGTCCTCCATTAGGATACCTGTCTAATTGCCTCTTAAGCAAATAATCACATTTAAAACTAAGAAGCAGCTAAGATTTTTCTTTAACATTTGGATAACTAAGAATAAGGTCAACAAACATTTGTCTGACTGCAACCAATTTTCCAGACTGGACAGGGAGTGGATATACTGCTTGTTGCTGTCACCTCGTGGGGCAGCCGAAGTATTTCCTATTCTAGCCTTATTCTTTTGAACAACACATCCAAGTTAGGCATGAGAAATTTTCCAAAGTTGGATCTACCCCAAATGTGCATGGTGTGTGTGAACCATGATGCTGCTCAGACTGTCTCCAATGCCCCATGGCAGGACGTTTGCTCTGAACTTGTCTCATCCCAAAGTCAGCTTCTTCAGACCAGGTTTTTGTGCTATTAAAGCTGCTTCCAGGGGTTACGGAGTCCATGCTGACATTTTCAGGTGGGGTTAATGATTTAATGTGACTCATATGTCAGTGCTAGCTTGCTCAGGTCTCACAACAAACCCAACCGATGACTCAGGATGTCTTTTTATCATTGTGTTAAATGACGGGTGCTTGCAGCGTCCAAGATTTCCAAAAGAAAGAAGTAATATATATTTGGCAGTTTTTTGTCCCTGCTATCTCTTTACAACTTTGTGAAGTGATTAGATAGCCATTATCTGAAATAGGTCACGTCTCCCAGAAGATCCCAGGCTGTTGGCTCCCTGCTGCTGATAGAGGGCTGGGTTTAAAGAGGACATAGTGGTTAATGTTTTTGGAGTCAGCATGTGACTCCTGCCACAGGAGAGACACAAGCAAGAAGAGAAAGGGGATCTGTGCTTCATGTGGTGCTGCTGGGGTTGCTGAGTGCAAAAGACAGAATCATTCCGGCCTCATGTAAGGCATGAAAGGAAAGGAACCCATCAATGTTAACATTCTGCAAAACACTGGTAGTGTGAAAGAAGACAAATAACAAGAACATTACAGAAATAATGTTGCATTTTGCAGGTGCTGGCGTGCACAGCACTGACACTCCATGCCCAAACAGAAGAATGGTCCCAGCCTAGAAAAAGGTCCAAACCAGAAAGAGACCTGCACATGGCTCTTTGCTCTGCTCCTGCTTTCCCTGGGGCACAATACAGAAAGGGGGCATGGGATATGCCAGGTGAATACAGTCATCTGTCCTGCCTAGCAGATTAGATGCAGCAAACCAGAACACTAGTCCCATAGGAGAGACATTTATTCATCAGAATACTTTCAAGTGTATTCATTTCTGTCAATGAGCTGAAATACCCCTTTTTCATATGCAGTCAGTAGTCAACTGAATGCTACAGTTAGACACTAACTTTCTTAACATTTCCTTTTGAGCAATAATATGAAATGAGAACTTGATTACATAGCAATGAACTGAGCTCATTCTAGAAACGGCCCAGGGATTGCAGCAGATACGATTGCTGAGTGTCCCCATCCCTGTTAATTTGTCAGAGATAGAGCTAGAATAAACAGAAGCTGGGCTTTTGCTCAAATGTAAAGAATGAGCTTGAAATGCTGATTCATAAGAGATACCACAAGAAAAGTGTGGGCTCAGAGCTGAGACCTGGAGGTGGCTCATAAAACAGGAAACTTATTCAGCAAACATTAGTAATACCTTCAATATAGTGTTATGGGAATGCAAGTCTTTGTTGTGCTGGTGAGACTCAGACACTAATTTTTTATTTTTATTTTTTATTTTTTTTTAAACTTGGGCTGGGAATTCAAAGAGCATCTTTGTTGTATTTGCAGAACCTGCAGTTTCATATCAAAACACTTCCCAAGTCTGATCCCTGTTTTTGTAAGAGTTATAAATAACTGGTAGGAAGTTCCACACGTACCACTAGTTTGTATAATGTTTAAACTAGGTCAACGTGCAATGAACTCTGCAGGTAACGGAGTCCAGTGGACAATTATTGCCTGACACTTCAGTTTTCTATTTGGATAATTTGACCTTTTAATTGAGCACTTAACCTGAAAGTTTACACAGTTCAGGGGCAATTTGGTGGGGGGGGGAAGCATATCTCTACTACATGTGTTGTTCCCTAAGATCCCAATTAAAATGAAGAAAATGGAAAAAAGCAAGAGTTTTCATGCAGTTGGTGACCGATGTTGAATTTCACAGGAAAAATATACACGGTTGTTTCTCATTTGAAGCAGAAATGTCACATTTTCCAGCAGGGCAGAGTGGGTCACGTACTCATTTCAGCATTGGGATAGGCTGCACTCTTTGGTCTCTTCCTTATCGTGTAAGAGCTCTGTGCTGTGTGTTTGTTCCAAACACACTCAGTGTGAGCTAGGTTTGCCACCTATATAAAAAATGACTGTATTTCATGTTTCCCAAAACCTGATGCTTTCCTGGAAGCACTGGAAGCACCGTGTGTGCTGTCAATTTGCTCATCAGTTTCCTAAGACTGAGCAGGGGAAAAGCATGAGCAGACACAGCCAGCAGGCTGCTCCCTGTGCAGCCCCCAGCCACCCCTAAAAGGCGTTTCCCACAGCTCTCATCATTGTCTCCACGGTCTAAAATAAATACTGCCTGCAAGCTGTAGGCTGGGTCACATACCTAAAGATTGAGACTGGTTACAAGGGAATTCTGCAGAAAACACTTTTTTTTGTTTAGAAAAGCTACATCTGGATCAAAAATAAACATTCCTGTTGCAGTTTCTGGGGCAGCTGGTTATCTTTACAGCTCTTATGGGCTGCCCAGCTGGTAAAATAGGCTGTAACGCCACCAAGGAGCTCACACAGTGTTCCTGAGGCCTCAAATTACAATGTTTTTCCATCTTGACAATGTCCAATAAAGGATAAAGGTTGAGAACTGCTTTTCTTTAGATCAAAGACTGCTAAAAGCAAGGGCAGTACTCTTACTCATAAGCAAACTCAATAATCCCAGCAAAGTATCTCATCAGTTCCCTGAGATGAATATTCCAGTAGACATCATGCAGTTCATTGCTAGTAAAAAGGAGGGGAAAATTTTGCAATCTGTGCCTAGGAGTTGATAACCTGTTTCTATTACCCTTCTACTAACAGGTTGCCTATGAAAATCAATGAAAACCTTCAATCAGTATTTCCACACCAGTGACTACCTGAAGGATTTTGGCCAGTTGGACTCCGGATATTTTGGTGGAGAAAGCAGCAGTCTTGGTTCGAGCTGAGCTGGACAAAATGTCCACAACTGTCCTCAGTGTCCGTTCTAGCTGAAAAAACAAGTGATTAACATGCACAGTGAATGACAGCCTTGTCCAGAAGAAGAGCCTGGAGGCAAGGGCTGACACAGCTTTATAGAAATCTACCTAAAAAATGGAAATGTTCATTTCCAGCAGAGCTAGCCGTATCCTTTTAGTCATCAAAAGCAGGAAGGTAATGCTATGCAACTGGGAATGTGTATATTGTCACAAGATGAAGGTTTATCTTTAATGGAGACATAAGCTTTAAAGAGAAGTAAATGTACAGAATCTTGTGGAGGAAATATAGCTGCTCAGATCTCCTTCTGGGGCTGGCAGCAAGGACCGCACGTATTTCCCTGTACTTGGTGTACTCTCTTTAATAAGAAACTATCAACTAAAACATATGTTGACAATAGAGAAAATGACTAAAAAACACCTATCAAAGAACAGCACGGAGTTACGTTCCTTTCTTTCGCCATTACATAAGGTGGGACGGGCTGCCTGTGTGCCCTGGCTGACATGAGCTGGTGGAAATCTTGCCCTGAGAGTGCCCATGAGAAAGACTGCTGGACTTGTCAGTGCAGGGAAGAGCAACCCATCATATGATGCTTTTATTATTCATGTCTTAACCCTGTCCAGCTTGAAAAAAAAAAGATAAAACAAAGGATGTTTTATTTTCTATAAATATGAATGAATCCTTCTAGCCTTACAGGAAAACTGGGGGTGTAGGGAGATCAAAAGGAGGGGAAATCCGCACGGGCCTAGAAAAATGTTTTGTATGTTTTACATAAAAGCACAACGTGTAGTTGATCAAAGTTGCTGAATTAGTTCAAATATTTGTCTTGGAACAGAGCAGCAAAGGCTGCATTTCTATTTCTTCCTCAACCTTCCAAGTGAAAATACCATCAGAAATGAGAGCGCACATCTCCGCTGTAAATGCAGCTCTCCTGTGTGGACTTTCCAACTGACAATGACCAATTATTATTGTGCAACATGGTGTCTGAGGGAGAACTGCATCTTTTATTTCCTCCCGCCACGATTCATCCCAGCTTTTCAGACCCCAGCACGCCCCTAACAACATCACACTAGGAAGTCCAGGATAAATTTGCAACTGAGACTTGTAACTTGCATCCACCCACCAAGCACTGCCATGGTGCGTTCTGCCATAGGATCTTGTTCCCACATGCCAATGTTGGTAAGGTTTCCTCCCACAGCCACACACCACCGGGTCAGGGCTGCAGGACAGGCTGGTGTTGGGTCACCGCGGTGCTGCTGGATGCTGCAGTGCCCAGCTCTGTGTTGGGCATCCAGGCAGAGCCCTCTGATGTTTTTTTTTTTCCTAAGTGGATGTGAGGTCATTAAGTTCACAGAAGCAGATGACAAAGAAGTGTGAATGTATTACCATGCACTCTGAGGTTACTTTTTAACGCTTTTTCTATTAATAGTAAAGCAGCAGCAAACAGGTCAGGGGTGCGAGTTCAGCCGGTACGTATTTCTACTGCAGGAAGCCAAAAATAGACACACAAAAGTCCAATCCTGATAAAACTTTAATTTATTTAGTGAAAAACACATACTATACTCACTTGGTGAGCCCTGGAGGCGCTGACCCCTGACACTCATTTCCTAGTTCCTTGGGAGCTACAGAATAAACACGGTGTTAAAAATGCAGGTGAGCATCATCCACTCCACCTTTAATCTCTCTTCTGGGAGTATTTCCAAACTAATAAGCACTTTTCTCCCCCCCTGCTTTTCAGCCTATGAATTGGAAAGAAGTCCGGGAGTGTTTAAATGTTGTTTATTAAGTGCAGTCAAAGTGAATACAAAGCATGCATCCGGCTGGTTCTGCAGCAAAGAATGTACTGTACATCTTGGGTTCAATGCATGAAGCTTCACCCTGAGCACGGTGTTCCCTGTGTCAGTCCATGCTGATGGAACTGAGGAACCAGTTGGTCCAAAGTGTGCTCTGCTGAGGGCTCAAACCCGCATCTCCTGGACGCTTCCAGACTCCCAAAAAAACTGACAGACATTTTCAGCACTGAAGAACAACAGGATTGAACACTGAAGTATATGTAGTTGTCCATATTGAAAATCTTAAGCACAGGGAAACAGGGAGAAGTTGCTGCAGAAACCTCAGGATAATTAGTAAAGGACAACTGGGAAGTACTGTGCTGACATGAGGGAAACCCTTCCTCCAGCTGGAGCTGAAGCAGAAAAGGTGATGGAGATGGCTTTCCCAGACAGGTCTGATGCAGTCCTTCCTCACAGCTGACTCATGAAGCCAATGAGTTTGGACAGAAGCCTCTTGGAACAAAAGGATTCTGCAGGTGACAGTAAGAAGTGTCCCAGGTTGTTTTAGGAAAGCATTTAGCACAAGCCAAACCAGTTTAGTGAAGCTGCCTTGGTGGATGTGGAGGGATTTCTTTCCCTGCAAAGGAAATGTACATCCTGCCAACATGTTCAACCTCACCTTATCACCCAAGAGTTATAGAGGAGTTGTCACCTGTATTAAGATATCAAAACAACTTTTCCTTGCAGCTGAAATGCACAGGTCAGCAGTCCTTATCTGCTGTAAATACGAGCCTAGTAGTCAGCCTCTTACCTACTGCTCTGTTCATTCAGTCACTGGCCATCCAAAGGCATTTAATCTCACTAAGAATACCTACGTGCGGAGACCTGATAAGTATTCTGTTTCTATTACACAGGCTTCACAGCTTTGCCTGTGTGCCCAGGAGCTCCAAATTTCCCCACAGCTGCCAGCTTTTCTTTCTATTGCTTTTCCCTGGATCTCAATGTCTTCTGCATGTAGCCCAAAACTCTTTGTGGCCTCAAGAACTGGTCTCCTCTTCCAATGAGGCACACTGGGCACCGAGCACAGCCCAAGCAGAGCTCAGAGGAAGCAGCAGTTTCCCGAGGGGCTGTTGAATATGTAGAAATATGCATGTTCTGTTTTTCTGAGGGCACCTGCCAGAACCCTGCAGTTGGATCAAAGAACAGATCAAATATTTGGCATCAGCCATACTTTCCTCCCACCACCTCCACCTGCAGATGGTATGATATACTATTTTTAAATATCTATTGCATTCATTTGCATCTACACACAAATAAAACTTTCCTGCCCCGCAGTGAGTGGTAATAACCATTTGCACGCTCTTGGCCCACAGTGAGCAAGTTGATTCCTCCAGCAGTGAGCTGATCTTTCTTTTTTCAGCTCTGCCTTCAGGCGAGAGAAACTTTGCAAGAGTTATGAGTCAACTCCATTTGAAGCTGCCCCTTTTCCTGGAAAATGTCCTCCAGCGCATCTTCCCATGTGTTAGGTGCCAAACTTCACTCCCAGTCTGTCCCTTTGCTGGAATTTTGTTTTGCTGTGGTTCAGTAACATGTAACCCTTCTGCAATTAGTTCATATGCGATTTGTTCAAAACAGAAGGCAAACTTATGAGCTGTTCTTGCATAATCAGCGTGAAACTTAGTCAGTTTGAAAATATAAAGATCTGGTTGGATCTTGATGCTTTCGTTTCACCTGAGTATTGAAGAAGTTGAGGAATGGCATGTCAAACTAAGTGGCCCAGCAGCTGTCTTTCTATTAAGAGTGATCTTGAGAATGAGTCCCTGAATCAATATGTGCCTGAAGGTGATTTACACAAAGCTTTGCTATTGCTAAAATCTGTGGTCTGGTCCTCTTCACCTCCACAACCTCAGTCCCCAGACTCACATCCATGCCACTTTCCTACTGTTGACTCCAGCAACTTTGCAGCCAAGAGGTGAATCAGAGCAGCTCTCTGACCCTGCTAAAACCAACCCTGCCAAAGAAGTTTTTGTTTGGATCAAAGTCTCATGGTTGAAAGAGGTCACAACACATTGTCACGACAGGGGTGAAGGACAGCAGCCCATAATTGGTCCACCTCACTAACTGAAAAACGCCTCCCCGCAAATTCCTTTTCTTACCATCGCAGAAATAAAATATTTCTTTTTATTTTTTTCTGTTAGGTGAATTGTATTAAAATATAAAAGCAATTTATCAAAATGCAAAATTATTTCTGATTTCCATTGGTATGAATGAGACGAGAATATGGGCTTTTTGTGGGAAAGTGGCTTTTGCTGGTCTAGATGAAGGCAACCCATACAGTCCAAAGCAATTTTTGAAAGACATCCATTTTCCCCCACTGAAAGCAGAGAACTTTTTTCCTTTCTTCTTGAGCAGCTCAGGGCTGTTAGAAGTCCATCTGATAACGAGGATACCCTTTAGCTCAAAGCAAGGAGCCCAGCCCCATGCCTCTGCCTCACTCCTACCTCCTTCCATGTGTATCACAGTCCAACAGCAAGGTGAATCAGAATCTAATAGGGATTTGCTATCAAGGTTCTGAGAGTTGAAGTTGATAGTGGGGGGCAAAGTATCAGGTGCGTGCATACAAATTTGGGAAGACCGAGGGGTAACTCTCGTACTCGTACCTTTATTGCCCTGTGCCGCCTCTGCTGCCTTTTCCCTCCTTTCCCACATGAGGTGCCTGGAGTTCATTCAGCACACTTCACAATTAGAGGCAAACGGTTAGAACTTGTCGGGAGGAACATGCCCAAGAAAGCAAAGCGTGATTTACTGTGATTGTAAAATCCATTCCATTCCACACTTGTTTTGACACTGTCCCTTGGAGAAAAATATTTTGTCTCATAAAGAAGTCTCATTGTTACGTTCTTTGTCAGGAGGAGGATTGCTCCATAAGTGCTCAGCCTGAAGTAATCCCCATAATGCGAACACTTCTAAACCTCCTTTTGGATCCAAATAACATTTATGAAGTTTTATTGCTTATGCTGTTCCAAAGCTACAGATTACCATTCATACAGCTGAGAGGGAAGAAATCAAAACACTCTGAATGAGAGATGAAAGTTATTGTAGTCATACTTCACCAGCACAAAATAATATGGGAATGTAGAATATAGGGTGAATAGAGCTGCTGGATGAGGTAGTGGTGCTCTTCCAAATACAGAAATAAGAAAGATGGGAACAGTGATATACATGTAGAGTGTTGGGTTATCTGGAAGAGTCTATGCCATAACTCACAACCTGATCCCAGGTGCCATCTCCATCTGCACCACTTACACAAAAGGTGGCTGATATCGGTTCCATGTTGGTTTACACACCCCAGCATCAACAGATGTGTTCCTGTATTACCCCTCATTTTGCAGAAGGGACATGCATGGAAGGACATAAAAAAGAAATTGAATACAACCACCCACACCGTGGTATATCATTCCACAAGTTATCACAACATGCAGAACCAACAGAGATGAACTGGGCTGCACGGAGCTTCAACCTCAATAGGCCCTTTTGTTTAAGTTCAGTGAAGTAAAAAGGCAGAATTTTCCTCTAAAGCTACACCCCTTTTGTGAATGTTGGGTGTTGTGCCACAGAGACATGCTGGAAATTGTTAAGCTTCTTTCTTTTATAACAATTTAAGACATTTAAAAGCCACCGACATACATGCAGTCCCACTGGGGTCAGTGTGATATTTTCCATATTTGAAATTAATGATGTGATGAGTTGTCCTAAAACTTATTCTGAAATGAACTTCAGCTATTAACTTTTCTCAGAATTAAGTTCTCAGATCAGCTAAAATCAGTGTTGATGCAGACATGAATTCTACCTCCTTTCATCATTACTGAGAACAAACATCCCTCTCAGTATGGAAAACATCAAACTGGAACACATTGTCTGTGAATTAATTGCAACACTGAAAAGCTGTATGTGCAGACTGACTCGGAGAAATGCTATGTAATAACCAGTTTATAAAGAACAGAACACATAAGAGAAATGCCAGGTTGTCAGTCTTGGAAACTGGCATTTGTACTCCTTAAAGCACAGAGTACTTGGCTCCAACTTCATATCACTCCACCAACACGCCTGAAGCCTGAACAGAACGGGTTTCCTTCTGGATATGTAAACCTAGTTCACTTCCTTGTTGAGAAAGCTAATGGGGAGGCCAACTAATTCATTTCATTTTATGACCCAATTATCTTTCTCTAAGGAGTAACCATAACAAACGTTAATAGGGAAGTGGCATTGTCGTCGTCCTTTCAGTAAGCAGCTCTGAAAGAGCCAATCATTTCAAGGAAACAAAGAACAGAACTGAATTCATCCCAATGACAATAAGTAAAATGGTCCATAGACCTTCATTAATCCCAGAAGCAACATGCTGCTTCTCATACTTCTGAAATACGAGGATCAGAAAGATGCCAGGATTTCTTAATGTGAAAGACTGGTTGATCATTCATTATCTGTGTAGTTTGATAATTACATGTTTCCTAGGCAAATCGTTTTGGCCATTTACTTTGAGGTAGCAGATTAATGAAGTTCTTTGAAAACTTAAGGAATCTGAATTCCGGAACAGGCTTTTCCAGATCAGTGGTTATTGTACCTTTAGAAACCCAGAAGACAGTGCACATCTGTACCACAGCTCACACCCGGCTGGTCAGTGCCTCCCACACAGCAATACTCATGTACATCTCTGGGTCCACTGAATTTAAAGAGTGAAATTAATAAGCAGCCCAGTAAGCAGGAACTTGTGATTTACAATTCAGAAGCAATAAAGGATTTTGAAATGTCTGATTACTGAGCTGTCAAGGTAAGTTCAAGTAGATAACTCCTCTTCTCTTTGGTTGTTTATAAAAGTTATAGTGTTAAAAAGCAAAGTGATATGCCTGGAACTGAACAAGAATGCTGAATCTGTTCTGAATCACTTACCTTTTATTAATGTTTGCTTTATACTGGCACAACTCCATTGCCTCTGATGGAGTACCATTGGTTTCTGACTCTCAAAGAAGAGATACAGTATATATTATTAACACCATAACAGTTCCCACATGGGCTGGCACCTGAGTAGGAGCTCCAGCCCTGAGTGGTGCCTGGTGGGCAATGGTGCTCTGTCAGCCCCCGCCCCTTCTACAGTCTCCAGAAGGGCTCCACTGCAATATAATCTTCCAAAAAGTGACAGTCTCACATAGTGCTATGCAGCCTTTGCTACACCATCATTCATTCAGCCAGAGGCAACCTCAACTTGGCAAAGGCAGCATGGTTTTGATAACTGTCAGATCTGTTCTGCCTGTAACCACCAGGCTGTCTGTCAGTGCTGGCTGGGTGGCTTTTTTTCTGGTTCATTATTTCTTTCCGTCCTGCAAAGGTTCAACCTGTTTTCATCCTTTCTCAAAACTTTAGATTGATTATATCTTGTCACAGAAGAAGGGAAATCTAACAGCCCCATTGCTCAGTGCTCTGTATGCTGTGGAGAAATGTGCTCAGACTGGGCTATGGATGCAAAAACCCATAATGCTGACATTCGTAATGCTGCCCACATCCCTTAGTACCACACCTCCATGGTTCTGGAACATCCCTGGGGACAGTGACCCCACCACCTCCCTGGGCAATCTATGCCACTGCTTAACAACTCTTTCTGAGGAGAAATTTCTCGTAATATCCAACCTAACCCCCACCTTTCCCCATGGTATCACCTGAGGCCAACACCTCTCATCCCATCACTATTAGCTAGGAGCAGAGGCTGACCCCCACCTCACCACAACCTCCTTTTAGGCAGCTGTAGAGGGCAATACGGTTTCACCTGAGCCTCTTCTTCTCCAGACTGAACCATCCTGGTTCCCTCAGGCACTCCTTATAAGAAGCAAAACTCCCTGAGTCTCAGGAGGCTGTGGGCTATGACAATTAATACCCTCTTAATATATTTTCTCCACACAAAGTTTCCATGACAGGTAAGAAAGATTTCTGTAACAACATGAAGACTTTAACATAAAACTGCAGATGACAATGTGTAGAAAAGAAAACCTTTATTACAAAACTGAGTATTACAAAACTGACTGTAAAGATTCCAACAGTGCACAAGTTGCTGTATGCATTGGCATATGGACACATTCAAATGTTTGAGTGTAAGTAAGACCAGAGGAAAACATGCACATAAACAAACAAAATGCCATAGGAGACAGCAAATGCTAAGAACTGCATTATGTCAGAATATAACAAAATAAAAACAATCACTCATGGGTATATGGAGCAAAACCTTCACTTGAAACTGTACCATGGGAAAAATATACTAGTGACCACAATAGCTGATGTATGGCATGGAGTGCAGGGCAGTGAAGTCTTTAACCCGTAGATACAGCCACTGTAATCTCCACAAAAACAGAGCTCTCAGAAATGTTTAGGTTCCTCATCTCTTGTGATGCTTTAAACATGCATTTTATATCACTAATCTGCTGAAAGAACTATCCTGTTAGGATAATCATCATCTAATAGTGGCAGAACCCATAGGATTCCAGCAATTCCATTACTGAATAAGGCCTCTCATACAAAAAAAGGCAGCTAATATTTTGCTGTGAGGATGTGATGGGTGTTGAGTGCATGAAACCCTGTGGTATAAACAGATTGTGTGGCAGGCACAGTACTGCAAATGTTCAAACTGAAGCACTGTGCAGGCACAAGGAATAAATCCTGCTATATAAGCTTAGTCATTATTCCCCTTCTATTAAGGGTGCAAATAACTTTAAGGAAAATGTACTTATTTCAGTAATCTAATTTTTAAGTCCTGATGTTAAGTTTGTTAAGCAGAGCAAGTTCCTTTTCCTTTAAGGTGGCTTTCCAAGCCTTTGGTCCTGAGCTGACTGGACCAGTGCAGCATTGACTGCTGCTCCCCAGGTAGAGCTTGCAAAGTTTCCCTGTGCTCTAACAGCAGCTATATATGACATACTGCAGCTCATGATAAAGCTCTGCCATCGGCAACCCTTCTGCTGCACTAAAGCAGCACATTTCCATAGGTATGTAAACGCTCATGGCATTTTTCTTTCCTTTTAACACTGCTGAGTACAGCAGAACTAACTATCCACATTTTCCAATAGGGAATTACAGTCAGGGGAGCTTTTGCTGGTACTGTTTCTCTCTTAGTAATTGAGTGATGCATGTTGCAGTTTCTCCATGGGTTACCACAGGTTTTGGCTTTCCCAGTCTGTGTATTTCTTCAGGCAAGGCAGCAGTAGGACTGTCATTTGTCAAGGTGTGGGCTGTATTAAGAAGAAAAAGAAACTATACTGTGATCTCCACATAGAATGGTTTGTGTTTAAAGGAATGTAACATGACAGCATTTAATAACTCGCGTTGTGGGAGCACAGAAAATCAGCTGTTCCCTCACACTTGGATCTCAGTGAATTTTAAAGGGACTGTTCAAGGAAGAGCCCCAGGTACCCAGGAGGCCCTCACACCCACACCTACCGCCTGTGAAACGCGATGGGCAGCTCCCGGCTGGGGATCAGGATTCCTGAATGCAGCGTTTCCACTGGATTGTCATCAGTTGCTACAATCTGGTAATTGCGAACGATCTGAAGCACAAATATCTCAGTTAGAAGGCTCTAGCTGCTAGGGCTGACCAGGTGAAGGGTGTAAAGGAGCAGTGCGAGGGCGCTTACCCAGCACAGGGCCAAGTGGAGCTGCAGCTCTGCTAAGCGACGGCCGATGCACATCCGCTTCCCAATGCCAAATGGGACATGGGAAAAAGGATTGATTGAATGCTTCTGCAGCCAGCGTTCTGGCTTAAACTGAGTCCAGCCATTGAAGTATTCTTCATTACAGCCCAAGGCATAGCTATTTATCATTAGCACTGTCTGTAAACAAAGCAACAGAGATGACCAGTTAGGAATTGGCTTAGAGCTACCAAGTGATTCAGTTTGTTCATGGAAAAGATATCTAGCAAATGTGAAGGTGTGGAAGTGTCCTTTGAAGCCACACAGTTCTCCGAAGATAAATTCGAACTGAGAAAAAGGTCACAGTTTCTTCAGAAAATAGTCGAAAAATCTGAAGGAAACCCTTGAAATAGAACACTGAAATATTTTGGTCTAAATCCAATATGGTGCAAGGAGGAATGGATTTCAGTTTGTGGAAATTCTTCTCCTGATGGTGGGACCCAAATTTTGGCAGAGTTGTTTTCAGACTGAAATATCAGTGGCTTACAGGACAGGCCATCAAATGTTGCAATAAAGTAAATTAATCCACTTACCCCTTCAGGTAGTACATAATCTCCTAGAACCATTTCTGTGTCGATAGTGCGGGTGGTAAATGGCACAGATGGTGTTAATCTACAGGGAAAGAAAAACATGGTTCAGATCTCCAGTATTTTTCCTTCCTGTACTGTGTAATAGTTTACCCTAAACAAGAAAGGACACGAAATTAGTACACATCGGCTGATAGAGCTTTGTGGTCATGCTGCTTTGCAGAAATTATTGGAGAATTTTACCTCATGGATTCCTTCAGACATGCTTTTAGGTAGGGCATATTCTTAATGCTCTCAGCAGTTGGGCTCTCATTGGCAGCCAGAACGCTTTGTATTTCCCGAAGGAGTTTCTGCTGGACGTGTGGATTACGTGAAATGTTGTACAAAGCCCACAGCAAACTATTGGCCGTCTGAAATAAAACAAGCAGAAACGTAAGGCTTCCATTTACAGAGACAGAAATGAGAAGATACCAGAAGTTCAAAGCCACATTTATGGTTGGCCACTGCCTTATGGCATTTTGTAATGTAGGGAATTAGGAGCCATCCCAGATGTTCTCCAGGAGTTTAGGCCATGGAAACAACCACAGGCTTAGCTCACATTCAGTTTTTGTGATGGTTAGATTATGGAAGAAAGCGGAGGGTTGGAAGGATGCTGATTTTATGATCTTGGACCAGGTTTACCGTTTCAACTCCAGCAATTTGGAGCTCTGCAATGGTGGCATACAGCTCCTTCTTGGAAAGCTGCCCTCCGGAGTAGATATCACACAGGAAATCCTCCTGAGGGCTTGCAGAGTGCTTTTCCAGACGAGAGTCAATGGAGTGCTTGGCTGAGGAGGGTAGAGAAGGAGGTAATTAATAAAAGAAGCACTAAAATAACTATAAATGCAAAATCAAAAGCGGGGCTCACATGCATGATTTTGAAAGAGGACCAATCTGTGCTTCTTTCTCAGGAGTGGGGCACTATGCTAAGTAAAGTCGTTCTCCCATCTTAGACAAAAGTCAATTTTGTACAGAAAAACCTCCTGTAAGCTCTTAGGAATTCCCCATTCTAAAGCTTAGAGAGGAAATCACTAATGTGTGGAGTGCCATACTTAGCAAACAGAAATACAAGCATGTAAAATCTATTGGCTTGGATTTTCAAAGGGGATCAAGGTGTTAATGAATCAAAGAACTCCTAGCACTCAGAATTCCCAAGGGGAAACATAAGCTTTTGATTTACCATGGGAAGGAAACAATAAATGCCAAATTTCTATGTACATTTCCTTTTAAGCAAACGGACTTTTGTTGCAAGTAAAACTTTGTGTTTCTCAAGGGCACCCTCTGAGGCAGGTTCCTTCACAGGCTTTATATATCTTGCCCCTAAATACATCACACACTTTGGGGCTGTTTACTTTACAACAGATTAAACTGAACTTAACATTTTACTGGCTTCCAAGTTTCTGGGGGCCCCCTGGGGACTGGATATTGCCACACAACTAGCACTAAGTGTTAGTCACAAGAGAATGGTGCTCTTTCCTTGGAATAGGTTTGTGGTTAATTGCAGTGAAAGTGTCTTAATCTGAGCAATTAACAGCAGTAAGAGGTATGAAGAAAATGAATTTCAACAAGAGGGAAACAGAACAGAAAGGTAAGAAATTGTGCATAAAAAACTAACCTATTTTAAATATATCATCCCATGCTTTAGTGTGAGCTTGCCAGACTTTTGTGTTCAGACCCTTGTGAAGTTCCACGGGTGTCACCATCATCATTCCAAAAGTAGCCATCATCTGCAGTGGAGAAAGTTTTTGGAAACTTTTAAAAATCTATTTGTAGTCTGTGAGCAAAAATAGATGGTAAAGTAACAGGACTGTAAGGGTAATTTTCACAAGGAAGTTGGGATTCTGGCAGATTTTCCATCCAGGACACAAAGGATTGGATTAATTCTGCTTTAGAGCATATCCAGCTCAAATTTAATCACAGTGAGTGGGCAATAAGAGGTATCTGCTGGGGGTGGTTCATCCCTTCTATTTCAGGCACCACTTTTAGAAAGGGCCAAGTCACTATTTGGCAGTGCCTTTCCTCCTTTAGAAAAGAGGGATCCAAGAGCTGAGTTAGACCAGGTCTTTTAGATGTCTAAAATGAGGGAGATAAGTATCACCAGAGTCCAAGTTGCAGCAAGATGCACAGCAGGTGTACTTGCAAGAATGACTAACCTCCAAACCCAGCCAGTTTGCATAATCCCACACAGCTCCACTCTACAAACAGTAGCATTGCACAACAAGCATCTCTGAGGGAGAGGAAAGTTAACCAGCAAACCTGATGACTGTATTTTGGGGAATACCAGAAATTTCTGGGATTTTTTTCCCCAGAAAAAATAGTCGACCCATTTAAACCAGTATCCATGCACCAGCAGCAGGGACAGAATATCTGTACAGCCCCAGGTAAAGATTCTTCCATACCGTTTTAACAGCCTTGATGAAATTCAAGCTTTCTTCTTCTACATCCTGTTGTAGGAGACCAAACCTCTTTCCATACAGCACCAGGCAGATACCTGTTTTTGAGCAATGATAACATGAGCTGATATAAATTAAATGGTGCACAGTGTCTGGTGTTATTCTTCTGAATAAAAAATGCTCTCTGCCCTGTGATACACACCTGTGAGAACAGCACTTCAAAACACCTTCTGTGCATTTGCCCCAGCCCTTGTAGGAGCACTTTCATTGCAAAGGAGACCCAGGGTTGGCATATTCAACAAGTAGTAGGCAGCCCTACTGATGAGGGCTGAGTCACAAGAGCCTGAAGAGGTCATCTAGTCCAGTGTTTTCTAGCTTCTTCTACAGCCAGAAACCACTTGCTAATGCTGGCAGCATCCCACAGCCCACTGGTTTCCACCTCTTTCCACTAGCTTTTTATATATAATTTTTTTCTGAGCTGTCACTTCCTATTCCTCCCTTTCCAAAAGCAGCCATCACCACTGACAGCGGAAAAACAAAACAAAACCCCACATTTTTAGGAGCTCAGTACACAGGTTGCTGAGATGAGCCAGCCATGAGCCAGCAGATCTGCAGAGTTCACTCAGCCACGCAGGTAACTGTCCAGAACTCAAGAGTTTATGTAACAGCTGACAATCTGGCATATATATTGATGGTCCCCTGGCTTTTCTGTAACATATTTTCCACAATCACAGAATCATAGAATCACAAGGTTGGAAAGGACCTACAAGATCATCTAGTCCAACCGTCCCCCCATTACCATTGCTACCACAAATATTACTACCACGATACTGCAGTTGATCGTTAGGAAATAATTATCATCCAGTCATCACTGATCGCATTTCAATTGAAATGTCTCAGCAGGTACAAAGTGCATGCTGTTCTCAGGCAGAGAAAACCAGCACCCAGATACTTACTTTCAAATGACCATTTGTTGAATTCCGAATATACATCTTCCATTTGTCCGCTGTGGTTACAAATAGCCCCTATTCTATGCGTGAAGTCCTCCAGGACCTACGTGGTGAAAAGAAGAAAGGAGAAAAGGGAATAAAGACAATATCAAGCAATAAAAATCCTGTCTGATTTAACATTTCAGCTGTCTCTTAGACAGCAGTCTTGCATAAGACAGAATTACCTATGTTACCTATTCCTTTGACAGTATTATTTCCTATGTTATCATGTTTGGATTTTACAGGACACTGAAGCTATTACTGTCTGTAGTTCTGTGAACTGATCTTTCCTCCACAGGGATGAAATGTTTCAGTCTGACTCTGGGACAACCTTGGAGTTTCATGACAAAGAGGCTTAAGCTGTTTATCACAGATGCTCCTTAAACTTAGTGAGAAGCATGGAAGTTGGAGAGGTGCTCCCTGACAGAAGGAAACTAAGAATGAAGAGGAAAAGGCAAAAAAACTGAGAAAAGTAAGCAAAAACTCTGTTTCAGGAGCCCATTTCACTGTGGAATATTGGTGCTGTTCTGTGGACACTGAGGATATCAATAGCTGTAGCCTGTAGCCTCTAGAGACACAAAGAGATTTGAATTCTTAATGTGGTAGACTGAAATCTCAGGTAAAGGTTCCTGAAATCCCACCCAGCTGCTCCATAACATCCCAAGCTCCTGTCAGTAAAGTTTTCCAGTGCTGATTCCCAGCACCTTTCCCCTTCCTAACCCCTGAGAGCTGTGTGGACTCACATTTGGTCTGACCCCGATAATCTGCTTGCAACTCATTATTCCCACAGTGATTTCTGAGTATGAACTCATTGCACTACCGACTCAGAGCAGACCAACAGCTACCCAGGTAAACCGAACCCCTCGATCTGCTTTCTTTTCCCCCAGGTTTCCAGGGGAGGAACGAGGGGAGGAGAAGGAACTGTACCTCATTGATCGTGTTATCCAGTTTCACCACCTCCTTGGGCTTCATCAGTTTCTTCTGAAAGGCGCTTCTCACCCTCTGCCAGTCCTTTCCTTCCCTAGACGTAAATAAAAGCAGTGATAATAAAAGATTAAGACACGTATACTACACGTGCAGGGAGGCATCTCCGGGCCGGGGCGGGATGCGCAGCTCCGTGCGGCGGCTCCAGGCAGCGAATCCCGGCCCGTCCGGCTGTTGCGCAGCGCGTCTGCCCGCAGCATCACCGCGGAGAGCCCCGCTTAGCGGTGAGCCCGGGTTAGAGTTGAGCCCCGCTTAGCGGTGAGCGCTCCCGCACCTCCCCTGTCACTCACAGGATGAGCAGCCCGTAGCCCTCGTCGCGATAGTCCCGATAGGCTTTCCAGGGTTTGATCTCCAGGCGCTGCGGGCAGGCGCTCTCCCGGCGGTACAGAGACTCCAGCAGACAGGGGGCTCCGATGTGAACCGAGTCGAAAGCTCCCAGCTTCATGCGGAAGATCTTCCCAAACCTTCTGTGGTACTCAGCCTGGGGGGTCGCAGAAGAGAATCCCTCAAGATGAGTGCGGGGCTCACCCACCTCGACCCTCATCCCCACCCGGCAACATCCCCATCCCTCCGTGCTCACCAGCGTCTCGTGCTGCCTCTTGAGCCCCCCCTTCCAGAGCACGTCGGGCAGGCTGCCCATCAGCGGCCAGTTGGGGGGCCCGGGCAGCGCGGCCAGGGGATGCCCACGGCCCCGCAGAGCGCTCAGCGAGGACGCCGCCCGCGGCACTGAACCTCCGCGTCCAGCGGGGCTGAGCGCGGCGCTGCGGCAGGTGAGGGCGGAGGAGCGGAGGAAGATGCTGCAGCCTCCCATAGCGGCACCGACGGCCACCCATTCTCCAATATGTATATATATAGCAGCAGGGAGGCTCGCTGGACTTTCATCGGGGCCAATGGGAGCCCTGGGTGGGGTGAGGTGGGGCAGGTTGGAGTGGCCCGGCCCGGGGACTTTGCGGGGCAAGCGGTTCACAAAGGGTTCAGGCGAGGCACGAAGGCACAGGGCCAGCACCGGGCAAGTACCGGCCGCGGGGCTCCCGGGGGCGGCCGTGGCCGCGGTCCCAGCTCAGCGGTAGGCAGGCGGCTGCCAGAGCTGCAGGTACGGACCCCACTCAGCTTGCAAAGCTGCCTCCTGCTCGTATACATGGGCTCATAAACATCTTTCCCCCTTCTCCCTTTCTTTTTCTCTATTTTTTTTTTTTTTTTTTTTGCTGTGCAGAATGTTTGGAGTGCATCTGCACAAAGTGGGGAGGGCTGTGGTGTTTGTACAGCAGTGCCAAGTGGCTGACTATGTCTTCCTTCAGAATTTCCCCTTAGAAATGATGGAATAAAAAATGAAGGGACAGAAGAATAGCGAGTTTTGGTGGCTGGATTGCTTATTCCTTATCTGGCTGACTAACCACTTATTTATGGAAAGGACATGACAATGAACCACCTGGGAAGCAAAATTCCCTTCACAATTATTGTTGGCAGCATTAAATTCTGACCAAAAAAAAAATCATTTGCTGCCGTGAGTCTCCTGTTTGGGATCTGCAGAATAACACGCTGGGAGTGCTCAAGGTTTCCATGTGGAGGCAGATGGAGCAGCAGCACAAGTACAGCAGCTCAGAACACCTGCACACTCAGCTCTGTCCTCTCTTTGCAAGAGGAGTCAAGCAGGCTGAGCATCTTGCTGCAAGTCAGAAAGCTGCCTGTAAACCAGAGAATTTCCAGGATATGCTTCTTTGAGAAGATGATTTTCCCCTGCCCCACACCACCTTTTTCATCATTCCCCAGTTGCATTTTGTGTCTCAGCTCTTAATCCCTTTTGCTTAAGTGTCTGATGGTGAGATGCTGTGGTGCACATGGCTGTTTTAGACACAAGACAGAAACAGAAGATGGAATCAGCACTGAATCTGAGGCCCGTAAAGGCACGTCTCACAGTCAAATTAATAGACCAAGGTGGTAGTGATCAACACATAGAAAAATGTACAAAAGCATGACAACTCATGGCAGAGATTTTCTATCACTTTCCTACATCCTTCCCCCTCCTCGTGATTTTCTTCTCTGGGATCACACCATGTAGCCCACAAGATCTGAGCCTGTTCTGGAGTGGGCTTTAAGATTAAGCTGGTTCAAAGGTTTGTGCATTTCTTACGGGAATACCCCAACAAGAAGTTGGTATTTAGTGATTTGTTTTCTTTAAACCAGTTCTACTGAAAGCACATCTTGCTGCCCTTGTCAACTGAGTGCAGTTGTTCAATGATAAGTTCTTCTGAGAAACCAGGTAAGAAGAGACAATTTGTGTGCTCTGTGGACACCTGTCTATTTAAGGAATCAGAATGAACTCGAGTGAAGGGTCGCAGCTTAGTGACTGTGAAATAAGCTCTTTAGAAGACTTTGGAATAGACAAGACTAAACGGGACACGGGTCAATTTTTCCATGTTCCTTTCTGCAATGGGGAAGAAAACACCCTGTTAATACGAAATCTTCTCTATTAAGATGTTTTTAAATTGCAGAATGGAAAAGGTTTTATTTAACATCTGTGGTCGTGATGTAACTCTCTGGCAGGGAAGCTGGTGTATTTGTAGCTCAGCTAAGCCTGGAGCTGAGAGAGCTAATGATTGCCTCAGCTTCTGGTAAAGTGCAGTTCTAAGGGCATTTTCAGCCTTCACTTCTTCCTACCCTCCCTTTTAAAAGATTTCAAAACCAAGCCTTTAATTTTCAGCAAGACCTTTTCATGTGACCTTTAGACCATAGCAAGGGTTATTTTGACAGTAAATCAACACAAGGTAGCAGGGTCCTTGGGCTGAATTCTGGGGACGTGTTCTCACAGTGTGAGCTGAGGTATCCATCACTGTTATGGGTATCTGTCACCGTTGTCCCACAGATATCTAACCTTAATGCTTCCCAGTATTTTTGGGGGGGTTGCAGCAGCTTGTGACAACTGAGAATGGGAAGCCCTCTTCACTTCTACAGTTGTGGCATGGAGTATTTTATGACATTGATCAGTAAAGATCTGGAGATCAAAATCAATAGTTTGCGATTAGTATTATTCCATGCTTCTCATTTGGCACAGAAAAAGAAAAGGGTTGAATTCTCAAGGTTCAGAGTCTTTCAAGGTCTCCCATGCTTTTTAAAATGCTACAGTTTAGAAGTTTCATAGAAGCAATGGTAGACTCCCCAAGGAGTGTCTCTGTCACAGGGAAGGTATTTCACAATGCTGGGGAAGACAAGCTAAACACAACTCGTATACTCTAGGCAAAACACAGTATTGTTATTTGAGGTTTTTGCTCATGTTTGTTTATATGCTTCTAATTCTACGGCTCTCTCCAGTTGCAGATCTTAAAAAGTTTTGTAAATATTGATGAATTCAGCTTAGGAAATGGGAAAGTACAGTAATTCCCATTTTACAGAAGGGAAACTGAAATGCATTTGAAAATCAAGATCTTGAAGTTATTATATGGATATTCAGCATGAGAGCAAAAGAAACTTATTGTGTTTTTACTCAAATACTGGTTCTGTCACACCAAAATCTTCAAATTCCATTGCATTATAGATGATTACCCACCCACATGATGACAGTAGCAGTGTGGAAAAATAGGTCTGTTGAGCAAACTGAGAACAAGGTAATCCTTAGAGGAGGATCCAGAAAAACAGAAAGGCAGGTGAATAGCTCAAACTCCACATGGCAAGGAATCTTCCAGCTGGCCATGACCTGTTGGAGATATCGACCTCTGCAATAAACATTGCAACACTCAACCACAGAAGGAGTCTCTAATTAGTAAGTTAACACATGGTTCAAGAAAATTAAGACATTTCTTGACTTCACAGTCAATGTTTACTCTACCAAAAATTAAGTTTAGTAGAACTCAAGAAATTGAGGTCAGTGGCAAGATGTTCTGATAGCCAGCTTGGAAATACTCAGGACACAACTGGCTCTTCCCTTTTCTTTTGGTAACTAGAACCACTCTCCGCTTTGCATTTGCTTGTCTCTTTTAGCAATCTCATCCTCCCCAAGCAGGGAAGGGAGCTGTTTAGCAGAGCATTCATGCATTAGAGGATGCTGTGAGGATGAGTTGCTGACATAGATCGATGTTTTCGGACAGAGCTGGCAGTAGTCTAGAAGCTTCCTTCACCTTCTACGCATCACCGCAGAGAGTCACATCCAGTTTAAGAAGGAGAATTTAGGAATCTGTCAGAACATTTCATTTTCTCAAAGAATATGGTTCATGTTTAGGAGACAGGAATTTCACTAGTGTTTAGTGTGTCGTGGGACATGATACTGGAAATGCTCATTTCTCTTTACTGTATCTCAATATTCTTCTGCTGAGAAATGTAACGTGCAGTTGCCTCGTTCACATGCAGTTAACATAGTCCAAGTTGTGTTATGACACTGAAAAGCTCTGAAAATATTTACAGTTCCAGTGGTATTAAATTGTTAATGTAAGTAAGTGATCCAAAGCTGCCAAAAACACTGGGATTTTTCAAAGGCAGGAAATGCTGAGCTTCCCTTTAATTCAAACAGCACTTGAAATCTAAAATAAAGGCCTACATCTATAAACCAAAGCTTTTAGTTGCTGTGTGACAGTCCTAAGCCTGGAGTAATAGCTGTTACATGACTTTTTGAGAGAGCTTTCAGAAGATGACTATACAAACACTTGAATCAGACACAACTTCATATAATTTACTGGATTTATAAGTTAAACCAAGTCAAGAAATGGAAGTTAATTCTTTTTTAAACTGTTATGGAGCACTGCTTTGTTTCATCCAGGGGGACCATCTTTGTCTGTGTCCTTTAGAGTATTTTTTGATAAAAGACCTAACAGATATGTAAAAGATACTATTAATCCAGCAGCTCATCTCCAAGATCACAAAGAAAAGGGTTTCAACTCTAACAGGTATATTGCTGTGAGCTAAACTCATTTTGCTTCCATTGCCTTTATTAGAGCCAGAAGAAAATATGAAAACTTTATCTGCCTTTATCATTAGTCAACCAAAAGGCACTTGAGTTATGTTTAGCTGAACTCAATACCCTCTGGTCCACATCCCAAATACTCCTATACATTGCTTTTGGAGGGATTAGAGCAGACTATATCAGTAGCTCATCAGATAAAACCCTTGCCTAAAATCCTGCTGTTAATTGCTGTTCAAATACCTGGCCATAGTCTCCTCAAGGGAAGAGCCAAGTTTCCTCATATGTATGACTACCAAATGCAACCATCCCCCTTGGGAAAACAATCTATTTGTTGCTCTGCTCATTAAAGTGTCAAAAGAGCACATCTGATAGAAGGAAACTTCTCCAAAACACTGTAATTTTTCCCAAAAAATACAGAGAAAAAAAACTTATGAAGATTAAAAGATGCTGAGTAACAATACAGCAATACACCAAGGACATCTTACTAGTGGGTCTGCTGTGAGTTCAGAGCCAGTCTACAAATCCAGTGACACCATCCAGAAGGACCTGGACAGGCTTGGAAAATGGGTCCACAAGTACCTCATTGTTTCAGACCTGATTGTTTCTACCTGCACAGGTGTAACAGCAGACTTAATTTCAGGTACTGTGTGAGCAGTCCTCATTGAAGATAAACAAGAGAATTTAAACAAACAAATGAATAAGACAGATGCCTCATCTATAGGACCTGCACAGACATGAGAGACTTCCAGTACATGCCACAGAATGTTTGCAGAAAACTGAAAGATGTTCCACCACTAGAAACATTTTGGAACAGGATGAATTGTGGACTAACAGACACACATGGTTCATATATTAAACACTGATGTATTCCTTGTTGGTATTGAGTTGCCAAGAAGTGGCAAGGAAGGCAGGGCTGCAGAGATAGACAGCTCTGTATCAGCCAGATACTTTCTATCGTAAAGGCAACTGATGTTCTGCTGGGACAGAATTATGGGATACTAAATAATTATGTCTACAATGTGTCCCATCCACAAAGGTGGAATAAAGTCTTCTACTGAGCCTCACCATAAAGGGATTTCCCAGAAAAGGGGAATCTCCAGCTCCCATCTCATGCACAAGTACCAGAAGGAATTCCCACTGGTTGAGTGGGTCCAGCTGTGCTGCAGAAATTCTACACAAAGCCCTACAGGGAGAGAAAAGAGAAATATCCATCACTGATGGCAAAGCATACAAGAAGGTTTGAATGGTGATGTTGGTCTTGACTAATAGGAAGGATTTTTCTTTGAAAGAACAAGGTTAAAAATCTGAGGAAATCTGCCTCCTTTACCTCCAGTTACAAAAGAATGGAAAACAGAAGGTTGACCCAGGATCTGTCCTGTAAATACATAAGATTTGCATTGTTAGGAGCTGATATGTCCTTTTGGAAAGAGCAGCCTTAGTAGGGGACTTTCTGAAGGATTATTTTCTTCATCCCTTTTTCCCCCTTTCTTTCCCCCACTACAAGAAGGGCAGATGTAGACATCCTGATATAAAATAACTTCATATCAGAATAAGTCATATTATCTAATACTGGAAATGCCATGCTGCTATTAGCACTGTGCCTACATGATATGGGTAGCAAGCTGCATTATTTCTACTGATCCCACTAAAACAGTACAGCCCTGTGAGGCTTTTGCTACCAGTGATTCATTTCATAAAATCTATGCCTACACAAACCAACCATTTCATCTCCACTGTGTTTTCTCATTTCTAATACTTGTATTAATAAACACTGCTGATGTGTGGGAGGTTCAAGACGCTCAAACACAAAGAGCTCCGTGTAACTTCAGGGAAAAGGGTGAAGAGTTTGGGAATTCAAAACAACTCAGGCAGCAAAGAGCATGGGAAGGTTCTTTGATACTAAGCTGCACTGCAAAAGGCTGCAGCAAGTAACATGAAGGGGGAACGTGAAAAAGCACTACAGAGAGGACGTGAGGTGACAGGTATGGGGGTTACACAGATCACAGAAGGGCTCCCATCAAAGTGCAAGGTGAAGCCAACAGTGCTCACTACAGTGAAGACCAGCACAAGACAGATCAAGTCCTTTTATGCAACTGAAAGAGAAATGAGGTCAGTGAGTTCAAGGAGTTTATATTACTCCACCACTAGATGTTTGCACTCGTGCACTGTTTTCACTTTTATTTACATAAGAAAGGTCTCCAGTAAGTAACTCTTGGCAACGTGCTCACAGCACAGATCTTGTCTGAGCATGTGGGAGAAAAAAAAAATATTTTCAAAGCCTGCAAGTCATCGAATTCTTATGAAATCCACTCCTTTTCTCTTGAAGGAAATTGCATTGGCTTGGATCTAACATGTATCATTCAGTTAATCCACCCGTGGAAATAACCGTGGCTCAGATTATATCCTTTCAGAATAGGCTTTTTAAAAGGAGATAACTGACAAAGGGAAGAGTAGAGCAGCCTGAGAAATAGTTTGTTCTTGGAGAAGAAGAGAGACTTATGAATTAGGATTATGTTTTCACATATCATGTTATTGTTAACAAAGATCTCCAGGGAGAACTTTTGAGATTAATTTTTTCTTCCTCAGTGGGAACAAATCAAACTTATGAGAGAACGTAAAATACAAAAATTAGCTCCATGAGCATTAGTGATAAAGCAGGAACCCAAAATTTCCATTCTTGCTTTCTAGCAGTAGAACTGCTATAACATTTCCGCCTATGAAGGACAAAGACAGAGCTGAAGGAGTACAGTGTGAGTACACACACACTGAAACTTGAACACAATGTGTGTATTCTAGCTCTTTCTAGCAAGAACCAATTGCAGGAAGAGTGTTCAGCCCTTGGTCACCCAGCCTAAGAAAGACATGGATCTATTGGAGTGGGTCAGGAGGAGGCCATGAGGATGCTGAGAGGGTTGGGAGAGTTCAGGAGGAGGATCCCAAGAGACTTTCCAGTGGCCTTCCAGTACCTAAAAGGGCCTACAGGAAAGATGAGAAAATATTCTTTGTAATACATCTTAAGCTGTTCATGGTTAATATATGAGGAGGGAGGTAGAAGATATGGATGCCATCAGGCAGTGAAGTGTATGTTAGTCTCCCTTATCAGGTCCTAAGAACAGGACTGTTGCATACAATCAGCCTATTTAAAGCATCACCTCGGAGAGACAGCTTACATAGATTTTGCCTTCAGAAAATGTTTTTTATCATTGTTTTGGCTGCCTGGGACTGAATGTGTTGACCTCACTCATCTCACTCACAGCACCAGCTGGTTTTCTTTGTTATCTCCCCACACGTCACTCATAGACCCACAGACCCTAATGCTTATTTCAGAGTTCCTTGTATAAGTCAGCACACCTTTCATACCTTTCACTCCCCATACCCAGCTTTGGCTCCCCATACCCAGCAACTTTCTCTGGATCTGACTCTAATCACTTTCAATTGCGCATAACAGAAAGATGAATCACAGGAAAAACACCTGAAAATACGTTCAGACACCTTCCATTACAGGATTGTTTGATTGTTTCCTTCCACACCTGACAACACTACATGGCACCAGTATCTGTCTTTGCCGGGTGTGTACGTTTCTGATACTGATCATTTTGCATTATGATGCTGGCAGAGCAAAGCCAGGCTCAGCTCGGAGCCCTCGGGATCCTCATCTGAGCCACCCAGCCGTTGTTTTAGTATCACGGGGTGCACCAACCAACCCAGCACAAAACGCTGCCAGGGATCCCATCATTTCTGAGCTGTGTGGGTAAGAGCCTCCCATTTATTCCCCCGTGCAGATGATGCCTCGCACCCCCAGCTGCCTGCGGCTCCCAGCTCACTCCCCCGCAGTTGTGAAACGAGATGATGATCTTATTTTTCACCGCCGTTTTGTTTTGTGGACGTGTGATGAGCTAAATAAACCAAAGCATGTGGATGCAATGACACGGTGTGAGTGCCAGCTTGTGTTTATGGACCAGCGACCCGGGCAGTTCAGTGGCGCCCCCTGGTGGCAGCATCACTCCTGCAGGCAGAGTGGCGTGTCCCCTCCTCGAGGTGGGATGTACCAATTGCTGATGTAACGGGGGGGATGATGATGTCGGCGCGGCTCGCTCCGGGCAGATGGGCTCCTTATGGGTGGTTATGGAGGATGAACGGACGCCTCGAGCCGTCTCAATCCGCCTCGTGTGGCCGTTGCCTCGCGCTGTCATCGTTTTTCTTCTCATTCTCCAAGCGGGTTTCCTCCTCTGAAGGGAAGGCGAATAGTTCGGCCCTGCCAACATGGCCGCCACCATGAAGAAAGCGGTGAGTGTTGGCTGCGGGCTCTCCCAGCCCTGTCCTGCTCTCCATGTCGCTTTGTCTCTCTCTGTCCCCGGTTCCCCTTCCTGGGCCGGGTCCCCTCAGCTCCCAGCCCGGCCCTTGTGAGGCCTCGGGCTGCTCTACCCGTTCCCTGCGGCCCTGTAAGGTGTATGGCATGTGGGCAGGTTGTTGTAGGGGTTATTTTGTGTCTTGGGGAGCATCTCGTGGTAAGGTTGGATTGGAACCTGATGAAGAGGCCGAGCCTTCGTGTTGACCTCTGATATTTGCAGGCTGCCGAAGATGTCAACGTTACTTTTGAGGATCAGCAGAAAATTAACAAGTTTGCGAGAAATACCAGCAGGATCACGGAGCTGAAAGAAGAAATAGAGGTGAAAAAGGTACAGGTGCTTTACATTTGCTTTGTTGAATTAATTTTTGGTTGTAGCATAGAAAATAGTGGCCGTAACTAAGTAAAAGAAAGCCTTTATGGCAGCAAATCAGGCAGCAGTGGAATATGCCTCCTGTATTTCCTTTGTTTAGGTGGTTAATTATGCTGTTAATGAGACATAGTAAGTGTTGAGTAATTATTGATACAATTCCACTGAACCTAAGATGCATTTCTGAAGCTATTTTGATATTGTTAAGGTATTGGTGTCATAGTGGCAGGTGGGATTTCTGCCCTAGATGTGAAGTTGGATATTCAGCTGATACTGTGACATTGCGTTCACTGAAGTCACTCATACAGTACAAGTTTTATCACCTTTCTTACGTCTTGACAGAAACAGCTTCAGAATCTGGAAGATGCCTGTGATGACATCATGATGCTTGATGATGATTCACTTTTCGTACCCTACCAAATTGGAGATGTCTTCATCAGCCATTCCCAAGAGGAGACACAAGAGATGCTGGAGGAGGCAAAGGTTTGTCAGAGCCAAAGGGAGCTCCTTTACTTCATGGTTTACTATTGGAGTACAAAGTTCTGTCCTACACAAGGATTTATAGACTAAATATAAATGAGAATCTTCTTTGATGCATCCTATGTGCATACTCTCATCATTCACCTATATAGGTTCTCTAATGCAATACATTCATGTTTGGTTTATGATTTTGGGGAGGGAAATGTGTGCAAATGTAAGCTTATAACAGAGTTGTCATTATACAAAGTATTGGTAGGTTTCAGTTGGCTCCCTGAGCATGTTACAGCACACCTTGACTAAAAGTTGTCGAGGAGGTGCCTTTTAATCATTGAAGTGTTGCTGCCAAACATGGCTCAGTTTGCTGTACGTAACCAGCTGATTTCTTTCTTTTTCAGAGAAGTTTACAAGAAGAAATTGACACATTAGAATCCCGAGTGGAATCAATTCAAAGAGTGCTGTCTGACCTGAAAGTTCAGCTCTATGCCAAGTTTGGAAATAACATAAATCTCGAGGCTGAGGACAGTTAAAAGTTCTTTTAAAATACCACGTGTCTTTTCCTTGTTTATTAATTGTTTGATACTTATCAAAAAAATTCCAAAAAATGTTTAAAAAAAAGAAAAAGTGACCTATTTTTTTCTTTTATTTTTTCTACTTTCCTGTCTTGGGTTCCATCTATTTAATGAGAGCTCTCATATTTTGGTTTTTGCAGTTATTTATTTGCTCAGGAAAGCAGTAGCTTCGTACTGTTGGTAAAGCACCAAGGTTGGCATGTTTGCATTGTTTGCTAAAGTAATAAAGTCAGGCATATATTATAGTTTCCTTGGTCTTGTTTTCATCTCATGTAAATACTTAAAATCTGTTGTATAAAAGCAACAGAAGTGGGGAACTGGTTTTTTCTTCTTTTTACGCTGTATTGATGGACAGGTGATATTTAGGGCACGGTCTTGCATTGAGCTGTGAGATTGTAAATTAGGATGATGAGTCCTTAACCTCTTTAATTTTCCTCAAGGTTCATTTTCTAAATCCATCTTTACATATTTAAAAAAATAAAGTCTTTTTAGTTTAGACCGAGTTTGACCTGTAATAAGAAGCATCCAGCAGATGGCAGCAGAGAACTGGAGGAGCTGCTTCATGGTAAACTTGTGTCTGGGCTCTGCTGGCCAGAACAGATTGTGTTGAAATGGAAACTGTGACTGCTGTGATTATTCTCATTAATTGATTGATAACACTTTAATTCCTAAGGGACTGCTGTGCCAGCTCTTCTGTTCCAAGCATAGTTATGGCTGCGTACCCTGCAATTTTCAGGATGGATATGGCTTCTTTAAAGAAAAGGG
Source organism: Coturnix japonica (assembly GCF_054131305.1). NCBI lineage: Eukaryota > Metazoa > Chordata > Aves > Galliformes > Phasianidae > Coturnix > Coturnix japonica. Next base: position 12,989,708 of record NC_140681.1, on the reverse strand, counting down.
GGGGGGAAAAAGCAGTTAGCATTTGTTTCAATGTGATGTGAATGGCAGCTGTAAAGCAGGTGAGGACCTTGTTCACTATATGACCCAAAGGGAGAATGCTGGTAAGGTGTGGGGTGATTGCATTAATCCTGTTCTTTGATATCCTACAAATGGAATTATCCACATAAGTAGCTTTTTTTCCCTCCTTTGTGACATATTTCTATATATCACACAGTACTTTGGAAATTTCTTCCCACTTGCCTTGGTTATCTTGTTCAGATAATGCAAAATATCAAATGCTCTGTGAAAAACCCCAGGATTCTCTGTACCTCTGTATGTCATGAATCATGTAGCTGCACCTGATCATATGTATATATTCAAAGTTGGTGCCAGAACACTCATCATTGACTGTCATTCTCTGTGCTGTCAGGGGATTCGCATCTATAAACCACTTCAAAGGTGAACTGCACAAAAACAGTGGTGTTATTTTTAACTGAGAGCTTTTTCTTAGAGCATTGAACGATGATCTTTTAGTGATTGATCGAATTAGCATTTCAGCTCAATTTGTATTAAAATGCAGCTTCCATACTGTTCTTGTTTTGGAAGCCATAGAGGCCCCAGAGGCTTTTCACTTGTATGCAACAGCTAAGACAAGTAAACTAGCCAGAGAAAAATAGCTCATCTCCCTTTGTGGTGTTGAGTAGACTAGCCAGATTTTCAGAATAGCCTGACAATGCCTTTAAGACAGGACACAATTACTGTATTTGCTGTATTTTCAGGGACTTGGTTTTGGTTCATGGCTGTGTCCACTGATATAAGTTGCCCATGCTCTCCACATGATGATCTCTAGTTTAACCTTTGCCAGTGGAAGCTCGGTTATTGCTCATCTCTCTATAGATGAACATTTTAGTCTGTAATAAAATGTGGCTGATGATTATCCAATAATTATAGGAGGTGGCAGGTAGCTGAAGTACAAATAATTCTGTGGTGTTAACTGGCACTTCAAAGCAAAGAGAGATTGAATGCCATACACTGAAGCCATATTTTGTATGTGAGCAAAAGGATTTTGAAGTACTTTGGTTTGTATGAGTCAGTGGTTAGGATAATTTATCTAATAGTATTCTAATAGTCTGATTCATGCTAGAGTTAAAAAACAACTTGGATCCATGTAGGCATGATAAGGCCTGACAGAAAGTATTTACAACCAAGTTTGTCTCTGTATTGATTGTATGAGTCATGCAGAGAAACAAATGATTTCTGTAATTAAATGTTTGCTGAGGGGTTCACCTTGGCACGAGGTGATGCAGACCTGGAGCTGGGGGGGAGCAGATCCAGGTATCACTGCTTTGAATGCTATTACCACCCATACACGGTGAGGGCAAAACAGGATGCCCTTGGTGTTGAAATTGAGGCTTGGCTAGAACTGCAGCTGTACATTTCCTGAAGCTGTGAGGAGAACATCCTGTCCCCTTAAATGCAGCCCAGCACAAGTGAGGGAAAGCATTCCGTGGATTTCTAGATTGTCAAGTTTTATTACTTCCTTTAAGCATGATAAGGGAGACTTCCCCCTCCTTGGCTCCTATTGTACTTTACATGAAAAAAAACAGAAATGGAGATGATGTGTGTAGTTGTAGGCACATCTGCCAGAGCCCACAGTTGAAACTGTGTAGACCTGGACATATCTGTAATTATTCTGTTTGCAAATGTCTTCACTCTCAGCCTTCCTTGTGCCTTGTCATCTGAAATGCTTATTGCAGCAAGGTAAGAATGTGTGAGTATCTATAGATTATCCAAACAGGACGCTGCTGGAACACAGTTTACTTTGCAGAAAGTGCTGCTACACTGTGCATACAGAAAATAAATATTAAGAATTACCAATAGGAGAAGATGGGGCAAAATGGACTTGACGAGTTTGGCACTTAATTACACATTTTATTATGTTTATGATCTTTGATTTCACAGAAGCACTAAGAAATCAGCCATAGAATTTATTTTATTGGTCAGTTTGTTCTGCAACGATTGCTGGAGCTACAGCTGAGAATGCGTTTCCTTCTGTTCTCATCACCCTCTAGCTTTGTGCATTAGTGATGTTAAGAGACATATGGTGGCTTACAAACATTACTGTGAGATCACTGTTGCAGAGGTACTGCAGCTCTGTTACCCTCCTGGCAGTTGGTTCCTAGGTGATGCAGAGACAGAGGAGTGGTTAAATTTATTAGGAACCAAGAAGTGTTACAGCACAGGTATGTATTTCCTTGTGCAGTTGCTTCTCTGGCACCTCCTTATTGTGGGTTCAAAGTGCCATGGCATGAACTGGGTATGTTATTGTGGGTAAGTGTGGATTCCTGTCTACTGCTCAGCATGGGTTGGTTTTGTTTGTGGGTTTTCTTTATTTCATTTATGTTTAAGTGCTTGAAATAACTGGAATGCACAAAGTACAAGACTACATTCAGTGCTTCATTGGATACCATAGCTGTCAAATTTGAATACTATTTGACATATACAATATTGCTGATTCCTACTGTGATAGCCATCTTTATCTCAGGAGGGATGTGGCACTTGCTATGTTGCATTCCAGCCACGTGCCCCTCATGCACAGTAAAAATGGCATTTAATTGATGCTTTGCATTTTGACAGCTAGTTTGGTCTCTGCTTGCTTTAACATTTCCAGACGGCAGATTGCTGGGAAGTTGTGTGTATTTAAGATGCTGTTTGCTGGTGACATCAGTACAAGGATTTCACATCAGGCTGACTTCTCTTCATTGTTGCTGGCTGGAGGCTCTTGACACATAATTTTATTGCCATTATATTTGATATGGCAGACATATTATAAAATGAAATGCAGTTCTATTTTCTATCAAAGCAGAGATTTATTTAATATAATCATGAAGTTTCAGCCAGTGCCTGTTGTTATGACAACATGCAGTAACTTTGTGGTTGGCATAGGAATTATCTCAGGAACATTCTGAGTTTCGTGTCAGATAGTTTGTAACATTTTCCTTATAACAAACAGAAGATGCTGGGGGTGAAATCAGCCTTTTCCCATCTGCTCCCTAAATGATGGTTTCAGTTCCCTCTTATTTCAAAGGTGAAGTTCTTTTTGGTATGGAAGTTGATACATAAGGTCAGGAGATTTTCAAAGGACTTTATCTGTAAACTGGTGTTTTCTTTTCTCCTTATTGTGCAAAGGAGAATACAGAGTTTGCTTTCTGTATTCCATGTTAGTTGTGATGCCCTCGTGCCCTGGTTCAGGCTCACCTGGGGCTCACACACTGCACAGCACTCTGACAAATGCACGTGCAGGTTCATGATTAAATGTTTGTTTCAATTAATTAAGATGGGTATTAAGAAGATGAACACAATTTACAATTTGGAAGAACAAACTGGTTAAAATTATAATTAAAAATAACAATTAAAAATGTAAGATAGAAGTGTGGTTAATTCACAGCCAAAATAAATCAATTTCCCTTAGCTATAATGAACTTTGAATGGAGCTATGAGAGCCATTGCCTATAAACATAACCTCAGCTGTTTCCAGTGATTGCCCCTTCACTGTTATATACGTGTAGATTTATTCTGTTCTACTTATCAAATAAAGCCACAGAGTTAGCTGTCACACATCAGTGCACCACTTACACCAATAGCTGAAGCATATCAATGGCATTCTCATGTTCTATTATGTTTATCAGTGTAATGAGAGGAGAAAGTTCTAGTTCAGGTTTGAGAATGCTGTTGTCTTGGTTATTTAGCTGTGCAATGAAACTGAATTGGAGAGCTCCAGTAGTTTGAATATATAGGAACATTTTCATGTATTTAAGGCACAAAGCAAACATAGAAACTGCTACAACTCAGAAAAATGGAATATTTCCATTTCACAGCTACTTACGGTTCATTTGTGAAGCAGCTGAATAAGGGAGATCTAAGAATCTGCTTACAACTTGCTGTGCAGAGATGACACCAGCAACACTTGTGATTTCTGCACTATGGTTTTCTCTTCACAGTGCATTAATGAGTTCCATTCTAGCCATTCCTAAAAGGGTTCTGAGCACAGAAGAATAATGCAGCCTGATGTTTGATAAGGGACAATGAGATGAAAAACACCTTCCAACCTACAGCTGTTCCTTCCTTCATTACTGATGTTATAGCTTGCAAGGGATTGTAGTCATGGTATTGACTAGCATGGGAATGCCACTCCAAATGATAAGGCCCTTAGTACGACGGTGATATTTCAGAGGATATCAGAAAAAATTATGTGGGTGAAGTTTTTTTTTCTATTTTTTTTTTTTTTAATAGCTCATTGGAATTGATTTATTTTTCTCTCCCCCCTTTCTGCTGCCTTTTAAGAAGAGCTAATCTCCTTTAATCTCTGTACTCTGTGAAGCGGTTACTTGGCATTGCTTATGTGAGCTTTTTGAAGCAGCATGGAGTACAGGGATGGCAGCCAAGAGCTCACCTATCCCTGGTGTCCACCAAACCTTCAGCTGGAAAAGAGAAACCATTTTGTAATCTCTAACAGGGGGAAGAACACTTTCATTTCACTGTTGTGGGAGTACAGGTGGAATAAAGGTGGACGGCAGTGATGGGGCTGCAGGCATGAGGCATGGGTGGCTGTCCTGCTTTCAGCTCACTGTTTGCCTGGACCTAGGAAAGCTGGATTTTGAGTGTTGAAATGTATTTAGAAGAGCTGGAGATATGGATGCTCACTTCTCAACCAGACCATGCAAGATTCCCCATGTTTACAGAACAACATTGGCTGAAATCCTTCGACAACACTTTATAAAGTAAACAGGGCTAAAATAAACTCAAGAGCAAAATAAGTTGAGCTGAGGACATGATTACAACTAATTTCCATGGGTTGCATGTCATTCCACATTCACAGTACACTTATAAACACTTCTCATCTGGTCATTGATTTCTCTTATCCTAAGGAACAACTTCATGCATAAGCGCCAAGAATAGGAAAATGAATGCCCAGCTCCTCTCTATGATGAATGTCACGCATGTAGAGTTAAGCTGTATCAGTGCTTTTGTCCCCCCTGCTGTTATATTCTTGGCACACACTCTGAATTTGAGCAAAAAAGATAGACCCAGTCTTGTGAGTCGTTCTCTTGATTGATCTAATTTGCCTTGAAGGTTAATGTATTCTAAACTAATTCAGAGATTAATAATGACTTAAAGGTATATGAAAGGCATTTAACTGTATACAAAATGAGTGTTGTAACCTAGTTTATTATCTCTTCAATGACTTTGGAAGTTCATTTGATGAAATTTCAGTTAGCTGATTGATACTGAGCAGCAGATGCAAAGAAAGAAGTGTTTTCAGAGCTCACTAGCTGTTTCTGGAAAAGAATGTCATTTCTTTTGCTTGTACTACAGGTAAAATACTTATTTTCAAGGTGATAATTAATGTTCTTTATATGAAATTTTAAGTAGTGTTTTCCTTAGAACCCTTTCAATGTAAATTGATCCAGTCTTGGACAGCACGCTCCTAGGATGAGTTCTGGAGAAGAATGGAGTCAGCTGTGTGCTGTTCAGCTCATGATGCAGCGTAAGGGGCAGAAGGGGTGCAGCCAGTGAGGTGTCTGTCAGAAAAGCCCAGAACAGTTGTGTGCTGGTTCTGCTTCCCAGCAGTGAATGTCACTAAGCCTTGGTTCAGTGCACCAGTGTTGTTTTGTGATGGCCACTGGACAAACTATGACGTGCCCTCAAACACTGAACCGTGTTCCTTTGTGGATTGCAGCACCGTGGATGCAGGTACACACACAGAGAAAAGAACAGCTTATGAGCTCAGTTTGAGGTGTACGGACTTGTAATAGACTTGGGGAAAACAGACGTGAGCGTTTCTGTACGACAGGCTGCTGTTAGTCATTGTAATTCGCAACATATGTTAACTGTGAATGTTTTTGCTACTTAGGCAATACATTATTGGAGGGTATTCTCTTGGACAAAGAACTGTCAAATAACATTAGCACAGCCTGTCCATCTTTTTTATTTTTTTAAAGAAATAAACCTTGGCAGCAGTGTGGTATCAGTCTCTAGATTAAATTAAAGGTCTGCAAAGTGCATACATTATATAATTTTCTATACAAGAAAGCATAGGTTTGCTGCTGCCACTGCAGCTTGAGAGAGATTGCATTGGCTTTACAGCAGAATGTATTCAAGGTAGGAAGCTTTCTCATTTTAGCTATGAACATTGCAACAGGATTCATGGGGATGATACTTAGCTGTGACCTGAAAGAGGGAAAGTCATCTGCTAGGGCAGCCCGGTGAAACCTTAAAAATGATACTAAAGCATAACCCCAAGTAACATGAAATTACTGTCAGTGTCTGGGAGTTTCTGACAGCTGGTGTTCAGTTTATGCTGCCACAACTTGGTCTAGCCAGCACCGCAGAGCTGAAATCAGTGGTACTGAAACCTGGTGGGTTCACAAGGCACGTTCTGAGGTTTTCTATCCATATGCAGTAATGCAGTAAAACAGCATATTGTGTGTGATTCTAAAACGTGTATCATGATAAAGGCATTGAGTACTGCAGCATCTCAAGATGCACCAAAAGACAATATGATGCTGGGTGTAGAAATCCCTTCAGATGTCACCATTCACCTCGAATGCACACTTATATCTCAGAGACATCTCCCTTTCTTAGTCCTGCAGTGTTCCAGCATCACTCTGCACTTTGAGCTTCTCTTTGCTTTTGTGCTGGTATCTTGAATGCTAATAACAGCACCTGTAACTATCATGTAAGTATCCAAAGATAGTTTCTGCCTCGAGTTCACAAACAGAACTACGGTAGTTAAAAAAAAAAAGTGAATTTCTCAGTTTTTCTTTTCCCTCCAGGATCAATTTAGTTTTGATGGCAGCTAAAGGAGATGCAGTCAAATCACTTTCCTGAGTGAAGACTGTAGAATTCAGCTGGGTACAAAAGCAAAGCTCTTCCTGCTGTCAGGAGCAGGATCAGGCTGTGCCTTTCACTCTCTTTGGTCATCCTCCAGATCTGTTTCATACTTTCGGATTCTTTATGGTAATATCACAGCACTCAGCAGTGAAGGTGTTGTTTACCTCATAGCTGCTCAGTTGTGCCAATAGGTTGGAAGGCAGCATACTTACCATTTTCCTTAGCACAGAAAATTTCTTCTCTCTTTCTTTCCCATTTGATTTACTTTGATATCTACGTCCATGGCACTTTTTCTGTCTAACTTACCAGAATGATTCTGTAATGCTTATGATTAAATGTGCAATTAAGACTTAAGCGCTATTAGCACGAGGGATTTTGAAATTAGGATGGGACTGTAACACTGACATCAAATTTAAATGTCAGCACCGCTGGAATAGGAAGTGTGACTTTCATCTTTCAGTCAACAGCTCTGCCATGCAAATTGATCATGGGCACAAAGCACAATGAGGCGTCAGGACTCAACGTCCCCAGCGGCAGCACTTAGCAGACCTATAATGGATTTACCCACAGTCATTTTTGGAATTATGTGTGTGCTGACAGCATACAAACGACATGGCACAAATTATATTATTTTCTCTTGTTTATCAACTTGTCACCGTGGCCCTTTCTTTCCTTTTTTTTTTTCAGTGCTGTGCCGTAAATCTGAGTCATGCAGAGAAAGTCATCAAGATGCACCGGCCTGTCTAGATTTCCACCAATATTATTATGAGGAATACATTAATTTGTCTGTATAGAAAAGATTTAAAGGTTGTTGCATTCATTTGTTACCAGAGATAGAGCACTTAATCACACAGGCTCTGTTCAGCAAGAAAATTATCTCTTCTTCTCAAGTCCATTAATAGTTCTTCTACAGAGTCTCAAGAAATATAAATACTGGAGGATATTAATGAAAATGACATCTATATCTGATGTATTAGTGCCAAAAAATGTGATGAAGTGCTCTGTTAATTAACATCTTTTTGTTATGATACTTGTAAAAGTACAGTCATTTTTCAAAGCTGACTGAGCTGCCCAGAAAAGGGCAGTGGTGTGGCCTGGGTTAGCTGTTGTCTTGTCAGAGATTTGATTATGCAAACCAGCAACACACGGTGCACCCCAAATATATCACAATGCAGAAAGCAAAGTGTTAGTTTGGGTATTACTGCAGTAATCTGAGCAATCCTCTTACTGCTTTCCTACCACCAAGCAACTGGTGGTATTATTGCATCAGGAAGGACCGGTACACTGGGAGAAGTATTTTCTAGAACAGCTGTTCAGTCCCTCACTTGCTTGCTGGGTGAGTTTACTATTTAGAAGTTAAATATTGGTTCTTGTTAGCATGACTTTTATTCAGCTTCTTTTGCTGACAGAGGCACCTTAATAGCAGTAGTTAAAAAATGTATCATCTCAGCATTGGCACATACTTCATACCCCAAAAGACATTAAATTCACTTTACTTCACTACATTTGCATTCTGCAGTTGTTAATGAGTTAATGATCTGTACAATTTTAATGAATAGAACATAAATGAAGAGACAGGAAAGGATATTAGAGCGAGTGAAACCCATGAGCTAGGGCTCTAATTACACTCCCATCTTCAGGTCGTTAACCACATAACTACCTGTGGACAATAAGATAATTACTCTCTCATGATGCTAATGAATTTGCTTTCTGTTTGGATTGATAAATATCTTAATATCCTTTCTATGAGCAATTCAACTCACTGACATCAGTAGAGACTGCCCAGACCTGCCAGTTCTGCTCTGATATTTGGCTAACACTTGCTCAGAGTTCAGCTCCCTTTTGGCTGCTATGGACACTGTCAGGTTCATGTCAGCCCTTTGCGCCACCTCTCAGTCACAAGGCATTTGCTGCCTTGAGAAAGTGTTTTGTTCATAAACAGTCTCAGTTTCTATTGTTGGCATCAGATGCAGTGCAATCGATTTCCAGAGAAACTAAGGAACCATTTGCTTGGGGTCAGTTCTGGAGACCGTCAAGAATGTCAATAGCTGAACTTATGAAGTCTTGTGAGCTTGAAAGAGAAGTGTTTCCATAACACTGGATGCTAGAGAAAATTGAAATGAGCTGGGAAAATAAACCATCGGCTTCCATCCATTGCACTTATGGATACATAAAACAGTGTAATTCATGATTCATATTCTGCAGACATCGTGAACAAAAACTCTTTACACTTTAAAATGGCTTTGAAAATACTCGTGTTATGGAAGACTCTGAACTGAAAATGGATGTTTCATCTTTCATTTACTCAGTACCAGAATTAGAGAGCATTTGATTCCTTTGCTCTTATGGCAGAACGGTTAGCTGGTGAATTAGAAAGGACAGGAAAAAGGTGTGCAACTAATTAGAGCAGGATCGCTGTGCTGTCTGCAATGACCTGCTTGCGTCGATCAACTTGTAGGGGAACACGAAGCATAATGTGATGAAAGTGTTAACTGCTGTAGTAGAAATGTTGAGTCAGAGCCTGAAGCAGTGATGGAGCACCTGGTGGAAGGCAGGGCCAACCCAGGGGAGCTCAGGTGTAAGCAGTGCATCTTAGGGACTGGAAGGGCTGCAGCCAGGATCTACCCCTTACCAGACCTCATTTAAGGGCTGGCAGTGAAGGTTGAAAGGGTTTTGTTGGTGATCCATGCATACCTGTGGCCTTCCAAGGGTAAGCAGGTGTTTTTTCCTTTGTTTCTGCATCCATGGCTGCTGTGTTTGGGCTTCTATTCCCTTGCTGCAGCTTGGGACCTTGCTACCCTGTTATTATTTCTGTGCTTTCCATTTTGTTATTGCGTTATAGATGCACTGATCGTTTAAAAAGACGGAACAAAAGTTCATGGTGTTTTTTTTGCCAACTCACGATATATTCAGTTAATAACTGAAGCAGGTTATTGATCTTGGAAGTTAAGCCTACGCTGGGTGAGAGCAGCGCCCTTTTTGACCCAGGAGCTGGCCAGGTCAAATAGCCCAGTTGGACCTTAGAAGACTTGCTGATCCCATTTTTGAAGCTATCTACAATGAATCCATTCACTTGTTACGGCACTGGGGAAGTTGTAAGGCAATCAAAGCTGAATACTTTCCCATCTATCTCCACTTAAAGTTTTTCTTTTCCTTTTTTTCCCTCTTTACAAAACCTTTTCTGTTTAAGCTGCTGTTTTGCTTTTTGAATGCCTAAGAACTGTGTAATGGAAGTACAAGTTAATCATGCTGAGTACATCGATTCTGACTACAGTTAATAAGGTATTTGCGTAACCCCGGTGACTCCAACAAGGCCCATTGGGAGTTCTACCATGCCTGCTACAATTTGCACAGACAAAAAAGTATTTGAGGGAAGAAAACAGGTATTGGCAGGAAGTTAATTAGCATGAAGTTAAGCGTATTAGGCTTCATTCAGTGAGACGGTAAATTTGGTGGCTGGGTTCTGACCCACTGCAGAGAATACTTAGCCAGAAATTACAGGCTCAGCTCTGAGCTTTGACTGCACTCAGGTCTGAAGTTCTTACATGGGGTGCAGGAAGGAGGTGAGGAGACAGCAGCTCTTTGGTAGGATATCAATCTGGTGTTTTTTATGCTGATACTGGAAACTTGTGAAAGTTTAATATGAGATTTGTTCCATTTAAACATATAAATTCATAAATTAGCTTGACATGAAAAGCCCACTTTTGTTCCTTTGAGACTTTGTTCTGAATAATATTTCTGTGGTTATGAAATGCCAGCAGCTCAGACAGCTGCCTTCCACCCAGTGTGCTTTAAGCCAGCGGATGCCTTACTGGATATCATTTCTATTTCTGAAAAATTAAAGAGTACCTGAGAGGTTCTGACTGCTACAGAATTCATAATGGTTCAGTTCTGCACTGACTTCCTAACTTAACGAGTGCTTATGAACACTGACAAAACTTTGGATAGAGGAAAATACTCTTTCTCAGGAAAAAATCCATCATGGGGTTATTCTGAAATCCCACGGTAATGAAGTTTTGAATGTAGGTTTTGTGAACCTTAAACAGAAACAAGTTCCCATTAGAGAAGCACCAAAAAATAGTGTGGCAAATAAATTAAAAGGAGGGTCCTGGTGTAGTTTGTTTCTTCTGAGGGGTGGAGCAAGAGCCATTAGCACTGTGCACTAAGCTGACTGCAGAATGAAATCAAGATATTACTAGCAGATAGGTGTATAGCTGTCTTATTGCTCTGCCTAATATAAGTAACAGTAACAACAGAATGGCATGAGATGAGAAGGCTCCTGAGGGAGCCCCTTCTAATCCAAAGTGTTGTGAATCAGAGGGGTAAACTCTCAGATCAAGGGAAGATTAAAAAGTCATGAAAATAACCCACTGAGATGAGAACAGCTATACACAGGAAAACACAAATAATTAGTTAATTAATGAGCTTTTGAAAAGTTCATTTGGCCACCAAAATACCAAGGAACATAATCTATACGCTTTCTATTCTTTTTGTTGCTAGAATTAATTCAGCAGACACGCAGATCGGCAGTGCTAGACAGGTGGTGTATCAGCCAGCTCCCACACAGTTATCATCACATACTGTGCAAGCTGAAAATGCAAGGTTTCTGTTATAAGCAGCCTTATTAATAAATAAAAGCAAGGAACAGTTTATCCAGCTCAGGTTTTAATTAAAGAAGTAGTGAATTCTGGGACCCCCTCTGCTCACAGCCTGTTCACTGCACATTGTGTTCCTTGCTATGAGACTGACTCCAATCTCAGACAATCAAAAATGTTTCAGAAGGGCTCTGTTCCCTCCTCTAAATACCAACACAATGCTATTCACCTGGCAACTAAATAGACAAACTTCTCTGACTGGCCTCCAGATCCCTCTCGTGCCTTTTTGTCAGGGTGCTCCTCTTGGGAACAGATTTCCCTGTGCCTCACAGAGAATAACCTGAGGATGCTGAGTGGGCCTGAGACACCCACAGAACAAATTTGCTCTTTCTGATAGCATTCATGTGCTTAGCTTTCCACTAATAGTCTTCTAGTACTCTGAGTTGCGCTGTGGGTTTATTCTTTGCTATCACCCACTGACTGCATGCTGCTGCTAGGCCCCTTGCATTCACTAACATGGTTACACTGATTCGTTTAAATGGGTTATATGGGCAAGTAATTCATCTGGGAGGTAATAGGTGACAGATGTTTTGAGTTGGGCTATTTCTCACTTAGTTAAGCATTTCAAGCATACTAATGACCATTGGGATTCATCCTGATAATGTGCATACACATACATAAATGCCTTAAAACAACAGACATTAAAGCTGTCTCATCCTCCCAAGGGAGGCAGTTGGACTTTGAGAAGTATGGGGGGATATCTTGCTGAGATGCATCTCTCTTGATGGATGGCAAAAGATTTAATGTTTCTAGTTTAGTTTGTACATGTGAGGTCCTAGTGCCATGATACTGATAGCACTTCACAGTTTTCTTGATATTTAGTATTGAATACATGGATTTTTGTTGACTCAACTGATGTAAAATCAGATTCTTGTTAATCTGAAATGACAGTTGGATGGTATCTCAATTTTGCTTGTGATCCAGCTGTCTACTCTTTGCATTTGAGCTGTATATAGGATGAAAATCTGTTTACTTCTGAACCTAGAGATTTAAAAACAAAACTTGACAGGCAGAGATTATATGATAGGGGCTGGGGGGGGAAAGGTGCTTGTGTCACAGAGCAGGTCAAAGTACAGCCAGTAAGAGGACTTGTGTCCTCTTGGAGATGTTCAGTACCAGGTTGGATGGGGCCCTGGGCAGTCTGATCTGGTGGGTGACTCCCTGACCCATTGTAAAGGCGTTGAAAGTTGGTGATCTTTGAGGTCCCTTCTACCCCAGGCCATTCTGTGATGTTTAGTCTCCTTAGATAAGTTATTTACTGAGTGTACCGATGTTTGGAATTACTTTCTGCTCCACAGAGGGGGTCTAATTACTCTAGCCTGCATCACTGGTGAATTATGAAGCCATCTGTATCTCATGAACATGACTACCTATAAATTCCATTCTCTCCAGTGTAGTTCTATAATAAGGGGGGTGGCATATCTCATAGATGGGGAAGGATGGAGAGACATTCCTCTCTTTAAAAAAAATTTAAAAATCAGAAACAGTTTTCTGGCAATGCAAATGATCAGAAAGATTATTTCCTTTTACCCCTGCTGATGTGAAATATGTCAATTAGAACATTAACGTTTATTTAGTTCAGCAGATGATTTTTCACTTTGCCTTATTTTTTAATAATCCCTTTTAGCTGCCTGAAAGAAATGTGGGATATTGATTTATCCCCTGAGCCAAACTGGTGACCACTGAATGAAATGTTTGCTCCTATCCTCTGATCTTTTGCCCCCCAGACTAACAGTGCTGTAAGCTCTTACTCTCAAGAGACAAAAGCATTGCAGAAAAAGGAGATTTTATATATAATATAATGTTATAGCTTCCAATGTGTCCAGTACCTGGTGTGTATAGGGCATCTGATGCTTCATTCTAGTTCTTGCTGCTGAGAGACCATCAAAACTCAGTGGTACAATTGAGCTCTAACCATTATGCTGGAGATGCACTATCTTTTGAAAAATAACCGGAAGGAGGGGCTGCTTTTATGCAGTCTTTTATGTGAGAAAGAGGTTAATGACAATAGAAGTTTCCAGGCATTAGAGTAGGAGGCAAGGAGATTGGATTCTTAGCTGAAACTGCCTGATCTGAGGCAAGTAGGGAGCTTGCTTTGGACCTTTGTGTTTTGAGAGGTGAGAGGATGCAGATTTATCACCTCATAGAACATGAGAAGAAAAGTCTGTTTCTGCTCCTGTCTGCAGTCCCTTACAGCCTTTTAATTTGTTTATTGCTGACTCACTAAGACCAGTGCTGGGCTGACATTTTCCAGGACAGATTTCTGAAGCTGTGCAGTGAGTTGGCACTGAAATAATTGGCCTAATTTTTCAGAAGTGACGAAGATCCCACTGACATCTTCATTACATCCTGAGACTTTTAAGAAGATAACAGTGGGCTCCAATATCTGAAAAATCCTTTTACCTCACTGGAGACTTTTACCTCAGGAGGAGCTTGTGAAGATTACTGTGTTCCTAATGCCTTTTTGAAATCCTTATTATAAAGGTTCTGCAGGCGAAGAGTAAGAACTGCAGTGGTGCTACAATACCATCTTCAGTGGCTCTGTTTACTTTCCAGGCTGAAGCCAATGCTGGGCAACCAGCGATACCACTGATGAGAACTTCTGGGGGATTAGACTATAGAGAATGAACCACCCACAGCATTTATGTACAAAAACTTGCATGTTCTGTGATGAACTGTTTTGTACTAAACGTTGTAGTGATAATGCTAAATGTAAATCTGATTTCAAAGGGATAATTATGCCTTCTTTGTAGACCTAGAAGCCAAAGAGAAGTAACTTGCCTCAAATGTGAACAGAGTATGCTAAACTGCCTTCCTTCATATGGATGAAGGATATTGAACTGGAAGTATCATAGTGAAATAAATAACAACTTCTGTGAATTTCCAGCCAGCTCTGAGTTATCTATGTAGGGTTTATTTTACTTCCTTGCATGTGAAATAGTTTCTTTCCATTGCTTAATTTGCACAACTGAGTAGAAGCTTCAGAATTTACATGATCTAAGCTGGAGAATTCTTGTTTCCCGCTTATAGTTTTTGGAAACCAAGATATTATTTCCAATCTGTCAATTACTATTTATATTCAAATAACATTAATTAAACCAATGGACGTCTATTCCCACCACTTTTCTCAAGCAGTCTGCACTACAAGCAAATCACCCTTCCCGAAACTTGAAAAACCAAACACAGATTTCTCAGCAAACTTGGACTGAACCATAGTTCACTTTTAAAGGCAATTATGAGGATTCCTGACAGAAGTAATATTGTAGTTGTGATCTCATTAGTAGAAGCAGCAATGGTAAGATGACTTGCAGTCTGGGTGAACTTAGTGCCAAGGCTAAACTATTTATTTTCAGTAATATCCATCTTTCAAAGAGCAGATGGTTTAATTTTCTGAAACAGCTGCTAATAAATAGGAGAAGGAAAATCAGAGTTGGACAATGAATTGTTACCCACCCTTCAAAACTCAGCAGGATTTAAAGGTATGCAAGTATTTCAACTTCAAGTAATAGATTTTTCTCTTCCTCAGACTAAAGTACTTACAGCCTCAAGTGGTATAACATAATGAAGTGTGTAAAATGGCCGTGTCTTCAAAGTTAGTTGAAAATACTGAGTTTAGTTGTGCAGAGTGCCAGAATTTTGGATCTTGATTTTTGTGGTTAAAACTTTAAGCTTAGAAGGTGCATCTGTTAAACAATTATATGGTGTTTTCCTTTGTCACTGCACCTCGTAAAGACCGTTTGCCCCCTCAGTGCACATTCTCTTAGCTGGTTCTGAAGAGTTAAGAATGCTGTTCCCAGCAGTAGCAAAGACAAGACCTGTGCTGCTTTCTGCTTCATGTGCTGTCACTCATGACTCAGGGGCTGATGAGGAGGGTATTGCTGGTGCCTATTAGGATGGAGACATTTTTCCTATCCTGTTCCTTACTCTGTAATTTTTGGTAGTTCTTGGCCATGGAGCAGAACTAAACAGCCCACATCTATACATCAATTCAGCCTGTAGCTGTAAATGATGTTCTTATGATTTAGAACAAATCGTGGACTCAGAACCACCTTTGTAAAGAACGAACAGTACTGAACAGGGCATCCTGGAAGCTTTGGGTGTTCTCAGAGTAGTGCATTACCTCATGTAGTTCATTTCTTTTTTGCATCCTTATTCTGGTTGGAGATTTGAGTGTTCAGGAGCATGGTGTGTTTTGTTTCTACTTTTATTTGTTGCTGTAGGGAAATATGTAGGAAACAAGAAAATAGGTTCCTCCTTCTTACTCTGTTCGGTGAAATGTCGTTACTCAAGAGAAATCTGTATGTGTTGAATCATTGCTTCAATGGAGTTGAAAGTGTTTATGTAGTTTTTTGAATCAGGATTTAGATTATTTGCACTTTAAACATCAGTTGCAGTGGATGAAGATTCGAGGTTTCCTTCCTTACAAGCAGTGAGTTTTTGAGATGACACAGATTTTCAGTTGTGTTGATCTTTTCTAATTAATATTAACCATGAGACGCCATCACTGAGTTGAGTCCGAATCCAGTGGACAGATTTAGATCTAATGTGCAAAGTGTCCTTTTCTTCAGAGCGGAGATAGTGATGCCAAATTTAAATTCTCTTTCAGCAAGGAAATAGCAAACACAGACTGCATCATTTCTGCTACTCCTTTTTGCCAGAAAGCCATATGGGAAATTGAGCAACAATCCTATCTAGATACTACTTGCCTTCCCAAGCATTTAATTTTGTGAATTGTGTTTGCCATGTTTTTAAACAAATTGTATCTAAGACCATAATGCTAGCATAGACTTTCATTCTCTCTTCTGGATGCCTTTCTTCAGCTTAAATGAATAGCAATCTAAACCAGTGAAGAGTACTTTAACCTAAATAGCATGTTTCCCTATCAAATGTTTATCTGTGCTCCTTGATAATAAGCAAACCTGGTACAAATGAAGATATTTTATTGTCCATTAATCCAAGTAGGACACAGCATCAACCAATGTTTTAAGGCTTTACTCAAACAGCACACTAAGGCTGCTCCTGATCACTTCTTCATACTCACCTGAATTGATTAGGGGTGTTTAGGAAAATGAAACTGGGATTTTTAGCTGAGAGCAGTTCTGTAGAGAGGCACTCCTTCCTTCTGAGAGTCAATAACACTGTGATTTTCACTAGGTTGGTTAATTGCATCTCTCTGTATTCTGCCCACTTAGATGACAAAGCATGTTATGTGTGGAATAGAGCAGTGACACACCCAAGTTTTAATAGCACCATGGGAAGAAGGGCAAGAGATTTCAACCAAATTACATGCCATAGGTTATTTGATTCATTATTCTCAATTTAGGGCTTTCATAGTTGGGTGCCTGTTATAAAAGGAAAAGGAAATTGGAAAGGGTAAGATTGGTTCAAAATGAGTATTGCAGTAAATTACACTGGGACTTCCTCTGCTTCGCTGTTCTCAAACGCAGTTTTGAAGCTCTGTGGATAAGCTGGCAGCATTTCTTCCTCTTCTTCCCGAGAATGAGAAAGAAAAATGGTCTTTAAATTGAGTAAGTCTAATTGCCAGAAGGCAGAAGAACACGGACCCAGCAGTAATTTACACTCACTGACCAGTGGTGAGAAGTGCAGTTTAGAGTGAGTTCTGTGTGAAACTGCACAGACAGACTTCATTAGGAGGAAAGCTCCTGCTGGTTAAAGCCATGTGTATTCATTCCTACTCTAACTCATTGTCTCCCTGTGTTAGCACACTTTTATTGCTCACACCGTTTGTGCAGTTCTGCACAGAGGTGGGTTGGTGGTTGGTGTGCCCTTCCCCAACTAATCTGTCCCTGACTCTTGTTCCTCATCACACAAATGGCTGAGAAATGGTTTGTGTAACAGTGAAGGTTAAGCAGTTAAGAAGTAGCCACAGATCAAGCCTTTGAGTGTAAACCCATTGACTCATTCCAGGGCATTTCATCTTATTCAAGTGTTTGGGCCATTTGCCCCACTGGCACGTACATCAGTTTTTTCATCCTATAAATTAATGGGATGAAAGCCTTAACAGAGGGTCTGGTTTTATCCTTCATAAATCTTCCAAGAGAAAACCAGTGTGTTGGCAGGATGGAGCACCTCGTGGTTTGTCAGTTTTGGCAATGTTTTTGATAAGAATATATGATGAAGCTGCTGTTTAGTCTTTCTTATTTTGTTTAGATAATCCTTGATTCTTCGTTGTTTACTTTCAGATTTTAAATGCTATAATGATCATTAATCCTTATGTACTGAATAAGACATTGTTTTACATTTGACCTTGGCTGAAGCATTTCTTACCTGAAACAATATGGAACTTTTAGTCTGTGAAGGATGTTTCAATTCTTCTGAAACAATGAAAATAGATGTCTGAATGCACAGCACTGCATGGAATGCATGATTCATTTTCTCAAGATACAATGTATATATTTCATATTCCAAAGTGACTTGACTTGGAAAAATAAACATCTTATGTTTGTCTTTAAAGCATTAAAAAGGATCAGTCGGATTTGTTACTCACCTGCTGGCTTCAGCTTTTTTTCCTGTTTATTCTCCTGTGATTTAGGGTTGTTCAAAGGTTAAATCTAGATAGCAAAAGTAGCAGAACATAAAGTAACACCGCTGATGCATCACGAAGGGGTTGGCAGAGTGGAATAATGATTCTAACATCATGGTCATTTAAAAAATAAAAATGTAGGTCTTGATTTTGGCTATGGGACCCTATCAGTGCATGTGGAAGTGCCAGGTAACAGCACACATAGTCGACCAGGATTTGCAAATTCTTGTCTATAATAAAAAGTTCAGCTTCTGTGGCCAAACTTTTTCACAACTGCAGCCATATTTGGATATGTCTAAGTCTATATATAACTATTCTGTATATCTGAGTTCTGAGAATGCAGATATACCAAATATTTTACAATATTTTAATTTCTGCAAGTGCAGGAGATGGTTGTTGCTCGAGGGCACATCAGAAACAAGGTGGGGAAGCTGAGTGGAAAGAGGCAGATAGATTAACAGAAGAGCTAACATAGTAAAGTTTGTTCTCTTTTGGTGCTGTTTGCTTGGCATCCAATAGTGTCTGATTATTATTTGAATGGTGCACAGGCTTTTTCCTCTTGAATGTCATTGCAGGATGTCTTGGTCTATTTTGAAGCTGTTTTCTTTTGGTATTTGTTTTGCAGATTCTTCTCCATATCTGTGCATATTAATGGCTTTTATATCAGTTTGAATATACATCATTTGGTGCCACGGTGCAAAAGCGAAGAGAATTATAAGCAACAAGTTTCTCTAAGGAAAAAGTAGCAATCATCGTGGTAAACAATGATTTGGATGCCAGTAAATGGTGACTGATGTGTGCCAGCTTCCCTTCTCACATAGTTGTGGAAGAGGAATAAGCTGAACACATGCATGTGGGGTGTTGCACACCATCATTGCTGCTACAGCTTCCTGGTGCCTAATCTGAGACTCGTGCTCATCTCAATCAAAGTAACCATAAGTGAATCCTTTGGAGACTACTTGATGTCACATTTAAATGTGGTTCAGCTTATGCTGTGGCTTGAGCAAAGGGTTAGTAAAACATAGGAGGTTATGCAGGCGGGTCACCTCGAAGGTGGCCAGTGTGCTGCTAATTAAAAGATGCAGCATCCAGCCTTAGTGGTACCTCTAGCCTGAGGAATTGTTTGCAGCCCTGGAAATCCTGTTGTTTGTCACCAGTGCTTGGCATTCGAGATAGCCCTTTTAACCAGTGCTCAAAAACAAGACAGGTGGAGAGTAAAATGCCTTGGCCCTAACATCAGAGGACAGATCGTATGGCAGCATGCACAATTAAGAGCTAATATTCTCCATTAGAGGAGGCTGGGAGGAAAAGAGAAGTCTGTGAAGCTATGGATCTAAAAAGTGAGGAACACAGGGAGAGAGAAAGGAACATCCATCTACAACTAGTTTATGTTTCATTTCAATCTTTTTTTTTTTCCTTTGGCAATATCTGCAAAACATGGGATGCAATTCTGAAATGTCCTGAGGTTCCCAGTTTTGGTGCAAACTGTGTCAGATTCTATCAAAACTCTGCAAACATCCAGACCAGAAGAAGAAACAAAAAGATGCTCTTGCTTTAAACACAAGAATGTCTCCATGTCTTGGCTTCCCAGGAAGCAGGGAATAGCACATGGGAAATGCAGCCCTCTTATTTTTCTGTGGATAGAAGGCTGGAGAAGTAATGTATTTGAATGAATGCAAACTACTTAGAAGGGAAGTGCCAGAAACTGAAGTAAACAGCCTTGTTAAATTCTTGCCATCCAGCAAAGTGGGATTGCTCCCATCTTCAGTTTAAAAAGCTAAATAAATAATGAGGTTAGAAATTTGACTCTTTGACACCAGCGTGGAGCCTGCCTGCAAAATAACCATTGCTGCTTTTCTCTATGTACTCTTTTGGCAGGATTGCCTCATCATTAAAAAATGAAGGCTCATTTCATCCTATGAGCTGCCAACAGCCTAAGCAACAAGACAGCCCCTCTGTAGGCTTATCCAAAATGAATCAACCACATTATTTAGTTTCAGTATTTCTAAAGCTGTCACAGCATGAATTGACATGAATTACATTTAAGAACATTATACCAAGTAAAGAGTTGGAAGAGATTAAAAATCTCCTTTAAAAAGTTAGGCCTTTTTCCCCCCTTTTATTTCCGAGCCAAGCAGCAGTATAGAATTGCAGATGGTGAGGCTTCCTGCTGCTCACACCTCCACTCCGCCTGGGAACAGCAGGAGTGCTCACCCGCACTGGCAGCTGCACGCTTGTATTTAGTGCATGGCTTTTGTCAGGTTTGTTGTGAAGCTGCCCAGATCATGTTCTCCCTTCTTGGTGTGGAGAACTAAAGACCTTTCCTGTTAGTGTTCATTCCCTGTGGTGTCCCAGGACACACAACCACTGCTCCTAAAGTAATTCTTGCTGTGAGCCTGCACTGATGCCTGTCAGTGCTGCGTATCTTCTGCCATTATCTTATGTGAAGTTCTCTGGATAGCTGTCACCTAGCAGTGCAGCTGAACAGATCTTCTGTGGTGTGACTGGTCCATGAAAGTCAAAGTAACGTGGCCTCCTCAAAACTCTTCTCCTCAGGCTTCTGGCTTCCCTTGCAGTCAGTCCTTTCCAGGCAGAGGTGAAATGAAGCTGTTACGATTTCTGCAACTTGGACAACAGTTCAGAGAACCCCCTTGGGGTGTGGTGATGTCTAAATAACTGATTCATTATTTATAACACACAAAGCCTGGTTACATCCACAAACAGCTGCACTGGCATGTTTCTGAAATGCAGAAGTCAGGCAGTGCACCTAGAGAGCTTACAAATCATTCAGAGGGCGGCAGTGGTGCTGCTGCAGGAGCTGCAGCTTTGGCCTTCCCCATCCTTCTATGCTTTCTGCTGGCTTTCCCATCGTATCACTGAAATCCCACCTCCTCCTCCAAAAAAAACCCTTTAACCTGCTTTATTTGGTTAAGCAGAGCAAACTGTTCATATGGTACTGCAGTACTGAAGTTATACAGTTACTAAACATTGTAAGCAGCAAAGTGAGTACAAATCTCATGGAATAACTTCATAAAATAAAACAGGATGGGTTCCCTTGTTCTGATAATTACTGTGAACTTCTGTCACTGGTCTAAATTAATCCAAAAACAGAGTATGCTTCCGACCAGACTATTTTTATAATATTTCTTGCAAAAACTAATGTGGCATGTTCTGAATATTAGCAGGTACTTTCTCACCTGATCAGAAGCTACCAACAGAAAAGTATGAGAAGCCAATTTCAGTTCTAAGTAAACTAATTCCAAAATTGACGTTCCTTGCAGTACTGGCCCATGGAATTCTCTGGCCAGTTTCCCAAACTCCTAATCCATTCAGAGAGCTTATGAAAAGGATAAAGAACAGACGCAAACCCATGAGTATAATTTCTTTTACTGCATATAAAACGTAACCAGGCTGTAAGAGACTGGGAAAAGAATATTCTATTCCTGTGGGTGTGAGAGGTTCGTGCTTTCTCTGTTAGAATAAATCAAGAGACCACAAAAGCAAGTGAAGCAATCACTTTGAACACATGTGGATTTAGCTGATGTCTGTATCTGAGTCATATCTGCACTGTTAGGAAGAGGGCAATAGACGTAATTAAACTCTGTATAGTGTACCTTCCTCTAACATTTCATTCAGGGTATTGGTAGCTGATCCTTTCTATGCTGCAATCTCTCTGAGCAATCTCTTATGTCTGTGAACCCACCAAAGTGGATTCACCATTTTACAGTTTTTTTTCTGAGTGGCAAACTGCCTGGACCTCCCCTCTAGCCCACATATCTTCCCATTTCAGATTGCCTAATGATGTGTCCTTAGAGGGAAATAGAATAGTCTGTGATATCTCCTTGCTTTCTCAAGGGGAAGTTTTTCTAGTGCGATACGTGTGATTATTTATCTTAGTCGTAACACCTCCATGACCTCAGTGTGACAAATGAGTCCAGCTGCAATCCATTGCTATACCTGCGGCCATAGGGGAAAAAAATCCATCCAGATGAGACTACTAAACAGCTTCACTAAATGTGGACTAGTCAATAAAACTGCCTTCTTCTACAAAGGAAATTTCCATTTTTCATGGAAAAACTCAAAATACCTCTGTGTTTTGTCATCACATTGTCAAGTCTGGGGGTTTGGTTTTTTTTACTATACTGTCCTCTTTCTCTGTTCCTGAACTGTTTTGGAGGAATTTAGCGCTACAATGTTAAACTGAATTCTTAAACAGTAAGTTTTCATGGTTTTAGCTTCAGAAGTCTTGTGGCAATTGTAAAAGAAATAGATACAGTAATCTATGGCAACACAGTCTACTGAAATGTTAGCAAGGTTGTACTGCGTGGGAGAGAAAGTAACTGCAGCTGGTAGACTTGGGCAGCAATTCCAGTCAGTAACCAAATCATAGAAAACTCAACGCGTTTCTGACCCTACACCAGCATCCTCTTCCTTCTTCCACATGCCCCAGGCAATATTTTCCATTGTCCCCATTTTTTTACCTTTCAGATTTACTTTCTGACTGCTTTTTGGATGCTAAGTAGTTAATTTTTCTAGAGCATTTGAAAATCCAATTCATTATTCCCAACAGCCTCAGAATTTTCAGGCTAAACATGGGAGAAAACTGATTATTTTTAGCTAAGCCAGTAATTGGAAAAGTGATTACCTGTTAGCATCTCCAGTTTACTGCGTTCAAGAAGAGGAAAACATTGACCTTTCTACCTGTCATCGTGAAGTGACTCACGGCTGACAAATGCTTGAAGCTGATGCGAGCTTTTTGCAAGATAAATCAGTATTGCAAGTCACCCTGCTTTATTTTTGTCTCAGTACTTCCGATGGGCCCACAGAAGAGCCTCAGGCTTCTCCTGTCTCTTTCAATTACTCACTGGGTGCAGCCACGCTGCCTCAAAATAACTTACCAGACCATTTCTTGCTTTTAAGGCAAACTGAGCTCCCACGACCATGACCTGTGTCTCTCAGCCAGCACTTGGGTGAAGGTGCTGGCTGGGCACCAGGGAAAACTGCTGAGACACGGCAGGAAAATCCTCCCCAGATTCACTGTGCTGTGTCTGTAGCCCAGGAGCTTCGCTTGGCCTTTGCTGAGTGTCCAAATGGTGGTGGGTGGGAAAGCTGAAGGTCACCAGCATCACCCATGGGTGCTGTTGATGTCATCTCTCATTCGGTGATGGATGTGGCTGGGAGTTTGGAAAATAATGGCGCAGAACAATTTGTGGTGCCAGCAAGCAAGCATAACTTGTGGCGTTGAGGTGATGAAGCCATGCTGTGTCTTACAGGCAGCTGATCTGAGTGGAGTGCCCTGTTTTGTTTGCAGCAGGAACCTGGTTCTGAATGGGGGAACTTCCAGGTGTGATGCTCTGCTCAGCTCCTTTTCCCTTTCCCCACATCCAGTTTCAGCTGTAGCATAGCGCACCAAGGCTCAAGACCTCCCTTTGCAGTCAAGGTGAGGGATTCCTTGCTTAATTTCTTAACATACAACTTAATTGCAAAGTTTTGGCTATGACATTAAGCTTGGTTTGGAACTGATGGTACGGTAATGGTTTTAATTTTAACTCTCTGCTTGAGAAGCCTGACTCGTAAACACTGGCTGA
The DNA here is from genome assembly GCF_054131305.1 of Coturnix japonica. NCBI lineage: Eukaryota > Metazoa > Chordata > Aves > Galliformes > Phasianidae > Coturnix > Coturnix japonica. The sequence goes on along the minus strand of NC_140681.1, from coordinate 12,966,048 downwards.
CGGGCATATCTTTCATCTCGCTGACAGTAAACCCATCTGTCAAAAATTCCAATTAATGTTCAGAGAGGGAGAAAAGTAATGCAATTCAAATTAGGTTAAGTCATTTGAGTTAGAATTTGGAAGTTTTTCCCTTTGAATATCTAAGATCTTTAAGGTGTTATTCTTCGCAGGTAATGTCCGGTTGCAGTGAAATGATGTCTGTCTGAATGCTGCCTTTGTGCCTCTAGGAAGGAGTGACCCATTCAGGGCTTTTGTTTTTAATGTCCTTGCTCACGGTTCTGTCTTACCAGTCAGCAGCAATGCCTCGGGCAGGGAAGCTTCTTGTTTCTTGGGGTATGTCATTCACTGGCATTTTGCAGTTCCCTCGGTGAAAATACGTATATTTCTTCCACACATTCCATTAGCTATAGATATTTGAAAGCTTCTTAATTACATTTTAAAAGACATAAAGTCAAATGCGCAGCAGGTCAGCAAGAACTCTGCACATTCTGAGGAGTGTTTTCAATATTCACAAATGAACTTGTACAGCCCCCACAGAAATGCCTGAATAACCACATTGCAATGGCATTTGAACATACAACTTTGACATGCAGAACAAAAGACAGGCATTTTGCTCATGCAGATGTACTAAACATATACTTGTGATGATGTATCAGTTGAGAATCTTTCTATTCATATTCTCACTTGATGCTTTTCAAAATCAGTATTCAATCTTAATTTGGCAGTTTAAGAGATCAATAGGCAAACAGTTTTGACTTCAGTTCACTTCCCTTTTGCACCAACCATTACTCACACAGACGTAGGAAACGCCCCTGAGATGACAGCATGAATGTGAACGGGTACATTCGTAGCTGGACTCTAAATGCAAAGAGCTCCTTTTCTCCCTCTTCTCAGTGCTCTGAGAGAAACACAACTGCCTGATTTTTGTCAGCCCTGATTCAAGTGTTTTTGATAAGTCATCTCTTTGTAATAGGGTGTCATACCTTTAACTGTATCTATTTCAATGTCAATCGTGAAAGACTGGTAAAAAAGCTGATATTACTAGCCAGTGTTTCTCCAGTGTTAGCCAGCTGATGATATGAGCCATGTGGCATTGGGTAAGAAATGACAAGTGGGTGCCCTTACATTTGGATGTCTGCTATCTGCATGGCTGGGGCTTGCTTGAACGAAGTCACTGTAATAGAAGAAAACGAAATGTTTATTCTCAAGCACGTTTTATTGCGACAGAAGGAACTGCTATGAAGTTTTCAAGTATACAAGGAAATAGGTTTTTTTTTTGTGGTTGCGGGTTTTTTTTTTTTGTTTTTTTTTTCTTGAGATTCGGAGGTGTTAGGCTTAATATAAGGAGAAAAGATTACTCTATGCAGCATACACAGCATATGTGATTCTTATTTTAATATAGTGTGATGGGGAGGATGACGCGCTAAGCACCTCCATTTGACCTGCTTCAGATTTCAAGGAGATCAAAAAAGGCTTCTTGGTGCCTTGGGAGAGGTTAAGTACTTCACAATAAAGGCAGCCTTTGTGCAAGGTGTACATATTTATTGCAGGAGTTTCCTACATAAGTATTTCAGAAGCTCAGCTTTAGTTTTACTGCTGACATTTTCCCTTGCATTTTTGTTCTTGGTGATAACCAGAGCTCTGCACCCCATTACCTCCAGTCCAGACCCTGCATTACATTCCAAATGTCACTTCTGCTGTGAACAGAAGTTGGCCTTCGCAGCCCATAGACATACTGATGCAAACCCTACCTGTGCTGTGGTGTGGAGCCATTCACATTCGGGTGTGACATTGCAGCTTTGCTGTTCGTCAGGGATATGGTCACACTACCTGGTTCACGTTCTTACTTTTTCTTTCTGGGCATGTTTTCCAGGCTGTCTCACACAGGTGAATCTCCCTCCTGTGACCTGTGAATGAGTCAGTCTGGAATTCCGTATCTCTCCATCAGTGCACAGGTAGACTGGAATATCTTCCAGCAAAGCTCTGCTGAAAAAAAAGAGTCTTAATTTTCATGCAAGTTTTTTGATAAACAAACACAAAACCCAGAGATTCCAGGTGTGAGATGGAAAGCATTTATACCTGCATTGAGCATTAATCATGTCCAAGGTCTCCTGGAGTTAGAGGCAAAAACAGGTGTGCTTCGTCTCTATAAGGATGAGCTGTTTCATTAATAATAATGGCTTCATACAAATGAAAATAGTAATCGATCTAATTTACATTATTAGTATGTAAATTATTCCATAGTGAACTGCACAGAATGCAATTAGACTAGCCACTCGAAAGCCTTGTGATTTGTCTGTGTGTTCTTGCCCTTGGTGTGAGGTACTCGCAGTACAGCTGGCTAATTCTTAACTGGTGTTTAATTTCAGCCAAGAGCAGCACTCCTTTAGCAGGTGAGGTGTAGTTTAAAAGGGTGTTTTCTGCAGCTCACCAAACTGCCAGTGAGGGAAAACACCACAACAAGAGTCAAGGAAACCAAGCGGGCCGAATTCAAACATCAAATCCTTCCCATTGCAGTAAATTGTTTAACATTCAGAAGCTGCAATGGGCCAAATGTTGTTCCTAGAATAATTCTTCTGTTCTTGTAGGACAACTGAAGGCAGAGTCTGATCCAGAGCCCTGCTGTTAATCACCAAAATGGTAAAGAGAACCCAAAGTTAGGAATGTATTAACAGTAAATGAAAAACGGCTTTACAAAGCGAGGTGGGGGGTGGATGCATTTGCTCATTATGCAGTAAATAACCCAAGCAGTTAACACCTTTGCTGGTTAATTGCTTTGCCTTCTGTTTTAGACCAGAAGTCAGATTTGAATGTAAATTGGGGTGCCATGTTCATCTGTACCATGTTTTAATGACTTTCTTCTACACTTAAACTACAAAAGCCACCTTCTCACTATTCAAAATTTCAGCAAGGGATCACAGATGATCTGAAATTCATTATTAGCCATTAAACCAATACTTCAGATCACTGAAGAACAAAATGCTACTGCAAAGACTATTTGCTGTGCAAGTGCTTGCGGAGCTCTCTGCTGTCTGCAGAGCAGGCTAATGAGGTATGGGCATGTTTATGAAGGACTGTTTGTAAGAGATCTTTCCAAGCACTCCGCTCAAATCTTTCTAATTGGAACATTTATTGTGCTTTTACAATAACAGTGGGGGTCTTAAAAGAATAATTTTATTATTGAAGATTCATTTTCAGATCAGAGGGATTTTTTTTCTTTTTTTTTCTCCTGTGAGTATCCACAAAGGTTGGTTGAATTACTGCAAATGCTTTAGCCTGGAGGAAAGCATTCATTTTTAACAAATTGTAATTGCAGAACACGTTTCCATGACAGAGCTTTTGCACCATTCATCCCTTGAACCTATTTTCTTATTTAATAATTTTATAAGATTTTTTTTTTTTCTGCTGCAAATCCTTTCAGATGTGCCAACAGCATGTGTACCCTGCCACTCCTGGGACCCATCTTTGGTTGGCAGTGAGTAGCAGTACCTGCCAGGATAGGGGGAACCTAAAGCTCCACAGCACGGTGGTGTTTGGGGGGAGGCAGCAGTCAGCCTGGCCAAACTTCCCCCTACTCTGTACTGTTCGTTCTTATTAATCACGTCCAGAATAGAAGTGGCCCTATCCCAATATTTTTATTTTCCTGTCTTTCCTGGGGAAGTTGAAGATGTAAGGAGAAAACAAACCGTTTTTTGGTGTGTCTATTACTAGCTCAATTCCATCACAATCTGTGCCAGGTATTTCCAGGTGCTTACGCAGGGCTCACCAACCTGCCTCAGTGTGCAGATGTTGTGGTGACTGCATGCCAGCTTCCTGGAATGCTTTCGTTCTCCAAGTGGGTTACTAAGACAACAGTTCCACTCAATTCTTTAACAGAAATTCATATTTTGAATGATCTTAACCAGTCCTTCTGCCACTCCTTGCATTTCTCCTGTCATTTGTAGCTCCCACATTGCCTCAGGGTAGTTGCAGGGTGCTGACTTGTTAATTATACAGTCTTTCTATTCTCAGAAATGCCTAATATGCTGGCAGATGCTGCTGTACTCAGCCTCATTTAGAACTGGTATAGGATATTGGTGAAGGATGATTACTTGATGGCCGTCTCATGGCTCAAAAGGCAAGTAGTAGGTTTCTGGTACATGTTATGTACAAATTCATCACAAAATGTAGCATCACATTGTGGTTTCAAGGCATGATAATTCCATTCACTGACACACCATTCCTCGTAATGTGAAGGGGAATGAAAATCAGTGGGCTGAGAAGAACTGGAGTTAACGTGAGGGGGATTTCAGCTTACTAAAAAACCTGTATATTAATGATCCTTAAAGAATCCATGAATGTAGCTCTGATGCAGCATGGCTGAAATTAAGCATTCATATGTAATGTTACCTTACTTTGGCTATTGTTATAAACTTTGCATTAAGGGTGCTCCATAATAACAAAGATTGTTGGCAGTAGAAAATCTTAAGACAGGAAGAGAGATTAGATCAAGAAAACACCCTAATCTCATGAATCATTACTCCAGGGCAAAATGTAATGAGTATTTCTTTAAACATGAGCTGTCTGCGCTGTGGCATCCATTTAACACCATACCATCACGTCACAGCTAGAATTTCTTAACTTTAATGAAATCCTTCTCCCTGCTCACACCACCCATGCTTTTGATTAGTCTGAAGGTATTCACAGCTACACTCAGTATCGATTTCCCTATAAAGACTGTTTCTTGGGCCCTGGGGAAAGACAAGGGAGCAAGTGACGCTTATTGTGACTGAACAGATTTCAGATTGATGGGCTGCTCTGCTATGACTAAAAGAAATGATGGGCACCTTGTGGTATCAATCACTTCGTGACAGTCTGTCTTAATTGCACTATTTTAAAATCTGTATAGAAAACTCAGCTTTCAGGGTTAAGCCACCCTATTGCTTATCATCCATCCTAGCAATGACATCTATGTTTTCAGGACAGAACGTAGAATAAAAATGGTGCAGAAGAGCAGATACTCTACTGAGGTATTTTCCAAGTTTTGTGGCACCTTTGCCTTTCGAGCAGACACAAACAAACTCCCACACAGAACATCACGACAGAAGCGTCTCTGCAGTCACAGGTGAAAATCTGGAGCAAACGAAATAGCCTCATTTGAAAGAACAATTGCAAGAAAGGGATCTGAGACACCGTATTTATCCACCTGATTGCATATGTGTGTTTACGTGTATCTACATTGGAAAAGTAGTCTGACATATTCAGCTTTTACTTCCCCACTGGAGTAATGCAATTATCCATTTCACTAAATAAATTATGGCATCTTTTCAGCTGCTTACATTTTTTCCTCCCAATCTCTCATTTGTAACTCAGTCCTGAACATGAAGGATGCTGATCACTGGAATCTTGCTAGTTCCCCACGGCAAACCAGGGTTGCTGACTTCCAGCCTTGCCAGCCAGGAGACAAATGGAGCTCTTTGTCTTACTGTGTTCTCTTTTGTTCCATGAATTACAGGTTTGATCCAAATCTCATTAAACTCTCAGTGTGTGCTGGATCATTTTCCTGTTGAAAAGCTGCTGAACTCCATTATGTGAGCTGTTAGGAGGGGGTGAAAGCCTCCACCAGCTGTGGTCTGAACTTGGTGTCATGCTCCTAATGCTCCTTAACAACTGATGAAAGGCATCTGCAGAACTGTGATAACATCAACATAGGGAAATCATACTACATATCTCCCATCTCAGTCCATTCCTGACAACACTTACAAGGTGCATGCACTTACGAGTTACTGTATGATGCTTACATGGAAAATGGCTTTGTTGGTCAGAAAGCTTTTTGTGCATGGTATGGCTGCTTACCGTTGGAAAAATGAAAGGCAGCATGTTTTCTTGGCTTGATGGATTTCTGTTATCTCTACCTGAGAACATTCCAATGGCTTTTTGCCATCCTAAGCAGGTTAAAATTGCTGTCCTTGTGGCTGAGGTCTCAGACAGTATTGCTCCCCACTCTGCCCTCTGTCCATTATATTTTATATATGATGGCATTTTATAGTTGCTAATGGTGCATCTGCTGAAGTCTGGTGTTGCTAAGTACACACCAGCTCAGTTTTTCTGCTTAGCTGGTAGCATTAGCTGAATGTCCTTAAACACTGTCAGAAGTGAAGTCAACATAAATACATATAATAATTTTTCTGCCTTTTAAATTATTTTTTTTTCTTTTAGAACTCAAGGTTAAAGTAAAACACACTCAAAAATTACAGAAAGATAATATATATATACAGAAAGTTGGAAAATGTTGCCTGGAATTATTAAGCTTGTCTGGAGCTGCGTTATCCATTAAGAGATGTGCAGACCTGGGTGAAAATGGAAATCAAAGCTCCAGTCATAAACTGTCTGATTCTAATCAGTAACTAAGAGATGGTGCAGGACCAGCCCTGTTCTGGGTCATATTATTGCTCTGAAACTAAAAGGCCTAGGAAGGTAATTTGCAAAACAAAAGAAATACTTAGTGATGATATTAAGGAGGGAGCTGGGCATTAAAAACCTTCAGATTCTCCCAGCAGTTGCAGTCCAGGCTTGAGAGATGGCATCAATTCCTGCGCATATTGAAATGGACTTACAGATTCCACTTGATATGTTGCATTCCAGCAGTGCTTTCAAGGAGCTGTTAGCATTGCCACAGTCAAGTTGCTTAATTTAAGATGGATACACACAGAAAGAAGCTCACGGGGGAAAAATGCTGAAGAACTGAAGTCAACAAATTAACAACTGACTACACTTTTAAAGCTAGAAATCTCACAACTGGACCTTTTAAAATGAGTAATTGCACATATGTGTTTTTCTCATGAAAACGGCCAGTTGGCAAGCATATTTATGAAAACAGTATGAGCAATTAGATTTGCAATTATATATTTTATTGTATTGGCAAACATTCCTCCTGCAGTTTGAAACAAAGAAGAAAATGTGATGAGTAGCTTTAGGATGACACTAAATATTACACATAAATGCTCCTTAGCAAATCTAGCCCAAGCAAATCTAATGGAAACCACTGATTTTCATAAAAGGAAATAGCATTCGGTTAAAGTTTAATGTTAAGGAAATGAACTGTCACAAAGTATAAGGCTTGAACAGACTGAGAAGGGATGACAGCAACGCCTGTTTCAGGCCCAAATGCTGCTAAAATGCCATGGTAACACTCATGCATTATTTATTTCCATGACTAAATATAAGTACTTTTGTTACCCTGAACTGAACCACAATTGGGAATTAGAGGGTGTGGATATTTTTTTTCTTCCCATGAAGCTCATCAGTATTACCAATCTATCAGTGTTACCAGGAAGGCTTGCAGTTCACCAGGTGCTCTGACCCTCTCATGCTCCACATCACCAGCACTGTGCCAGGCCAGGTATTGGGGACAGAAACCAATGCCTGTGTTTCCACCAGCTGACAGATGCTCTGCTGGTCCTATGAGCAGAGGAAAGACCTTCGAAAAGATGCAGCAAGCTGCCATAAAGAATTATTCACCTATCCAGATCTCTCTGAGGAATTTCCTTACAGTGAAGCTGGCAGAAAATAAGGTTGATTCCTAGGTGCACTGCCCTGGCAACTTACAAGTTGTTACTTGGGAACCTCCTGTATTAAAGTTTTAGATCTCATGTGAATTCCTGCAGTGAAAGGTTATTTGTGGACAATTTCTTGATGTCCTCAGTTTGCAGCATGAGTTGGGCTTGGCAGCCATGAGGATGGCTTTCAAGGCAAAAGCTAAAGGCCAACGTGTCCACTGCTGCAATATTATTCAGCTTTAGGGAATGGAATTCTGCTGGTTTAGATTCACTGAGAGTCTAAGCAAAAGCTTTCAATAAGATTACAATAAGCTGACACTTTTCTCCGTGAAGAACTCAGAACAAGTACGACTGATAGAGAATGAAATGGGCCTCAGAATTACTCATCAGCCATCCACAGAATCAGGCCCTGAAACAGCCACAGCCCGAGCACAGCAAGCACCACTACATGAGTCAGGCCATTAATTCATAACATCACTGTGGAACTGCTTTACACTGGGTTCACAGATATGGTTCTTGGTGAGTCAGGGCTGAGGCATCTTAATGGTCAGGGTCAACGGCCACCAAGAGGAGATTTGGAGATGTGCAGGAGAGAAATGACTCCTCATAAGAAACCTGTGGGGAGGGATGGGATGCAGTGCCTTCTTCCAGGCAAAGTACACTGCCTGATCAGGCAGGTGCTTTCTTACTGCCATGCCCCAAAGCCAGGCGCATTTCTGGAGCTGGGTTGTCCCTTGCCCTGCTGATGGCACCTTACAGCCCCACCTAAAACCTCCTGTGACTGCAGTAGAATGCAAAAATTCTGAATTCTCATCCTGTACATTGCAAAAGCCTCCTTCGAAGTGTAATAAATGGGCTCTTGGAGGAGCCTGGCAGTTAGGTACACAAATCTCCCTGGAAATTCATTAGGAGCTGGCTTCCTTAAGCTATTCTAGAAAGCCCAATATGTACCAACTCTTTCTGAAGCATGAAAGTGATGCCCAGTTCTGCAGCAGTGCCCAGAGCAGAACATGCTGCCAGGATTTCAGTCCTGCTTCAAGCTTTGGCAATCCAAAGGGACAGGTACTGTTGTTACAGCAAGATTAGACAACATTTTAAAATGACTTTTTCTCCCCTATTCTTTTGACCCTAGCTGGTTTTGAAAGGAAAAGGTTGAGGTTGAGTGTATAAATTCCTGAGGACTTGCTCTGAAAGACAACAATTTGCATTTCAATACAGTAAGACAGATGGCACCTTTAGTTTGATCATAAATTGTACATGAAATCCTTCCATCCAATTTCCTGTTGTTTACTGAAATGTATGGAAAAAGACCAATTAGGAGCTGAGTAGGTAATTATCAGGATGGCTGGTTACTGGCTAAAGCATAAAGTAGAAGAAGAGAGCTGTATCTGCCCAAACTACCCACACTGTACAGGAATTCAGTAGTTAAGCTTTCAAAGGATAAATGAATACAATCTATTTAAAGGAAAACTTAATGTAGTCAAAGAATGACCAATACCAAAACATAGCAAAAATGCACGGAGGATGTACTCTTCTTCAGCTTGCAGATACTTGTTTTACAAAGAATCAGTTGGATGCAGCCTGGCCTGCTCTGCTGGCCCTGAACCTCTCTGTAATTGTAATTGTATATACTGTATATTCTTTTTAATAACTTACAGCCTTCTACCTTAATGCTTTTCACCACTTGAATTCACACAATATTAATATCCACTGGACGTTTTTGATATTTTTGTAAACTCCTTAATAGAGGAGTGTTAAAATGAAGTGATAGATGAGTCCAGCCACGGATGCCAGAGTTAAATTTGAATTAATCTTATGTTTAAATGTCAGTAAGGAAATAAATACGCTGCTGACAAGACAGGTTAATGTTGTGCAGTGCGTGTCTCTCAAGTTGCATCTGTTGTTGTTTATGAATGAGTGCTCTTTGTATGCTTCTGCCTGGGCTTTTCTCCCCTTTCCTGCTCCGTTAGTCACTGTGTATATCCCCATTTAGAACAACGGATGAGTCCCTGGAGCCAGCTGAGCTGTGGCAGGCAAAGTCACCTGTGTTAATGAATACTCATTTGAAATAATTTACATGAGAGATGCAATTTACAATGTTTTCTGTGCAAATTGCATGAAAATCAAGGATAATTGGGCACTGAGTCATTCCTCTCTATTCCTTGGGGAAGTAACTGCACGAGGAAGGTTTGTGTATCCCACCCAGTTTAGTCAGATGTCCAATTTATGGAAGCTGTGTTAGAAACCTCATAAACTTTAGGCAAAGGTAAACAAATATTTTTTACTGACAGTCAGAAAAACCTGACTCCTTCACATTGCTTCGGAGTGAGCTGACATGTCATTGAAATTAACTCTTTGGCAACCATCTGCTATTTTAGGCCATCTATACCAGTGCTGGAGTATCCTCCTGTAAACCTCAAACCACAGCCCCTGGGCAGTGTAAGCAGTGTGATGGATTCCTGCTATTGCTGACCTGGAGTGTGGAAACCTGCCAAGCCCTGTAGCTTTGAGAAGCTTTCCTCTTTTCTGCACCAGACTGTGGGTGCAGTTTAGGAATAGAGACTAGGAAGCACTGCAGCTGATATTGCCACTGTATCAGGAACTGAACCCAGCCAAGTTGCCTTAAATCTTCATTAAGACTTCGGCTTCTCTGTTAGTGCAAACGCAACTAATAAATCATGTCTCACAAAGGAAGGTCAGTAGCGATGCAGTTTGAAGCACTTGCAGTTGCTGGGTGGTTAGCAGAAATTTGCAAAACATGTGCTGCAAAATGAACCTCTCGCCACGTGGTTGTGGAGTCATGCAATAGTCTGATCACTACCGCAGGAGTGAAAGAGAAATTCTAGATTTGTTCCTGTGTAAGAAACAGAACAACGTGCTGTCCTGTGTCTGCCTCATTTGAGCCAGTCTTTGCTCTTTAACAGCTGTTTTGAATTTCCATCTTCAAAGTTCACAAGGAATCCCATAAATATGGGCTGCCCTTTCAAAGAAGTGGGGAGCAGGTTCTCTTATGTGGACTGAGGGTTCCCAGTTGTACATGCAGGAGGGGGTGACGCAGCCTTTTGTCTCAGCTCTCTGCAGTTAGCTGTCTTCTCCAGTGCTGCAGTGTAGAGCTACTGTGATTCAGACATCATTCTTTCTCAGTATTTTGTCTTTCTCATAAAGGGGACAAGCTTGCTTTGGCTTTCCAGCACACCACAAAGCACAACTCTTCTTTCACCAGCTCCATGCAAAGGGATTGACGTACTGGGAGGATAACGCAGTGAATAGAATCCATCCTTCATACCTTCCCCTTTCAATAGCTCCAACATGCGTGGCTCAGCGAGAGCCCTGGCTTTTCCTACCTGCAAGTCATGCTGCAGTGCTGAATGATACTTCCTTTTGTGTTCATTCATTTTATTCAGGTGCCCAGTTCTGGGAAATGCTCACACAAATTTCACTGCATAACTGCACAGTGAAACCTTAAAATCCTGCCCCAAATCTACTGATTATAGGAGGCAGCACAAAATATATCAAACTCTGCGCTGCGAACTGACACTGTTTGATGTCTTTTCCAAATGCCATCTGCAAATACTATAATTAGAATATACAGTTATTTCTACCTCATTTAACAGCAACAAAAAAGATTGAAAAAAACTTTCAGGCATAAATTTTCAGTAGACACGCAGCAATAAAGGCTTAAATATGCACTGAGACAAGATAAGAGTTTGCCTTGTAGACATGTTGTTAACTTAGACATCAAATTATCTTGACATTAGCTCAGTAATTAGTATTTAGGGTAAAACAATGGGAAATAAATTTCACTAGAATCAATCACTATTGGAATATCTACAAATGCCAACACTGAAGTCAAATTTAGAAACAGCTCATGTTTAAAAATGTGATATAATGTTAAGAAGCTTCCACCTGAATTTTAAAGTGGAAGTCTTAATATCTGGGTTTAATCTGAAACTTGGGGGATGGTTTTCTTGCAGCAATTTGAGTCTCAAGGAAGCCTTTCACTGTCTCCAAAAAGGCTGCTTTGTCCCAGGGGTGTCAGTTTACCACCAGTGACAGTCAGGCCATTTGAAGCTTTTAGAGCTGGATTTCACCCCTTGACTGCAGAATTGGCCAAGAAATGGACCAAGAGATCCGAGCATCCCAAGTCCAAGCTCACAGCTAGGAATAAGTCCTCCCCATGCCCACGGTACAGCTATGCCCCATCATGTGTTTTGGGACCTACTCTGGGAACAGTGTTCCTGTGCTGGCTGGTACAGGAAATACCAAATATGCAGCCAGGAAGGCTGCAATTACACAGGCTCCATCACTCCAGCTCCTCCACAGCCAAAGATCAGAGCAAGCTGTCAGTCCCAGAGCTGTTCTTTGATACACTGCAGGCTCTGATAAATTACGTATAGGAACAGGAAGGATAGATGGTGACCTCATGACCTGCCACTCCATCCTGCTTAATCCCCCCAGCCATGTTCTGCAGAGGCAGGAAGGCCCCTTGATGTATGTCTGCAGGAATCCGACAATGAAAAAGTTACTTAAACGTAACTAACTGTCACTGAAATACAAAGCAAACAAAATGAATGTTGGTTGTTCAGTATCTAACATTGCCCTGTGTTCACTTTGCTTGCAGATTCACTCGCTATATATTTATTTCTATCTTAACATGCACTGCGTTGACAGTAATTTTGTTAAGGACAAAATATTACAGTCAGAAGCAGGGTTTCAGTAAACAGACACATTTCATTTGCTGTTCCCTCCTCCTGCTCCTTTTTCTGCCTCTCCCCTCCTTGCTCTGCACAAAGCAAAATCACTGGAATGAGTAGCGCAGAGGTAAGATACTGCCAGAGCCAATGCTACACTGCTGCTATGCAAAATTACTTGCTGGCCTGCTTAATGGATTATTTATTGTCATTAAATATTGATTATTGGCTGCTCACTCTGACAGGCACTTATGGTGTGAGTAACTCTGTGCCCGTGTTCTGTAATGGTGGGGTGAACTGCTCAGTCTCACGAATCCCAGCAAGGAGATGTGCCACAGTCAGGTGACAAACCCAATCCCTGCATTGCAAAGTAGGGTAAATTCCAAGTAAACTCATTTTCTTTTTTCAAAGTTAAATAGGCCAAGGTTTGCTTCATAATCCAAGGCACCTACACATTTTGCTTTGCAGGAAAAGAAGACAATTTCAAGGTTTGCAACAGATAAATAAAGCGAACAACAAAACGAAGACAGCGCTTTTTTTATAAGCAATGATCCCTTTTCATTTTTGCTCATTATCCATTGCATTTCCACGGCAAAAATAAAAATGAAATGTCAACAATTTGCCTCACACCAAAGCAGAATTAGTTCCATCTGTGTGCAGGAGGACCAGAAAATGCTGCTTCCTCCCAGTGGGCTCCGCAGCTCCCCTGCTCACGGTACATCCCAGCCATCTTTGCCACATGTCACCTTTAGGCTGAAACCACATCGCGGACACAGGGATGACACGCTGCAAATAGAGAGGGGGGAACGTGTGTTCTTTGTAAAATGTCAGTATGGCATTTGGAAAAAATGGATCCCTTCATTTTCAGTGAAAGCGCATAACAGCGATTTCTGTTTTCGGAGCCTTCAAAGGCAGGCAGCTCATTGCAGGGCAGTATGGCAACATGGCACTGAGGATGCAACAATGATCCACTTAAGCTATTAACAGCAGCCTGGTACTTCAAAGTGACCCCTGAAATAAGAAGCGTAAGTAAATAACATTGCCATTAAAAGGAGAAGAATTTACATATCAAGGAAAGCTTATTAAAAAGGTTTTGTACAGTTTGGAATAAAGATAATGGGGCAGCATTTCCTTATAGGGAGTGCTGACTGTCCATGGGCCCCCAGGGAATGGGGGAGGACTGCTGTGAAAACAACAAGAGAACGCATTTGTATCAGTATTGAAAACCTGGTCCACAGTTTTGTTTCATAGTGATAGCAGTGGGCTGAAAACCCAAACAATGAGATTTTCTGGCACATTCTTGAAAGCGCATTGCACACATGGAAATTAAAATGCATTTTCTCTTTGAACTATAGCGCGTGTGAGGGATTTGGGTTGTTCAAAGGAGAATCATAAGTGGACACTAATATCCTAATTCATCAAAGAATGAGCACAGGATTAGGTCTGCTGTTACTTAGCAGAGCTCTCAGGGATGTGTGTACCTGCAGGAGTGCGCTGCTGCTGACCAGCTCGGTGGGATGTGGCTATGGGCACTGGGGGGATTAAAAGCAGAGCCTGAACTTGCTGAAAAGACACCTAAAGTGTCTCTGTCATTTGTTTCTCGTCACAAATGTCACAAAGTAAATGCTCTTTTGTTTCGGAAGACACTTCATTTTTCCAGCATTATAATCCCTATGGTACTTGAGATTGTGAAATATGTTTGCACACTGAATGCACGCTGCTCTGCAAGGAGCAGCAGGGTGGGAATCTTAACTCCTTGAGCTTTCAGCCAGGACCAACATCCAACCAAATGGTGCCAGGGGACTGACGTTATCCACGTTCTTGGGTACAACACATTTTAGAAGATCACATTCCTTGGCGATTCTGAACTAAGGTTCATGTGCTTTGTAATATTCAATGTCTGAGGACATTTTATCTGAGTGCAAGAACTCATCTCAGAATAATCTGATTTCTGGGGTATTTTGGTGCATGGGTGTTGCAGCTTTTGCTGCTTCTAGCTGTGTTATTTTATGTGTTCTGTAAATTAGTGAAAAGGAGAGGGAAATGTAAATCAGTAAAGTAGACTCTGTTACAAGGACTGCAGGGTTGTCTCATTTATCCTAAGTGAATTAGCCCTTCAGCTAGAAAGTCTTATGTTCTATCTCCATAACCACTTGGTCAATTAAAGTCTTGTAAAACCTTGCAAAGCACAGTCACCTCTTCAAGCAAGAGCAGGAAGCACCACACTGATCCCAGAGCAGAGCAGCCATCACTGTTGTGACTGCTTCCAGACTGAAGGAGATGTGCGTTTAAATCAGAAAAGGGACATTCTCATTACAAGTGAGTTTTGTAGTAAGTGAATGACCAAGTCAAAATAGGCATCATTCCCACCTTGCCCAGTGCTCTGCTCCTGCTGCTGGTTGCTCTCCTTGGTGAGCTCTGCTCTGCTCTGCCTCCTCTCTACTCAGTATGTCATTTGGAGGGCATGATAATTGTCAAAGTCATCTGGCTGACCTCCTCCTCAGACTGCCTATAATTGGGATGCTATTAAAAGATGTGATGAAGAGATGAACGATTCCTCTTTCCAGGACACTGTATTTATAGCGTACCGCTAACAGGTAACCTACGGAGAGCAAGCAGGGTCACTGGAGCCCCAATGCTTGACAATGTTTGCACGTTCCTGGAAAAGGAGATGTGAGGCTGCAGGAGGGAACCCCCGGGCCCGGTGCCAGGAGCTCATCCCTTACTGCAGGCACACAGAGCCTGGAAAATGCAGCGCGTGTTCATGTGACATTGCCAAGACGTGAAGCGTGCCATGGGACACTGCCCTGAGCGCAGGGCGCAGCTCCGGTTACCGGCCGTCAGGAGATGCTGCGGCTGAGCCTGTTGGCAGCCGTTCAGGGATCCGAAAGACTTTCTGGGAAACTGATTTTCCTGGGAAAAACCGCAGGTCGGAGCGGTTTCCTCAGCACTTTAGGGAAGGGCTGAACCGCTGCCAGCCCATCCTCCTGCAGCCGGGCTAACGGGCACGGCGGAGCGGCGCGCACCGAGCAGGGTAGTTCAGCGCAACCCCCCCAAAAGAGACAACCCTCAATTAGAGCCCAACTGGACATCGGGGCTCAGAAGAGAAGCGAGGGAGGACGCGGGGCGGGCACTACTACAGCCCTGCCTCCAGCCCTGCCCGCCGCGGGGCCGGGGCGCTCGGTGGGGCGGAGCGGAGCGGAGCGGGCGCGGTTCTCTCCGAGGGTGCTGCTTTACCGGTCGGGTTGTACGAGCTGCCCCGGACCCCTCCAACTTTCCCGGAGCAGGATGGCCTCCAATTTCAACGACATCGTGAAGCAGGGCTACGTGCGCATCCGGAGCAGGCGGCTGGGGGTGAGTGCTGGTCCCATCCCAGCGGCACCTGCCTCGGGGATTTTTTTTTTTTTCTTCTTTTTTTCCCTTCCTGATCGTATAATCGTCTTTGTCTTGTTTTTGCAAACTGTGCTCTCCGAGTGTCTCCACGGGGGAGGTGAAAATCTAGGGGGAGATGAATCAAGGCATCTTACATGCATACATCTACGCGTCGCATATGTGCTCATATATGTATCTGTATGTAATATGTGTGTTTTTACTGTTCCTCTCCCGGTGGCCGTGCTGCTGCCGAGGGAGCGGGGCTGCAGGTGCCCTCGGGAATGGGGAGCGAGGGGGAACTTCGGGCAGGGAGGGCCGGGGCTTTGCCTTGCGGTCTGCGGCTGCTGAAGTCTCGTTGTTCCTGGGGTGGGGTCGTAGCACATCGGGGTTTTGAGCTCCGTGTGGGACGGGTGGAGACATTGTCGGTACCTTTTAGGGCTTTAAAGACTATCACCTGAGAGTCTGGTAAAGTGAAAAATCTCCAGACCCCCCATTTCTCCTTTAGTTCCCTATTTCATTTTAAACTTAAGCCTGTTCTTGTGCTTCCACGACACGCTCCAGGTTTCGGCGGTAGCCGCCCGATAGGCGATAGCATCAGGTGCCCCTTGGGCATCCACTGTGTCCCTGCAGAGCCACTGCACGACCTGCAGCTGCACCTCCTGCTCCTTCCTGCGGCGATGGGGCTCAGCCTGGAGGGACGCTTTGTGCCTATCGAGTGCTTTCATAGATGAATCTGCACCTCGGGACAGGAAGGCAACTTGTTTCTTGTGTTTACTGACAGCTGATGGGTTATTAATTTGGCAGTTCTGAATTGTTTGTGGCATGAGTTTTACATCCAGATTTATTGTGGGGTGTGTTCGGTCTTCAGGAAGTTTTTGCTGATGACAAGCTTAGTAGAACCTACAGAGTTCATCTCCCTGACTTGTTTGGAAAGTAGAAAGCTTTTTAATATGTTCCTGCTCCAAAGGAACATGCTGTTTTTCTTGTACCTGTATTTCTGGACATTGTTCTTTAAGAGCCATATCATTCAGTGACAGGTGGAGATAACGTCATTCTGAGAAAGCTTGTAGTAAATCTGGCAGGATCAGTGTACCGTGGCCATCCTTCCAGCACTGATCACGTATTGGCATCCAGTTTGTTCCTGGGTGAATAAAAAGTAAGATTAAACTTTGACACATCTCTTCATACTGTGACAGGGAAACCCAACAGGAACATGAACAACGTGCATCTACTCTGAGATGAGTGGAAGTCCTATTAGCACCTCTGGCTTCCCTTTATGAAAGCTTTCCATAGTACTTTGTGGTGGTGGTGATGAGCAAGGTGCAGGTGCTGGATCTGTGAAGAAAGGGGTGCAGAGGAGCAGCTAGCTCAAAACTGAACCTCTTTTGAAGGAAAACTGACAATACTGAGAGGCTCTGTTTGTAATTCCAAGTCCAGTGTAGGCTAATTAGTTTTGTACCTGGACTGTTTGTGTGCACTTTAAATATGTAAATTTAATTTAATATTATTTAATAGAATAGTTTCCATAGTAACATTTGCATCACGTGTGTCTTCCACAGAGCCAAATATATTCAGGAGAAAGAGCGCTCTTCTCAATTCTTTCCATCCTTATAGGGAGAAAAATTATTCCCTCAGCCAATGATCTCTCTCAGTGCTGTTATTAGCGCTGACATGGAGGAGATTGTGTTCTAGGAAACTGCTGACAGTGCAAATGCACGACCTCACGGAGTTCTGTGCAACATAACAGATCAGCTTTGTTCTGTGGGCAGCGCTTCCACCAGTGACCAGCAGACCTGTGTTTGTGGAGAGGAGATAAGACGAGATGCTGTGCCGCACTGAGTGCTTTTGCCAGCCATTACCTTTCATCTGATAAAGTGCTTTGTGTCGATGTACATGAAACACAAGTTGTTTTATGGCTTCTGAACCTAATAAAACATTTTTGTGTGTGTGTCATTTCTGTGTGACACAGGTGTGATTTTTTGGGGGCTGGGGGATTATGTTATGGGGATGTTTTCTCTCTATCTAGTCCCTGTGTTCTCATTGTAAGGACAGGTGTGTGTAGTGCTGGGGATTACACCTGGGCTTTCATTTTGGTTGAACTGGGTCAGCTGAGCATTCATTTAACAAGACTCAGATCAGGAATGGATCTGTGAAATAAAGAACCTTTGTTACACCGATGAGCCTGGCTTATCGAGCTGCTGCTGTTCTCACATCTACCTGCTAGCCTGGCTTCAGCCTATGTGCTTCATGGCAAAGTCTTCCTCTCCCCTGAGCAAGCAGGCTGTGGTGCTCCAAGGAAGTGGTGGTGTAAGGAAGCACAGGATACAGCACGGATTGTACTGAGGAGGTGTGTTGCTGGAATGAAAGCTTGCCTGAATTGCTTTGATAAGAAAAGGGCACTTGTTGCTCATGGGAGTTGCTCACCTCTCTCAGTGAGCTGGGGGGCTCCTGACAGTGTTTTTGTTGCAGTCTGACATTTTTATTGAGCTCCCTGTTGTTACGGCCTGGCTTGCCCCTGCAGCACCCTCACTTTCATTTGGGGTTCTGAAAGCAGCGTTTCAATTTGTGTAAAGGCTGCAGAAAACAGAAGCTGTCCTAGGGATATCCCCTGCTGCTCCTGACAGGGTGCAGGCAGCTGGGAGTGCTGTGTCTCCCAGGGAGGCAGCGATGTCCCTGAAGCAGCATTGAGCATGCTGATGGCACTGTATCAGAAAGTGCCCTCCTCCTGTATGGGGGGTTGAAGACGATGCTGTTCCCCCTGGGAGAACCCGGGGAGCCCTCAGTCATTTGGACTGTCCCAGACTCGTGATGTATGGCAGACTGCTGGAGTGAGATGCCATGGGGTCAGCTGTCAGCCCCTGGATCTCGGTGTGCCAGGGGCACACGTGGAGTGTCCTATTGCATGAAGTGTCTGAGCTGTCTGCAGCTAAAAGTGCAATAGTGCTGA